>NC_133336.1:29369175-29744084 GCF_042186555.1 Aquarana catesbeiana | reverse complement strand
GAGGGGGGGAGAGGGAAAGAGAGGGAGAGGGAGGAGGGAGGAGGGAGAGGGAGGAGGGAGGAGGGAGGAGGGAGAAGAGAGGAGGAGAAGAGAGAAGGGAGAAGGGAGAAGGGAGAAGGGAGAAGGGAGAAGGGAGAGGGAGGGGGGAGAGGGGGAGGGGGGAGAGAGAGGAGGGAGAGGGGAGAGAGAGGGGAGAGAGAGGAGGGAGAGGGAGGGGGGAGAGAGAGGAGGGGGGAGAGGGAAAGAGAGGGAGAGGGAGGAGGGAGGAGGGAGGAGGGAGAAGAGAGGAGGGAGAAGAGAGGAGGGAGAAGAGAGAAGGGAGAAGGGAGAAGGGAGAAGGGAGAAGGAGGGAGAGGGAGAAGGAGGGGGGAGAGGGAGGGGGGGAGAGGGAGGAGAGGGAAAGAGAGGGAGGGGGGAGAGGGAAAGAGAGGGAGGGGGGAGAGGGAAAGAGAGGGAGGGGGGAGAGGAAAGAGAGGGAGGGGGAGAGGGAAAGAGAGGGGGAGAGGGAGGGGGGAGAGGGAGGAGAGAGAGAGAGAGAGAGAGAGAGAGAGAGAGAGAGAGAGAGAGAGAGAGAGAGAGAGAGAGAGAGAGAGAGAGAGAGAGAGAGACCACTAGCCCCATCTGCCCCTGTCTGTGGGTAGGTGTGTGTGATGCCCGGTACCTTCCATTCCCCTCCCGGCAACTGTACCAGCGGGTAGCAGTCCCTGGCTGCCTGTGCTTCCTGCTGGTCCTCTGGGGGCCCCGATCCGCCTGCCCTCGGGGCCCGCAGTCAAAGTCAGGGGTGGAGGGGAGGGCAGGTAGCAGTCCCTGGCTGCCTGCACCTCCCGCTGTTTGTCTGGGGGCCCCGACCTGCCTGCCCTGGGAGCCCTGCTGTCAGCGCTGGGGGTGAAGAGGAGGGCGGGTAGCATTCTCTGGCTGCCTGCGCCTCCCGCCCGTCCTCAGTGGGCCCCGATCTGCCTGCTCTCAAGGCCCGCAGTCAGAGCTGGGGGTTGAGAGATGGTGGGTTGGACAAATCCAGTCTCTGGGTGGTGCCACCGCAGCGTCGGGTATGCTGCACCTGCTGCTCTTCCCTCTTGCTTCTACCTGCTCCCCCCGCCACCGGTCCAGGCCTCCCCATGACAAGGGACTCAAGGGGCAGCTGCTTTGGGCCCCTCAACAATCCCTGGGCAGCTGCCCCTTTTGCTCCTCGTTAAAGATGGCCTGAGTATATACAACATATGCTCTAAGATGGCTCTACTCTGCTTCACACTAGTGTATTAGAAGGCTTTTTGTTTCCTTGCTCACGTTGCTCTATTCACATGTGTGTGTTTTCAAACGAATGGCAAACCACACAGAAAATGTGTGCTTTGCCGTGAGTTTCAGAAACATGCCGCAAAATGCAGGGTGTGTACGCATAAGTATGCACACACCCCTCGACACGCCCCCTTAAAGGAGAATTGTACAAAAAAACAAGGTTAAAATAAAGATTGTTTTTTTTTTACCACTGCTATTTCTTTATATTGGCTCTTGGAAGTTACAAATGCAGCAATATAGAAATCGGATGAAAGGTTTAGCGCTGGAAAACACTTTTTGATAGATAAAAAGTTAATTTTATATACAACTATATAGATCAGACCAAAATGAGGGACAAATGAGGAGGAAAGAGGGACAGAGGGACATTGCTCCAAATCAGGGACAGTCCCTCAGAATCAGGGACAGTTGGGAGCTATGGGTCAGCTAGTGAGCCCCTTCCTGTGTCAAGTCCTTAGGTCTGTCCACTGTGTCCAGGAAGTAACGGAGATGTTTTTGCATAGTCAGCTGGAATAAATCCCAGGATCCCGGCATGCTAGGTGTCCATCCTTCTTATCTCAGAAAGTAGGGAGGTATGGCACTGCACATTGTTTAAATTGCAGAAGACGCTGTACAAGCCAACATAATGTTATCCTTGGAAAACGGAAAGCATTTCTTATGTACTTGCACAGTCAATAATAAAAAGCTTTTCTATGCACGGTGTAATAAAAGATAGAGCTATTGATTATAAAAGTGCTCCATTCACAACAAGTAAAATGAGTGAATGATTAACTCACAAGGTACTTCCCTGTTCTCAGAGCAAACAATCAGAGAGGCGCAGAGGGTGCCGTCATCGTGATCTCCCCACAAAGAGCTTTCAGGTTTCCAGGATTAACAAGTACATACAGGGAATTCAGATTCTTTACTCAGCAGCTGTTCTGTACATAGCAACAGAATGGAACGTGGTATGACATATGCAAAGCTTTGTTCTTGTCACTTATAGCTTTATTCAGTATAGAAATTTGGGGTGTGTAATAAGATTGTGTAAAGCACAGAAACTCATAGCAACCAAACAATCTATATACTTAGGCTCAGTTCACGTACATGCGGGGCCAGTTTCTGTGCACAGTCTGGTGCGTTTTCCATTCAGCGGTTCAGGTGGGAGGTTGACACTTGAAGTGTTACTAAACCCACAACAGTAAAATCTGTCTGTATAGGCAGTAAAGCATGCTTGCTATACTCGCTGTGGAACCTAAGGGGTTAATCTTCTGCATTGTGTATAAAGGCTGTTTGATCGTGTTTTTTCCTGATCCTCCCATTCTTTTACTGTCCCCAATCCATCTCCTGATAGTACAGAGCCCTAGGAAACACTCTGCACATGCTCAGTTTGGTGTGTATGGCTATAGAGGGTTTTTTTATTTATTTTTATTTTTTGGGAGGGTGCATGTGATCAGCACAGAGCCAATCAGGACTGTCCAGACAGGGTCAGGGGTCATGCATTCTCATAGTAAAGTCAGATGAAAAAACTCCTCCTACAAGCCTTAAAGTGTTCCACCCAAAAAAAAAAAAAAATTAAAAGCCAGCAGCTACACATATTGCAGCTGCTGGCTTTTAACGATAGGACACTTACCTGTCCTGGAGTCCCGCGAAGTCAGCACCGCAGCTGATGTTTCCATCAGCTGTCGGGTGCTGCCGCCGCCATTGCAGGTAAGGGTGCCCGGCAGTGTAGCCTTACGGCTTCACCCCGGGAACCCTACTGCGCATGCGCGAGGCCCCCCTCCTCTCTCCGAAAAAGAAACACAAAATGGGTCCTTAAGCGCTAAAACTGACAGATATGGAAAACTATTGTCGTGCCATGATGGTATATAAAGACGGCTGGAGCCCAGTGCAGCTGCTAACTCCTGGAGGAAGTGGGCAACAAAATAAACACAATTGCAGCGCTCGATGGGAACAGTAGTGAAAAAGATAATAGATGAAGTGAACAGTCAAGTTCATTTATTAGGATGCACATAAAAGTTAGAAACAACGGCTGGCAATGGAGAACTAAAAACACACTGATTACAAACAGACCATTGCCAGAAATGAAGTACTCCGAATACTTGTAAAAACGATACCGCTATAACTCCAGAGGATAAGAGGTTAATATCAGCAAGGGTGCTTGGTGTAGCGATCCTCAATGCACACCCTGTAGATGGAATATGCCCAGATGGAATGGGGGGAGAAAAACGCTCACTGCAGTCCAGCAGGTGGCTGGATAGCCGGACTCACTGTGACCGGGAGGTGTCCTGTAGAGCTCGTCATGGGGTCTCAATAGTCAGGCTGGCTGATCAGGCGAGCTGGGACTTGGCTTCCAGGACGGCGCTGTGGATCATCCAAGGTGTGTGCGAGAGCCAGAAACCGCTTGTCAAGGCAGGAAGTGAGGAGAAGGCAAATGCTGGGCGGATCGTGAGCTCTTTGGTGTTGCCGAGGCGACCGTGACTAACAAGTTTTGCGCGCCTGCACTTTGTCAAGGTGAAAAATCTACTGTGTGCAGCTCCCCCCCACAGCCCCTTTAATACTCACCTGAGCCCCCTCTCAATCCAGTTATGCGCACAGGAGCCTCAGCTGTCCCTGTCTCTTTCTCCCCATTGGCTGAGACCCAGCAGCAGGAGCCATTGGCTCCCGCTAGCCAGTGAGCCAATGAGGAGAGAGTGGGGCAGGGCTGAGCTACATTTCTGTGTGTCTTATGGATGCTTAGAGGGGGGCTCGGGAGCAAGCACGCACCAGTGCCCCCATAGCAAGCAGCTTGCTATTGGGGGCACTGGTCTAGGGGTAGGAGCCAGGAGCGCCGGCAGGGCACCTAAGAAGTGGAGGAACGAGGCTGCTCTGTGCAAAACCATTACACAGAGCATGTAAATGTGATATGTTTGTTATTAAAAAAAAAAAAAAAAACCTCGATGGCCACTTTACACCACATGCAGTCCATTTAGTTTTTGAAAAGTAGATTATATGGTTTTCAGTGGCATAGTTCACTCCAGTGCGCTCAGTTCCAGTGAGTTCCAGTTCCAGAAAAAAAGTAGAACATGCTGCCTTTTTCTTTGCACTGAACTGTACTGGAACGTGGCAAAACGCATCAAAAACACACCAGAACGCACACAAAAAAAATGCACTGAAACACACATCCTTATTTAAAGGTGAAGAAAAAAAGGAGGGAGAAAATGCACTGTAATGCGTCAAAAAGGCACCAAAAATGCGCAAAAACTGCGTATGCAGAAATACATTCGGAACGCATCTGGACTGCGTTTCTATGGTGTGAACTGGGTCTTAGAATCGCTTTAAAGTTTATATAAACCCAATCATTAAAATCTCACATAACCTATAAAATGTCAGTGACTTCCAAAGTCATTTTCAATATTCTTAAAGTGACATTACATTTTTTCTTGTTTTAAAATAACAAACATGTTATACTTAACTGCTCTGTGTAGTGATTTTGCACAGAGCAGCCCCGATCCTCCTCTTCTCGGATCCCTCTTCAGTGCTCCTGGCCCCTCCCTCCTGCCGAGTGCCCCCACAGCAAGCAGCTTGCTATGAGGGCACCCGAGCCGAGCCAAAGCCCCCTGTGTCCATTCAGACACCGAGCCGTGGCCCGGCCCTGCCCCCTTTCTCTCCTCATTGGCCGACTGACTTTGATTGATAGCAGCGGGAGCCAATGGAGTCCTGGGCAGCCAAGACACTCCTGCAACATCGCTGGATCTAGATGGACCTCAGGTAAGTATTAGGGGGGCTGCTGCACACAGAAGGTTTTTTATCTTAAGGCATAGAATGCCTTAAGATAAAAAAAAAAAAACCTTGCTTTACAACCACTTTAATGTCTTCCAGTGTTTACATCTAAGTAAATACATCAGAAATGGAATAAGTAAAGCTGAATTTCCATAAATCCCTGCAGCCGAGCTTTGTTGCAAGCAGGAGATGGAATTGGGTATTGCTGAAGGAGAGCGCGATAAGACTTCTAATGGCAGGATTTATTTACCTCTTATCAGCTCGTAGATATTCATGTCCATCAATTCACAAATCAGAGCCAGGCATCCCGATTTCCTGTCACTGGAACACAGAAAAGCATCCAGAGTAATCCACAAAGATTAACCGTGACTCAGAACTCATATCTACAAACTACGAAAGAGGATCATCTGCATTTTAGATCCAAATGTAATTGAAAATACACGTGCTTTGCAACAAGAATCAATAAAAAGAAAAATAGAAATTTTTTTACAGAAAATAAGCAGAAAAATAGGATACGTACAAAAGCACTTCATGTAAAGCCAGGATATTCGGGTGCGGGCTCAGCCTCCTCAGTGCTTGGATCTCTCTCAAATTATTCACTTGCTCCGTGCTTGAGATATGAAATAAATAATAACAGATTCTCATTATCGGGATTTTTGTTGCATCTTCTTTTAAAATATATTTTTTTAAATGCTAAAAAAAATAAATAAAATAAAATAAAAAAGGTACGCATAGAGGCTTATTTAATTAAAACTGCTAAATGCGCTGAGCATGGGAAAAGAGAATCAGAATCCATCTTGTACGGATTTGGCTCCAAGTGGACCTTTTTTCTTAAAGCTGAATTCCAGAATTCCATCTCTGCAGCCGCACATCGGGAAAATGTCTCACTGCCTGTGATTAGCGCAGCGCCGTGCCGACTTCCTGGCGGGCTCTGCATGTGGAGTGTGCGAACATGCCCGAGCTCATCCTTACTACTGGGCTTATCGCTATAATTTACATTCAACAAGTTTATTGCTGTGCCAGAGAGTCTGGGGATCTGAGAGGAGAGAAATACACAGGAGTAGCTATACCTGCCCCTCCCCTCTGATGCCCATTCACAGAAGCCTTGGTATTTTGTGTACACATAATACCAAGGCTTCTGTGATCGGGGAGGAGGAGTGGAGAGGCGGGCATAGCAGCTTCAATGACTCATGTTCAAGATGCAGAGCTCAGAAGCATCAGCGACCTCTCCTATGTCTTCCGGGAGTACTATAAAATATAAATATATAAATATAAGCCCAGGAGGTGTCATACAGCTCGCTGGGCCTAAAGGGGTTGTAAAGTGTAAACATTTTTTACCTTAATGTATTTCTTGCATTAAGGTAAAAAATGTTTAGGTGTTAGCATTGCCCCCTCAGCCCCCCTTTACTTACCTGAGACCCCTTTCGATCCAGCACCGTAAACATCAGCAGATCGTTTCTCCCCTTACTTTTGGGTCTCATTGGCTTTGCTGGGGCACGGAGAGCAATTGTCTCCCAGTGTTGTCAATCAAAGCCAGTGATGACGGAGCAGGGGCCGAGTCCCTCTGTCTGTGCCAATGGACTCAGCAGAGGTACTCGGTTGCGAGCACGCACGAGTGCCCCCATGGGGTTGTTTCGTCAGATTAGGCGACTCGTCATATTTTGTAACGGAAGTGATGTTCCGTCGCCGCCACCTTGCTACACCCAGCACTCCTCCACAATAAGGATACAGTGAGAAAGCAGCAAGCGGACATCTTGTGACACCCACCGGAGTCCTGCATTTCACAGTATACTGAGCTTATATAGTGAATAGGGGTGCAACGGATCAAAAAACTCACGGTTCGGATCGTTCCTCGGATCAGGAGTCACGGTTTGGATAATTTTTGGATCAACAAAAAAAAAATCTCCCCCACTGTAATATCCACGTCATCTCCCCCACTGTAATAATATACAGTATTAGCAGGGTATAACAGAGTATTGCAGGGTATTGGCAGGGTATGGCAGAGTATTGCAGAGTATTGGCAGGGTATTGGCAGGGTATGGCAGAGTATTAGCAGAGTATTAGCAGAGTATGGCAGAGTATGGCAGGGTATTGGCAGAGTATTGGCAGGGTATGGCAGGGTATGGCAGGGTATTGGCAGAGTATTGGCAGGGTATGGCAGAGTATGGCAGAGTATGGCAGGGTATTGGCGGGTATGGCAGGGTATTGGCGGGTATGGCAGGGTATTGGTAGAGTATTGCAGAGTATTGGCAGGGTATTGCAGAGTATTGGCAGGGTATGGCAGAGTATTGGCAGGATATGGAAGAGTATTAGCAGGGTATGGCAGAGTATTGCAGAGTATTGGCAGGGTATTGCCGAGTATTGGCAGGGTATTGCCGAGTATTGGCAGGGTATAGTGAAATTAAGTATTTTTAAATTCGTCAGACTGTTTTGATGTTGATTTTTCAAAGCAGCGGTGTGCTGTCAGATTAGCAAACCTGTGAGATCAGCAGGCTTGCGCTGCTTTTAAAATTCAACATCTAAACAGTCAGACGGATTTTCAAATACTGTATTTCACTATATAAGCTCAGTTTACTGTTAAAAATAAGTGTGAAATGCAAGGCTCCAGTGGGTGTAAAAAGATGTCCGCTTGCTGCCTTCTCACTGTATTCTTACTGTGGACGAGTGCAGGGTGTAACAAGATGGTGGCGACGGAACGTCACTTCCGTTACAAATTCTGATGGGTCACCTAATCTGACAAAACAGGGGCACTGGACAGAGAGGAGGGACCAGGAGCACCGGTTGGGGATCTGAAAAAAGGAGCTTCCCGGCCGAGTAGGTAAGTATAGACATGTTTGTTATTTTTTTTATTTTCGTTATTTACCTTTACAACCCCTTTAACTTATAGAGTGTCTTCATTTTTCACAAAGGAGCTGAATTCCTCAAATTCAGCATTACATTTTGGAGGGAGCAAGGAAGGGTTAGAACCTCAGAGAGGCTTTTATTTTTGTCCCTCAAATTAGAAGGTTTTTCCCTTATTACAGTACCTCGAAAAAGTATTCATACCCCTTGAAATTTTCCATATTTTGTCACGTTACAACTAAAAACGTAAATGTATTTTATTGGGTTTTTTTTGTGATAGACCAACCCAAAGTGGCTCATAATTGTGAAGTGGAAGGAAAATGATAAATGGTTTTCAACATTGCATTTGTATTCAGCCCCCCTTACTCTGATACCCCTAACTAAAATCTAGTGGAACCAATTGCCATCAGAAGTCACCTAATTAGTAAATGGAGCCTCAGTATAAATACAGCTGTTCTGTGAAGCCCTCAGAGGTTTGTTAGAACCTTAGTAAACAAACAGCATCATGAAGGCCAAGGAACACACCAGACAGGTCAGTGATAAAGTTGTGGAGAAGTTTAAAGCAGGGTTAGGTTATAAAAAAAAAATATCCCAAGCTTTGAACATCTCACGGAGCTCTGTTCAATCCATCATCCGAAAATGGAAAGAGTATGGCACAACTGCAAACCTACCAAGACATGGTCGTCCACCTAAACTGACAGGCCGGGCAAGGAGAGCATTCATCAGAGAAGAGCCAAGAGGTCCATGGTAACTCTGGAGGAGCTGCAGAGATCCACAGCTCAGGTGGGAGAATCTGTCCACAGGACAACTATTAAGCCAGGTACACACTACAGTTTGTAAACTGACAGCTCCGGTCAGAGCCGATGTATCAACCATGCAAGGCTAATTCAGCAATCTTCCCCGCTAATCTGTTGTGCTCCGACAAGGGGATGCGCCCCCGCCAGAATACTATGAATAGTGCTGTCTGCCATTGGCTGAGAGCGCTGATCGGGAGTCAGTCGGCTGCCGGACAGACCAACATTTACACAGGCTGAATGTCGGCCGTTTCTTTTTTAAACTGCCCATTGTCTCCCGAAATTTGGCCCGTGTGTACGGGGCTTAAGTCATGCACTCCACAAATCTGGCATTTATGGAAAAGTGGCAAGAAGAAAGCCATTGTTGAAAGCCATAAGAAGTCCCTTTGCAGTTTGTGAGAAGCCATGTGGGGGACCCAGCAAACATGTGGAAGAAGGTGCTCTGGTCAGATGAAATTAAAATTTAACTTTTTGGCCTAAAAGCAAAACGCTGTGTGGCAGAAAACTAACACCGCACATCACCCTGAACACACCATCCCCACCGTGAAACATGGTGGTGGCAGCATCATGTTGTGGGGATGCTTTTCTTCAGCAGGCACAGGGAAGCTGGTCAGAGTTGGTGGGAAGATGGATGGAGACAAATACAGGGCAATCTTAAAAGAAAACCTGTAATGCCGCGTACACACGAGCGGACTTTTCGACCGGACTGGTCCGATGGACTTTCGGTGGACTTCCAACGGACTTTCCCAACAAACGGACTTGCCTACACACGATCACACCAAAGTCCGACGGATTCGTATGTGATGACGTACACCGGACTAAAATAAGGAAGTTGATAGCGAGTAGCCAATAGCTGCCCTAGCGTCGGTTTTCGTCCGTCGGACTAGCATACAGACGAGCGGACTTTTCGATAGGAATGGGGTCCGGCGGAGTTCCGACGTAAAGATTTGAAACATGTTCCAAATCTAAAGTCTGTCAGATTTTCGACTGAAAAAGTCTGCTGCAGGTCCGATGAAGCCCACACACGGTCGAACTGTCCGCCGGACTCGGTCCGTCGGACCAGTCTGGTCGAAAAGTCCGTTCGTGTGTACACGGCATCAGAGTCTACAAAAGACTTGAGACTGGGGCGAAGGTTCACCTTCCAGCAGGACAACAACCCTAAACATACAGCCAGAGCTACAATGGAATGGTTTAGATCAAAGCATATTCATGTGTTATGCCGCGTACACACCTGTCAGACTTTTCGGCTACAAAAGTCCGACAGCCCGTCTGACAGACTTTCGACAGACTTTCGATGGACTTTTGGCAGACTTTCTAACGAACAGACTTAACTACATATGATCACACAAAAGTCAGATGGATTCGTACGTGATGACGTACACCAGACTAAAATAAGGAAGTTGATAGCCAGTAGCCAATAGCTGCCCTAGCGTTGGTTTTTGTCCGTCGGACTAGCATACAGACGAGTGGATTTCTGGGTCCGGCGGAGTTACGACGTAAAAATTTTAAGCAAGTTCCAAATCTAAAGTCCGTCAGATTTGCGACTGGAAAAGTCCGCTAAAGGTCCGGGGGAGCCCACACACGATCGGATTGTCCGCCGGATTTGGTCTGTCGGACCAGTCCAGTCAAAAAGTCCGACCGTGTGTACGCGGCATTAGAATGGCCCAGTCAAAGTCCAGACCTAAATCCAATTGAGAATCTGTGGCAAGACTTGAATATTGCTGTTCACAGACGCTCTCCATCCAATCTGTCAGAGCTTAAGCTAACGTATTTATCGGCGTATAACACGCGCCGGCGTATAACACGCACCCCAAGTTTAGGAGGGAATTTTAAGGAAAAAAACTTTTAGGAGGGAAGTTTAAAGAAGAAAAACTTACATTAAAATGCCCATCAATGCAGCGTTATCGGTGTCCATCTGCAGCCTTGTCAGTGTCAGTGCAGACTTGCTCCAGTGTCTAGTGCAGCCTTGTCAGTGCAGCTTTGCCCCAGTGCAGAATTGTCAGTGCAGCTTTTCCCCAGTGCAGAATTGTCAGTGCAGCCTTGCTCCAGTGTCTAGTGCAGCCTTGTCAGTGCAGCTTTGCCCCAGTGCAGCCTTGTCAGTGCAGCCATGTCAGTGCAGCTTTGCCCCAGTGCAGCCTTGTGGGATCGCCTCGATCCCTGCCGACATACACAGCCGTGTGTAAATTCAAATATGGCGCCGAGACTGCAGGGACTCAGGGCGGAGCCGAGATACACATACCCGAGTGTCCTCGGCTTTTCTCTGCGCTGCTTGCAGTAAGCGGCGCAAAGAAAAGCCGAGGACTCTCGGGTATGTGTATCTCGGTTCCGCCGAGTCCCTGCAGTCTTGGCGCCATATTTGAATTCACACACGGCTGTGTATGTCGGCAGCGATCGCGGCAATCGCTCCGATCACACAAAATTGGGGGGGGATCGGCCTATAACACGCACCCACGATTTTCCCCTGATTTTCAGGGGAAAAAAGTACGTGTTATATGCCGAAAAATACGGTATTTTGCTAAGAAGAATGGGCAAAAATGTCCCTCTCTAGATGTGCAAAGCTGGTAGAGACATCCCCAAAAAGACTTGCAGCTGTAATTGCAGTGAAAGGAGGTTCTACAAAGTATTGGCTCAGGGGGCTGAATACAAATGTACCCCACACTTTTCACATATTTATTTGTAAAAAATGTTGAAAACCATTTATTATTTTCCTTTCACTTCACAATAAAATGAAGGATCAGAGACGGTCCCCGTAAATTGGAAATGCCTGGTCACTCTACTCTATATGAGACTTCTGGGCCCAATGCCTTCCTGTATTTGGTCCAGATAGAGTTTAGATAAACCCCTGAAAAGGACAATAATTCACATACCTTTTGAAAAGTTGCTTCATCTTCTTACACGCGTAGTAGTTTCCATCTTTTAAACTTTGGGCTTTGACCACTTCTGAAAAGGTCCCTTCACCTATTTTATTGATTGTCTTATATTCTGGAATAAAACACAAAAAAAATGGAAAGCTGTGATTTATTTTTTATATTTTTACTAAGCCATAACTACACATGAGAAATTACTGATGTACATTGTAAACGATCACCTTGTAATACACCCCATTCAATGTAAAATAGAAATGAAAGGCAAAACACACACATATATATATATACACACATAGGTGATCACATTCCCTCTGTTCTCAGCTGCATAAGAGTTGGGGGGAGGAGAAGCAGCAGCATACTGAGCTTCCCAGTGAATGGCTGTGCAGCGGGGGGGGTGTCAGAACAAGTCTGATCATTGGAGGAGAGCAGGCCGAGTTCCCAGCACGGCTAGAGAACTGACCACAGTGCACTCTCCTGCTTGGTGTGGTCAGTTTTTAACAGGAAAGCAGAGGGACTGGCAGGAACACCAGGGATTTCATACATGGAAAGCAATACAAAGAGAACAGGAGACTTGCTCATACAAGTACATGGTACAGCAGACACATATCAGAAATATGAAGTGTTGGGGTAACAAATGCTTTAATACTAAGTAGAAGAAGCCAAGTAAAACAAAGCCCAGCACGGCAAAATAAAAATTCCCCACTAAATGATAAATCTGACTTGGTCAAGCTTGCAAAGTTGCAAATATGACCACTTGCCGACCACAATACTTATATTTACACACATTGCGGTTTGCGCAAGGTTTACCGGGGTTATGGCTGAAGCTATCAGCCATATCCCCAGTATCTTTTTTTTCAGCTGGAGGCTGGCTTTCTCATGAAAGTGGTCTGAGTGGCTCATTAGCTCTTGGATCACTTTCTGAAGTGGGAGGGGATGGCCCGCCGCTCACCAGCATTTCTCGGGCTTCCGGTATTTACCAGCGCACCTGAGAAACGATCTGACAGTGCGGCTGGCTGGTTACTGAGACGAACAGAAACCAGATCAGCTCTGATCGCCTCTATGGCCTTGGAGGACCGGAGCAACGTCATGACATCACTTCCGGTCTAAGGCAGAAGTAACCTGTGCTTGTTTTCTACAAATTCTAGCCTAGACTGCCATTTTACACAGTGGCATGGTCTCGTTTTGCCACAATAGACATGTTTTCGGATGGGGTGCAAGGAAGGTTGTACAGCATTTTTGTATGCCTTGCAATGATCTTTTGCACATTTCACAAGATACAGGAAGCACAAACTATTGGCTCTTTTTTTTTTTTATTTATTTACACACATTTGTGTTGGTCACGCCTTCAAAAAATGCAGTCGGCTTTACTTTTCCTAACTGCACATCACCATACCCCAATGGTATCAACCAGTGTTTCTCAATTGGGGTGCCACAAAGAGTCCTCAGGGGTGTTGTGGCAAAAGGATAAAAAACTGCCTGTACACTCCGATCTGAGCGATCCTGTGTTAACTCCCATGTACAGACAAGAGCTCTCTGCTGCTATCTCTTCTCCTTTCGGAAACCCAGAAAGGTGTGCAGGTCACCCTCCCACGTCCTACCAACCGTTGACATCATCAGTTGTTAAGGACATTACGCGCTGCCCGCACACCATTCTGGGTTGCCAACAGGAGTACACATAGTAGCAGAGAGAGCCTGGAGAAGGTGCGGGCTGTGCTCTCTCCCTCCTGTCTGTACAGGGGAGTTAACACAAGATCGCTCAGATTGGACTATACAGGATTTGATTATCCGCCCACCATTCTTCTCCTCAGACTGCTCCTGTCTCCACAGCAGAAACTGTGGGTGGAGGCAGTAATCAAATCCTGTATAGTCCTATCTGAGTAAAGCTGTGTTAAGTTCTGTGTACAGACAGCACAGCCCCCACCTACTACCCGCTTTCTCCTCCTCTCTACCACTTTTGTCCTGGGGGGGGCAACATTTGTTATGGGGAAGAATGGGGAAGAATGGAACTGCCACTTATCACAGGATCAACAGCTATTGAGGAAGCTTTCCTGACCTATTCCCTGGAGGGTCCACCAGACATCTGCCTCCCTATGATTGTCACCCAATGATAATACCTGGATGGGGAACATGACATCTCATTGCTAACAGTAGTTGTTCACATTCGACTGGACTTGATCTGTGATGGTGAAGATGTTTTATCCAGCTGAATGTGACTAACTACAACTAGCTATACCATAGGGTTGCCACCTGTCCAGGTTAAAACCCGAACATTATTCAGACGGGGCTGTGGCTTCACAAGCAACCAAGATAGTCACACACAAATCTGTTGCTGTTCGGGAGCTGTGGGTGGCTATCTGAGGGCAAGTTCCACATCACTGAAAGGCGGGGCGATGATGTCAGCAAGGGCAATTTGGCTACACCCACTGTTCACCGCGGCACGATATGAGCGTCGCATTACTACTCTTCTTGGGGCACCCAGGTCTTTTATAATCCTATAACGTTTAGTAAGAAAAAATATATTTGCCCTGTGCTGCTAAAGTGTTCGGGTTTGGCTTGAAGAAAAGGTGGCAACCCTACTATACCATGACTTGGATAAATGAGAACCTTCACACGATATCCCATGTATGGGTGCCTTCACCAAGCCAATATTTCATCTGACTGGCTGGTAAAAAAATTACAATGTTTCCAATGTTATTAATAGAAAAAAGAAAGGACAATAAAGCTGGTATACTTTCCAAGAAAAGATGGCAACCTCAAGTGTGTCCTATACTCAGAAGTACATGCTTATTGACCATTGGTGATAAAACAACAAAAATTGAAGGTGGTATTATCTGCTTTTATAGGCCAACATTCCTAGAATATGTGAAAAAAACATGGCTCCCCCCTAAAAAAAATGGAGTTTAAAAGGCACAAGAGCGTCACAAAAGGTTTTTAAAAAGGTAACGTTTAATTGTATCAAAATTTACATAAAATGAACAAATATATATGAAGAAAAGTTGAATAAAATGCTAGATTTCAAGGAGTAGGGTACAAATTACCGCACCATATTAGGCATAGCATAAAAGCAATGTAAATAAGGTTACATAGAAAAACTGCATCGACATATCCAAAGCAGTGGAGGTTGGTGCTCAAAATTTTTTGGAAGGGGAGGGGGGCACAAACGAACTGAAACATTCTGAAAAATACTGAAATGAAAATATCAAATGCAGCCTCACTGTGCCATCATATACAGCCAACTGTACCCATCATTTGCAGCCAACTGTACCCATCATTTGCAGCCAACTGTACCCATCATGTACAGCCAACTGTGCCCATCATGTACAGCCAACTGTGCCCATCATGTACAGCCAACTGTGCCCATCATATGCAGCCAACTGTACCCATCATGTACAGCCAACTGTGCCCATCATGTACAGCCAACTGTGCCCATCATATGCAGCCAACTGTGCCCATCATGTACAGCCAACTGTGCCCAACATATACAGCCAACTGTCCCCATCATATGCAGCCAACTGTGCCCATCATATGCAGCCAACTGTGCCCATCATATGCAGCCAACTGTGCCCATCATATGCAGCCAACTGTGCCCATCATATACAGCCAACTGTGCCCAACATATACAGCCAACTGTGCCCAACATATGCAGCCAACTGTGCCCATCATATACAGCCAACTGTGCCCATCATATACAGCCAACTGTGCCCATCACATACAGCCAACTGTGCCCATCATATGCAGCCAACTGTGCCCATCATATGCAGCCAACTGTGCCCATCATATGCAGCCAACTGTGCCCATCATATACAGCCAACTGTGCCCAACATATACAGCCAACTGTGCCCAACATATGCAGCCAACTGTGCCCATCATATACAGCCAACTGTGCCCATCATATACAGCCAACTGTGCCCATCACATACAGCCAACTGTGCCCATCATATACAGCTAACTGTGCCCATCATATACAGCCAACTGTGCCCATCATATGCAGCCAACTGTGCCCATCATATGCAGCCAACTGTGCCCATCATATGCAGCCAACTGTGCCCATCATATGCAGCCAACTGTGCCCATCATATGCAGTCAACTGTACCCATCATATACAGCCAACTGTACCCATCATATACAGCCAACTTGTGCCCATCATATGCAGCCACTGTGACACCTGCCCGCTCGCTCGCTGTCTGAACAGCACTTACCCCATCGTGATGGTGGGTTAGGCAGCGGGTGACAGAGGCGAGCTGTGGGACGAGTAGCGCGGGTCAGGCAGTGGCTTCTATGTCCTCCGTGCGTCTCTTCTTGCCTTCTGCTAGGTGGTCAATGGGATCGCTTGTGCCTTCAGCCAATCAGGTGATGGGTATTAGACCCATGCCTCCTGACTGGCTGAGAGGTGTAATTCAGGCGCCCGGCATCCGAAAAGAGGCTGGACGCCTAAATAGGGGGTGGCAGCAGCAGCCGTGGATGCATGCATGAATTTATCCATGATACATAGAGGGGGGTGGCGCCCGTGCGCCCTTAATGGACACACCACCACTGATCCAAAGTCAATATTTAATCTGACTGGCTGGTAAAAATTACAATGTTTCCAATGTTATTAATAGAAAAGAGACTACAAAGCTGGTACACTGCCCAAGAAAAGATGGCAACCTCAAGTATGTCCTATACTCAAAGATACATGCTTATTGACCATTGGTGACTGAAATGGGCTAGTTAAGTGAACGTTCACAATTCTACCAATGTAGTCAGGAACGGGGGGGGGGGGGGGGGGGGGGGGTACTGCCACTTCTCATAGGGTAAGGGACAAGAGCTATTAGGAAAGCTTTTCTGACCTGTCTCACTGATGGTCCACCAGATCTCCCTCCATATAGACATGAGATTATCACCCAATGATATTACCTGGATGGGAAGCTTGGCACCCCATCGCTAGTAGTAATCAGTTACATTCAACTGGGCTTAATCTATAATGATGAAAACATTTCTTTCAGTTGAATGTGACTATCATAGACCCCCTCGGGCACCAAGCACTGCACAACAGCTGGCGTAGGTGGGGCTTGCCTAGCGATGTCACCTGCCCAGTATTGAATCTGACTGGCTAATTGTTTCCAATGTTATTAAATTGGAAAAAGATCACAAAGTCAGTATCCTTTCCAAGAAATCATGGCAACCACAAGTGTGTCCCACACCCAGAGACACATGATGGTTTATGGACCATTGGTGAAACAGAGTGGTTCCACCAATGTAGTTAGGTAGTGGTTCCACCAATGTGGTCAAGCAGTGGTTCCACCAATGTGGTCAAGCAGTGGTTCCACCAATGTGGTCAAGCAGTGGTTCCACCAATGTGGTCAAGCAGTGGTTCCACCAATGTGGTCAAGCAGTAGTTCCACCAATGTGGTCAAGCAGTGGTTCCACCAATGTGGTCAAGCAGTGGTTCCACCAATGTGGTCAAACAGTGGTTCCACCAATGTGGTCAAGCAGTGGTTCCACCAATGTGGTCAAGCAGTGGTTCCACCAATGTGGTCAAGTAGTGGTTCCACCAATGTGGTCAAGCAGTGGTTCCACCAATGTGGTCAAGTAGTGGTTCCAATGTAGTCAATGCTACCAAAGTAGTCAGACACGGAAGGGAGAAACTACTGCCGCTTGTACAGGACATGGGACAGCAGCTATAGGGGGAGCTTTTCTGACCTGTCCCACCGATGGTACATTGGTTGTCTGCCTACTAAATTGTCACCCAATGATAATACCTGAATGGGGAACATGACATCTTATAGCTAGTAGTAGGTAGTCACATTCAAGTGTGGTGGATCTGTAGTGGTGAAGACATTTCATAAAGTTAAATGTGACTAATTAACATTGATTTGCTATCATAGCCGTTTGAAGAAGAAATAAACATACTAAACATTCAGTCGCCCAACGTGGGGCACGACCTGCTACTGGGGTTTTCCCGCCCAAACAATCTCTCGGGTTTACAGAGAATGGTGGGGAAAACAGAAAATATCCAGCGGGCGGCAGTTGTGTGGAGGAAAATACCTTATTGATGTCAAAGGTCAGAGGAGAATAGGAAGACGGGTTCCAGATGATAGACAGACAACAGTAACTCAAAAAATCACTTGTTACACCCAAGGTATGCGGAATACCATCTCTGAACACACAACACATCCAACCTTGAAGCAGATGGGCTACAGCAGCAGAAGACCTCACCGGGTGCCACTCCTGTCAGCTGAGAACAGGAAACTGAGGCTACAATTGGCACAGGATCACCAAAATTGGACAATAGAAGATTGGAAAAACATTTCCTGGTCTGATGAGATTTCAGCTGCGATATTCAGATGGTCGGGTCAGAATTTGGTGTAAACAACATGAAAGCATGGATCCATCCTGCCTTGTATCACCGGTTCAGGCTGGTGGTGGGGGTGTAATGGTGGGGGGGGGATATTTTCTTGGCACACTTTGGGCCCCTTAGTACCAATTGATCATCGTATAAACACCACGGCCTACCTGAGTATTGTTGCTGACCATGTCCATCCCTTTATGACTACAGTGTCCTCATCTTCTGATGGCTCCTTCCAGCAGGATAATGCACCATGTCACAAAGCTCCAATCATCTCACCACTGGACAATGAGGTCACTGTGCTCCAATGGCCTCCACACTCACCACATCTCATCCAATAGAGCAGTGGTTCTCAACCTCAGTCCTCAAGTACCCCCCAAACGGGCCGTGTTTTGGGAACTTCCCTTAGATAAAATAGCTCTTGTCAATACCATGTCATTTAAAGCAGCTGTGCAAAGTAAAGGAAAACCTGAAAACGCGGCCCGTTGGGGGGGGTACTCGAGGACTGAGGGTTGAGAACCACTGCAATAGAGCACCTTTGGGATGTGGTGGAACGGGAGATGGCAGTCATGGATGTTCAGCCGACAAATCTGCAGCAACTGAGTGATGTTATCATGTCACTATGGAGCTAAATCTCTAAAGGAAGGTTTCCGACACCTTGTTGTATCTCTGCCACGGAGAATGAAGGCAACAGGGGGTCCAACCCGGTATTGGCAAGGTGTACCTAATGGGCGAGTATGTGTATGTATATATATATATATATATATATATATATACACACACACACATATATATATCTATATATATATAGAGAGATCTCTAATATATATATATATATATATCGATCGATCTATATATATATATATATATATATATATATATATATATATATATATATATATATATCTATAGATGTGTGCATATATATATATAGATATATATCTATATATATCTATATAGATAGATCTATATAGATATATATATATATATATCTATATAGATCTATATATAGATATATACATGTGTATATCTATATATATCTATATATCTCTATATCTATAGATATAGAGATATATAGATATATATATATATATATATAGACACACACATACACTGTATACAGGTAAATAACAATGACTCCTATGTACGGCACACACAGCCTCCCCTCCTCCACTCACTATTCATGGTGTCACCGGCACCACACGGAGCCTCTCCTCACAGCTGACTGGTGTCAGGGGGGGTCTGGCACTGGCATCGCTCCCTCCTCGCCCTCAGGGTCCCGGGCACAGTCCTGGAGAGCACAAGGCTGCCATGTTGTATCGCCGTCTCCTAGGCAACCGCTGGCAACTCTGACACTGAGGCCTCCACCGCCTGTCACCAGGACACCAGAGGGCGGAACCTACGTGCTACGGGACGTCAGAGCGCCGCCATGCCCCGCCCACTTATCTCTCAGTCATTGGCGTGTATTCCCCGGGAGGTGATAGAACGCAATTGTACAGTATGGGAGGGATAATATAAATCACCACGGCGCTGTATGTGCAGATTGACACTGAGATCCGGACGTGTGTGATATCATAGCGGTTGAAGGAAAAGAGGATTGAAAATAAATAAATAAAATTAACGCCCAACGTGGGGCTCGAACCCACGACCCTGAGATTAAGAGTCTCATGCTCTACCGACTGAGCTAGCCGGGCGCATGTAGATTTTTCTCATATGTGCTGTAGAAGATGTAGTAACATGCCATAGATTGTGACGTGCTTGTCTAGAGTTATAATATACATTAGGTTCAATGGAGAAAGCTGGTTTCTTTATTTTCAAAGCAGTGACAGTTATATTCTATTCAAATTGAAAATTACAGTTGCTAAAAATAGAATGATGATGTTTGCAATTTTTTTGTTTAACATTTAAAAATAATTTCCTGGATCGGCTGACATTACTATACAAACTTTTTTTTTAAACAGTTGAGAACACTTACAGAAAGGTACATGACATAAGGAGTAGGTAACAATGATATGTCATTAGCAGCGGCGGCTGGTGGTGCTATATTTTTTGGGGAGGGCGGCAAACAGACATCCCAGCTGCTGCCACCGCAAATTTATGAAGAAATTAGATTTTTTTTAAAAAAATTTTGGATCTGTTTTATAGCAAAAAGTAAAAAAAAAAAAAAAAAAAAAATTTTTTTTTTTTTTTTTTCAAAATTGATGGTCTTTTTGTTTATAGCAAAAAAAAAAAAAAAGCAGAGGTGATCAAATACCACAAAAAGAAAACTCTATTTGTCGGAAAAAAGGACATACATTTTATTTGGGTACAGCGTCGCACAACCGCGCAATTGTCAGTCAAACTAACGCAGTGCTGTATCGCAAAAAATGGCCTGGCCATGAAGAAATTTGATTTTTAAAAATTTTTTGGGATATGTTTTATAGCAAAAAGTAAAAAAATATAGTTTTTTTTTTTTCAAAATTGATGGTCTTTTTGTCTATAGCACAAAAAAAAAACACAGAGGTGATCAAATACCACTAAAAGAAAACTCTATTTGTGGGAAAAAAGGACATCAATTTTATTTAGGTACAACGTCGCACGACCGCGCATTTGTCAGTTAAAGTAACGCAGTGCCGTATAGCAAAAAATGGCCCGGTCATGAAAAAATGTGACTTTGTCAAAAAATTTTGGATATGTTTTATGGCAAAAAGTAAAATATATATATATTTTTATTTTTTTAAATTGATAGTCTTTTGTTTATAGCACAAAAAAAAATGCAGAGGTGATCAAATACCACCAAAAGAAAAAAAGGGCATACATTTGTGGGAAAAAAGGGCATACATTTTATTTGGGTACAGCGTTGCACGACTAATTGTCAATTAAAGTAACGCAGTGCCCTATTGCAAAAAATGGCCTGGTCATGAAGAAATTTGATTTTTTAAAGAATTTTTTGGATATGTTATATAGCAAAAAGTAAAAAATATATATATTTTTTATTTTTTTTAATTTATGGTCTTTTTGTTTATAGCACAAGAAAAAAAAAAACGCAGAGGTGATCAAATACCACCAAAAGAAAACTCTATTTGTGGGAAAAAAGGCCATACATTTTATTTGGGTACAGCGTTGCACGACCGCGCAATTGTCAGTTAAAGTAACGCAGTGCCGTATCGCAAAAAAATGACCTGGTCATGAAGGGGGGTACATTTTCTGGAGGTCAAGTGGTTAGTTAAACAGGAACTTTGTGGAGATACTGAAAAAAACAAAAAAATAAAGACAAGAACTTAGTTAAACAGACGCATTCATGCGATAGGAATTTTCACAGAAGAGGTTCACAGGAGAGGTAGAACAGCGGTCTGCCTATGTAAACAAGGCAGATCGCCGTTCTGTGAGGGAGGAGGACGGAAAGATCATGTGCAGAAACACGGATCTCTGTTTTCCTCCAGTCACAGCATCACCCCCCCCCCTCCACAGTTAGAAATCACTCCCTAGGGACACATTTAACCCTTTGATCGCCTCTGATGTTAACCCCTTCCCTGCCAGTGTCATTTATACAGTGACAGTGCATTTTTGTTTGCACTGATCACTGTATTGGTGTCACTGGCATCCCAAAACGTGTCACTTAGTGCCAGATTTGTCCGCCGCAATGTCACAGTCCCGCTAAAAAAAAAATCGCTGATCGCCGCCATTACTAGTAAAAACAATTTAAAAAAGCAACAAGTCCATAAATCTATCACAAGTTTTTGTTTTTTTTTTTGCAAAATTGTCGGCCTTTTTTTTTGTTTATAGCGCAAAAAATAAAAACCGCAGAGGTGATCAAATACCACCAATAGAAAGCTCTATTTGTTGGAAAAAAAGGACATCAATCCTATTTGGGTGCAGCCTCGCACGATCGCACAATTTTCAGTTAAAATAGCACAGTCCCGTATTGCAAAAAATGGCCTGGTCAGGAAGAGGGGAGTAAAACGTTTCGCAGCTATCTCCATCAAGCTAAAGCACACTGAACAGCTACTACCTATACATTGTATCTCTCTCGCTCTCTATCACTGTATCTCTTATCTTCAGTGACAGCAATGTGCTTCCAATCACCAGCAAGGCCGGTTAGCTCAGTTGGTTAGAGCGTGGTGCTAATAACGCCAAGGTCGCGGGTTCGATCCCCGTACGGGCCATGTTTTTTTTTTTTTATTCCCCTCACATTATAGACAAAAGTGCTCCTTCCGACCACATTTTTTTATATTGATTTCAGGTTACATTTAATTCTACGCTTTCCAATCTAGCTGATCTTGTATAGATACAAATTTAATCTTGTAAAAAAAATAATCTGTAGCACTTGTGATGACAGGATGGATCATAATATGTCCTCAGGATCCTTTTACACAGTTCTTAAAAATGATGGACATTCAAATAGAGCGAATATTACATTTAAAAAAAGTCATCCATTTCACAACCTTTTCATTACAGATAGATAAAAATTGCACATAAATGATCCTGCTTTCTATGTGATATAAATCACAGCTCTTTCATTTATAAGTAAAAGTCCAGTAGATAAATGTAATGTTTTGATTTGGCAAGAATGATCCTGTTTATGTAATAAAAATCACAGCTCCCCAATTTATAAGTAAAAGTCCTGTAGATGAATATCATGCCATGATTTTGCAAGAGTGACCCTGCCTACAAGATAGAAATCACAGCTCATCAACCTATAAGTGAAAGTCCAGTAGATAAAATGTTGTGCCCTGATTTTGCAAAAGTGAGCCTGCTTATGTAATAGGAATCACAGCTCATCAATTTATAAGTGAAAGTCCCACATATGAATATCATGCCTTGATTTCGCAAGAATGCCCCTGTTTATGTAATATAAATCACAGCTCATTAATTTATAAGTAAAAATCCTGTAGATAAAAGTCATGCCATGATATTGCAAGCGTGTGCCTGCCTTCAAGATATAAATCAAAGCGTTTTAATTAATAAGTAAAAGTCCTGTAGATAAATGTCATGCCATGATTTTGGAAGCGTGATCCCGCCTACGTGATACAAACCACAGCCCTTCAATTTATACGTAAAAGTCCAGTAGATGAATATCACGCCATGATTTTGCAATAATGATCCAGCCCATGTAATATAAATCACAGCACTTTAATTTATCAGTAAAATTCCTGTAGATAAATATCATGCAATGATTTTTCAAGAATGATTCTGCCTACATAATGTTTTTTTTTTTGTCAAAAAGAACTTTATTGAGACAATTGCATATATACAAAACAGCATGTTCCAGACCTTTCGAAGCCATAAAGAGACTACTAGACTATTAGACCCCTTTCACACTGAGGTGCTTTTCAGGCGCCTGAAAAGCTCATGAAAACCTATTTCCATTAAAATCAATGAATGCTTTCACACTGGGGCAGTGGGCTGGCAGGGTGGTGAAAAAAACGCCCCTATCCATTGAAATTAAAGGAAAGCTCTTCAAAAGCGCCTGAAAAGCTCTTGAAAAGCGCTCAATTGTTTTACTGGCGGTTTAGAAGCGCCCCAGTGTGAAAAGGGCCTTACAATGGAGTTACAAAAGGTTACAGTAACCAACAGCATACCAAGAAAGTACTAAAATCCATGCCCTACCGCTGAGTCACTGAGACTCGCCCCACCATCGTGTTGTGCGCTTGAGACAGGTTATGCTTGCAGATGGGAGGATACAGTAGACATAGATACAAAGATGTCAGCATAATAATCTATCCATGACTAGGTCTGCCAGATCTACTGCCCACGTAATATACAGTGACTTGAAAAAGTATTCATACCCCTTGAAATGTTCCACATTTTGTCATGTTACAACTGTTAATGTATTTTATTGAGATTTTATGTGATAGACTATCACAAAGTGGCACATAATTGTGAAGTGGAAGGAAAATGATAAATGTTTTTCAACATTTTTTACAAATAATATGTGAAAAGTGTAGTGTACATTTGTATTCAGCCCCCCTGAGTCAATACTTTGTAGAACCACCTTTCACTGCAATTACAGCTGCAAGTCTTTTTGGGGATGTCTCTACCAGCTTTGCACATCTAGAGAGGGACATTTTTGACCATTCTTCTTTGCAGAATATCTCAAGCTCTGTCAGATTGGATGGAGAGCGTCTGTGAACAGCAATTTTCAAGTCTTGCCACAGATTCTCAATTGGATTTAGGTCTGGACTGTGACTGGGCCATTCTAACACATGAATATGCTTTGATCCAAACCATTCCATTGTAGCTCTTGCTGTATGTTTAGGGTCGTTGTCCTGCTGGAAGGTGAACCTCCTCCCCAGTCTCAAGTCTTTTGAAGATTCTAACAGGTTTTCTTCTGATGCCGCGTACACACGATCAGACTTTACGGCATACTTGGTCCGGCGTACTGGATTTCTTCGGACAATTCGATCGTGTGTGGGCTCCAGCGGACTTTGTTTTCTCAACAGTTTGACGGACTTAGATTTGAAACATGTTTCAAACCTGTCCGACGGACTCGAGTCCGGTCGAAAAGTCTGCTCGTCTGTATGCTAGTCCGACGGACACAAAGCGACGCTAGGGCAGCTATTGGCTACTGGCTATGAACTTCCTTGTTTAAGTCTGGTCGTACGTCATCACGTACGAATCCGTCGGACTTTGGTTGACCGTGTGTAGGCAAGTCCGTTCATTCGTAAAGTCCGTCGTAAAGTCCGATCGTGTGTGTACGCGGCATAAGATTGCCCTGTATTTGTCTCCATCCATTTTTACATCAACTCCGACCAGCTTCCCTGTCCCTGCTGAAGAAAAGCATCCCCACAACATGATTCTGCCACCACCATGTTTCACGGTGGGGATGGTGTGTTCAGGGTGATGTGCAGTGTTAGATTTCCGCCACACACAGCGTTTTGCTTTTACGCCAAAAAGTTCAATTTTGGTCTCATCTGACCAGAGCATCTTCTTCCACATGTTTGCTGTGTCCCCCACATGGGTTCTCACAAACTGGAAACAGGACTTCTTATGGCTTTCTTTCAACAATGGCTTTCTTCTTGTCACTCTTCCATAAAGGTCAGATTTGTGGAGAACACGACTAATAGTTGTCCTGTGGACAGATTCTCCCACCTGAGCTGTGGATCTCTGCAGCTCCTCCAGAGTTACCATGAGCCTCTTGGCTGTTTCTCTGATGAATGTTCTCCTTGCCCGGCCTGTCAGTTTAGGTGGACGGCCATGTCTTGGTAGGTTTGCAGTTGTGCCATACTCTTTCCATTTTCGGATGATGGATTGAACAGAGCTCAGTGAGATGTTCAAAGCTTGGGATATTTTTTTATAACTTAACCCTGCTTTAATCATCTCCATAACTTTATCCCTGACCTGTCTGGTATGTTCCTTGGCCTTTGTGATGCTGTTTGTTCACTGAGGTTCTCTAACAAACCTCTGAGGGCTTCACAGAACAGCTGTATTTATACTGAGATTAAATTACACACAGGTGGACTCTATTTACTAATTAAGTGACTTCTGAAGGCAATTGGTTCCACAAGATTTTAGTTAGGGGTATCAGAGTAAAGGGGGCTGAATACAAATGCACCTCACACTTTTCACATATTTATTTGTAAAAAGATTTGAAAATCCATTTATCATTTTGCCTTCCACTTCACAATTATGTGCCACTTTGTGTTGGTCTATTCATTGCATAAAATACATTTAAGGTTTTTCCGTAACATGACAAAATGTGTAAAATTTTCAGGGGTATGAATACTTTTTCAAGGCCCTGTAAGTGCGAGTCCTGTAGGTAAATATTGCAAACGTGATCAAGTAAATTTCCTGTAGATGAATATCATGCCATCATTTGGGAAGACTGAGCCCACCTATGTGATATTAATAAAAGTTCTTTAATTTATAAATACAAGTGCTGTAATTGAACATTGCAAGCGTGATCATGGCTACAAAATAAAAACCACAGCTCTTTAATTTATAAGCATGAATCCTGTAGAAGAACACGCCATGACTTGTTTTATTTGAAATTTCACAGCTCAGTCTGGGATTGCATAAGCCTTGCAACAGCAGCAAAACTCATTCCTCGGCCATCGATTAAACATGCCTGATGACAGCGGCCTCATGTTCCTCGGCCGTCGATTGACCACGCCTTGGCGGGTGACAGCCCTAGCAGCTGCGCGGTGAGCTGATTGGCAGGCGGGAGGGAAAACGCGCGGCAGGGGATTGGCCTTCCTCGCGCTCCGTAGAGCGCCCGGCCACGCCCCTCGCCCCTGACCTTCCCCTGAACCCGCCGTTAGAAACGTGCCGGGCGCCGATCAGGGCCGAGCAGCGGGAGACTGGGAATCGGTTCCGGCGGAGATCGGGGCGGTTTGAACGGCGGTTGTAAGTGCGTCATTCCCTCCGGCAAGATGGCGGCGCCGAGCGGCCACGACAAAATGGCGGCAGAGGTGGCGGAGGAGGAGTACATGCAGGTGGTGGTCGGCGAGGAGTTGGAGCCCGGGCAGCAGGTGATGGTCCTGCAGGAGGCGGCCGGGGAGGAGATGAGGGCGACGGCCATTAGCTCGGAGCTGCTGCAGACCATCGCCCACACCGACACCGTCTACTACGTGCAGCCGGACGGCAGCCTGGTGGCCGGGGGGACCCTGGCCGAGATGACCGGGGGAGGAGGAGGGGGGGCCACCATACGGGCCCCTGTCATGCTGGACGCCGCCCTGCAGCTGAAGAACGTCGCAGACCATGTGGCCCTCAAGCAAGGGGCCCCCAGCCAGATGGCCAGGATCCTCAGCCAGAAGGTGACTGTCCTGCCATGAGGACACCATGATGTGCAACTCCAGGACTGAGCTTGTTTGGGGGTGGAGCTGGGGGATAGGCTTTATTATTTTGGTTTGTAACCCCCCCTCCTCCCCCACATTGGGGACTTCTAACTCACTTCCTGTTTCTTGTGACACCCCCCCCCCCCCTTCCCCAACACTGGGGAGATCTCCCTCACTTCCTGTTTCCTGCCCCCCATTGGGGAGTTTTAACCTAATTTCCGCCCCCCCCCCCATTGTGGAGTTCTTCCTCACTTCCTGTTTCTTGTGACACCCCCCCCTTCCCCAACACTGGGGAGATCTCCCTCACTTCCTGTTTCCTGCCCCCCATTGGGGAGTTTTAACCTAATTTCCTGCCCCCCCCCCCCATTGTGGAGTTCTTCCTCACTTCCTGTTTCCCGCTACCACCCCCCCCACACACTTATTCACTTCCTGTTTCTTGTAACACCCCCCCCTCCTCCCCACATCAGGGGGTTCTTCCTCACTTCCTGTTTTCTGCCTCCCCACACACACATTGGTGAGTTTTCCCTCACTTCCTGTTTCTTGTGACAACCCCCCCCGGGAGTTATTCCTCACTTCCTGCCCCCTGACACACACACATTGGGGAGTTCTTCCTCATTTCCTGTTTCTTGTTTCCCCTCCCCACATTGGGGAGTTTTTCCTAATTTCCTGTGACCCCCCCCCCCCCCATTGAGGAGCTGTTTCTTTTGACCCCCCTCCCCCACACATCAGGGAGTTCTTACTCCCTGTTTTTTGCCCCCCACCACACACACATTGGAGAGTTCTTCCTCACTTCCTTTTTTCTGCCCCACACACTTCCTGTTTCTTGTGGACCCCCCCCCCCCATGGGAAGCTATTCCTCACTTCACATTGGGGAGTTTTTCATAATTTCCTGTGACCCCCCCCCCCCATTGAGGAGCTGTTTCTTGTGACCCCCCCGCCCCAATGGGGAGTTATTCCTCACTTCCTGCCCCTCGACACACACACACACATTGGGGAGTTTTTCCTAATTTCCTGTGACCCCTCCATTGAGGAGCTGTTTCTTGTGACACCCCCTCCCCTCCTCACCACACACACATTGGGGAGTTTTCCCTCACTTCCTGTTTCTTGTGACACTCCCTCCCCACATTGGGTAGTTTTCCCTCACTTCCTGTTTCTTGTGACACCCCAATGGGGAGTTATTCCTCACTTCCTACGCCCCGACACACGCACACACATTGGGGAGTTCTTCCTCACTTCCTGTTTCTTGTGACACCCCCTCACCACGCATTGGGAACTTCCTCAATTTCTGTTTAACACCCCCAACTCCTCACACATTGGGGACTTCTTTCTCGTTTCCTGTGACACCCCTACGGGATATAGGTGGAATGTTGTCACCGAGACAAAATGACACAGACCACAGGAAAATCATTCTGGGATGTTCCAGTTGGGGGAAGGTGAGGCACTATGGCTTCCTGTCCTGGTGCGTAATCTCAGTAGGAACTCAGATGGCAGTAAAGACCTGACAGAGGCAGTAACCCCTCCCCCACACTGGTGTGACAAGGAATACAAAGCTTTGGCTAGAATAGGGCTCCTAAATGATGCCAGTCCGTTCATTTTAATGGACAGCTGGGGGCAAGGAATCTTGTCTGGGCATGCTGAGGTGTGAGAGTGTATAGGGGGGGCACCCTGGGGTGTGTGGGGAAACCTTTAGGCATGGAAGCATGTGAGGACACCCTGGGATGGGTTGGGGAGCCCTGTGGGCATTGAATCTTGTCTGGTATCCTGAGGCATGAAAGTGAGGGCACTTTGGGGATGTCTCAGGGTGCCCTGGGAGTGTTAAAGCATGTAGGAGCTCCTTGGGGGCATGTAATCTTGTCTGGGCATTTAGGGGCATGAAAGCATTGGGGGGGTTGTCCTGGGTTATGAAAGCATGATGTGAGGGCACCCTGGGAGGTGTGGCAGAGGGTGTGGGAAATATTGTGTCGACACCCCGGAGTATGAAAGAATGGGGGGGGCGTGGCGCGTGTTATCCTGTGGTATGGAAGCATTTGAGGGCTCCTTAGGGCATTGGGGGGTGTGCAGTATTGTCTGGACACTCTGGGGCGTGAAAGCATGCCAGGGGGTGTTCTTCTGAGGTATGGAAGCATGTGGGGGCTCCTTGCGATGTGTGGAGGTGGCCCTGGGGGGTGCAGTCTTGTCTGGGCACCCTGGGGCGTAAAAGTATGACGAGGGGTTATTGTAGGGGGGGGGCATAGAAGCATGTGAGGGCTCCGTGGAATCCTGGGGCATGAACGCGAGGGGTACTTTGGGGTGTGTGGGGGCACTCCGGGGAGTGAAGTGTGAGGGTGTCTTGGGAAGTGTTGGGGGCAAATGTGCGGGAGCTCCTGGGGGTGTGTCTTTTTGTCTTGACACCCCGAGGAATGAAAGCATAGGGGGTGGGGGTCTTATCCAGGGGCTTGGAAGCTTATTAGGGCAATCTGGGATGTGTCTGGGCACCCGGGGAAGTTGGAGAGTGTGGGCACCCTAGGATGTGTAGGGGTACCCAGTGATGGGGGCGTGCGTTTTCTTGTCTGGGCATCTTGAGGCATGTGGGAGAACCCTGAGACGTGTTAGCGTGTGGGAACATTGTGGGACAATCTGGAGGGTGTGGGGGGCGCCTTGGGTGAGGGGCAGGTTAGGACTACAGAACGCCTCTCTCTATCAGAATATTCCTGGGGGATGTGTTCTGTAGTACACGGGGGGGGGGGGGGGGGGGGTCTGATAACGCTAGTTAAGATTTTAGCACTATGCAGGATTATATTGACTAACTGTAACAAGCTGTCTGTGAATGAAACCTTCATTGTTTGCAGTGTTCATTCATCTAGAACAGTGATGGAGAACCTTGGCACTCCAGATGTTTTGGCACTACAGTCCCCATGGCGCTCCACTACACTGCAGAGTGCATGAGCATCATGGGAAATGTAGTTCCTAAACATCTGGGGTGCCAAGGCTCGCCATCACTGATCTAGTAGCTGCTGGTACAAGGAGTTGCGCCCACATATAGATCTGGGGTGCAGGATCGGTGGCAAGGGAGGCAAGTCCAGTTTGCTATGTGGATGGTCTATACTAGAAGCTGTGTAGTTATTGCAAGACTGGACAGTGCTTGTACTTTAGTAATTGGACGGGTAGCGGTCGCCTTGCCTTGTGTGATGACATGAACATGTTGCTGCAGTATAATGATGACTTCTTCTTGTGTTCTCTTGCAGCAGCTGAAATCTATTTGTGTCCAGG
The DNA here is from genome assembly GCF_042186555.1 of Aquarana catesbeiana. Taxonomy (NCBI): domain Eukaryota; kingdom Metazoa; phylum Chordata; class Amphibia; order Anura; family Ranidae; genus Aquarana; species Aquarana catesbeiana. The sequence continues at coordinate 29,714,221 of NC_133336.1, read as the reverse complement.
TGCAAGGCATGAAGTCTAAGGAGAGCAGCGAACCGGTGATCACCAAAGAAAACCCTCCTCCCCCCGTGAATGTGAGGTCTGAAAACGCCAGCGCTATCCCCTCCCAGGTTGTACAGGTGAAGACTATCCCTCAGCCATCGCAGCCCTTTGTCGTCAAGGCCGCGCAGCCTCCCGTTCAAGTTCTGATCCAGAAAACTGCGACGCAGCCGGCCAAGGTGAACACGCCGGACCCCAACGGCAACGAGGACGAGGGTTCCGCTGAGGAGCATGGGTGTTGCGTAGCTCACCATAGGTATGGCAGCTATGCACCGGGTACCACCAAGAAGCGCCAGAAGCGCAAAAAGCAGATAAAGATCAAAACCCGTTCAGGGCGCATCTCCCGGCCTCCCAAACACAAGTCCAAAGATTACAAATTCCTTAAAGTGGGAGATTCAATTCAAGATAGCTCGGTGGATTCTGATGACTATTCGGAGCTGAGCTCGGAGGATGAAGAAGATGGCGGCAAAGAGAGAGTACATAGAGACAGGCAGCCGTACGCAGTTAAAAACTCCCTGTTCCAGTGTCAGAAATGTGAGAAGTCCTATATGGGCAAAGGAGGACTGTTCCGCCACTATAGACTCTACCCCACCCACGGACAGATGGACCCGTCATTTCTTCTGGAAGCCAAAAAAGGTGGAGATGGTGGGGGCTCAGGGGAACAGAAGGTGAGATTTCCCAGTGCAGGGTAAGGAATTATATTTCAGAGGTCCGATCAGTAAAATTTTCTTCCAACAGAGGCCCAAATCTCTACTTTTGTTCTGTGACTCAGATCCTTCACATCACAACCCCAGCCCCCCCCTCTTTACATTTTTTTTTGTCCCCCCCCCCCCCCCCCCCTTTACATTTTTTTTGTCCCCCCCTCCCCCCTTCAGAGCTTAGTATCATCAGTCTTCCCCCTTCACATCAACATCCCCCATTTACGTCTTAGCCCCCCTTTACTTCATAGTAGAGGGGTCTTTATATCACATTGCTCCTCTTTGATACAGTACCCCCCTACAATACAGCCCCCACCTATATATTGTGGTCCCTCCTTTTACTTTACAGAGCCCCTTAACATCACCCACTGTGCATCACAGCCCCCATTTGCATCACAGTGCTCCCCTTTTATATCATAGCCCACCTTACATCTCAGTGCTCCTCTTTTACAATATGCCCCCCCCCTTTTACAGTGCAACCCCCATTTACAATACAGCCATCCTTTTACATCGCAGTCCCCCACCTTCCTTTATATTGCAGTACACCCTTTAAATTATAGCTCACTTTACATTACATCATTACATCACTGTCACCCCTTTACTTTGCAGCCCCCTCCCCCTTAAATTAAATTACATTACAGAGCCCACCTTTACAACGCAGCCCCCCCCCCCCCCTTACATCACAGCACCACTCTTTACAATGCAGCCCCCCCCCCCCCCCCATCCTTTACATACCAAGCTACCACCTTTTCTATTTCAGTACCTCTTTACATTACAACCCACCCCATTTTCTGTACATCAGTCCCCAACTTTACTTTATAGCCCCCTATAGAGTAGAGCTCTTCCTTTAGACAACAGCATCCCCCCTGCAACACTGCAACCAGTCCTACCTTACACAGAAGGGCAGGGGGCGGGTGGTACATCAGGTCTGGGAGGAGAGCAGAGGCTTTCCAACTTTTCCTGATGGCTAGTGTGTGATTGGTTGCTGCTACTGCCCCTGTGTCGTAGTGGCCAATCACTGCTAGTTAACTCAAAGCTGGGCTGCTCCCACCCTCTGTGAGGGACGGCCAGCACTCCTGCATTCTGCCCCATGTTGAAAATGACAGGGTCGGCTTTTCAGTGCGGTGGAGTAGGTGGGGTGCTGGCTGGTCTGAGGGTGTGGATAAGAGGAGACACTGGCAGTTGAATGGGTGAGGCCATGGTGGTCCGGGCAGAGCTATCGCTCTGTCTGCGCCCAAACCGTGGGCTGCTATTTAGTGACGCCCGTCTTAGTGGATGCATCTACAGCAAGTTAGGAGCACACTGGGATTTTGGCAGACCATTGGGTATTTTTCTGTACTTGCAGAATTTATGAAGAGAAAAACCACAGGAAATGTAATACAGAGATGGCACTTTTTTAAAAAAAATTTTTGTAAACCCAAAACAAAAACATAATACAGTGCAGCTTACCTATATAAAATAACGAATACTGCACATAGAGATATATCTATATATCACATTAAAGTGATATTAAAGTCTCGATTTTTACAAATGCACATATTTTTGCAGGTAAACAAATGTGTTATTACTGTTTATAATAAATTTTTTTTTTTTTTTTTTTTTTTTTTTTTTACCACTTCAGCCCCGGAAGAATTTACCCCCTTCCTGACCGGGCCATTTTTTTGCGATCTGGCACTGCGTCGCTTTAACTGACAATTGCGCTGTGGTGCGACGTTGTACCCAAACAAAATTTAAATTATTCACCTCCTGCGGTTTTTTTATTTTTTGCGCTGTAAACAAAAGAGCGAAAATTTGGAGAGAAAAAACACTTTTTTTTTTTTTTTTTTTTTTTTTGGACCATTGACATTTATACAGCGATCAGAGCTAAACATAGCCACTGATTACTGTATAAATGTCACTGGCAGGGAAGGGGTTAACACTAGGGGGGCGATCAAGGGGGTTAACTGTGTTCCCGGTTGGGAAGTGGTTAATAGGAGCCTGTAGAGCATCAGAAGAAGGGCTCTTCATACTCGGTGTAAGCTGTCTGCTCGTACCTTGTATGGGCTATGGGCAGGCACTTCTACACTGTCGGGATGCATCAATGAGCTACCTACAGTGAGGGGGAAAAAGTATTTGACCCCCTTCTGATTTTGTATGTTTGCCCACTGAAAAAGAAATGATCAGTCTATAATTTTAATGGTAGGTTTATTTTAACAGTGAGAGACAGAATAACAAAAATATCCAGAAAAACGCATTTCAAAAAAGTTATACATTGATTGGCATTTAATGAGTGAAATAAATATTTGATCCCGTATCAATCAGCAAGATTCCTGGCTCCCAGGTGTCTTCTATACAGGTAACAACAAGCTGAGGTTAGGAGCACTCTCTCAAAGGGAATGCTCCTAATCTCAGCTTGTTACCTGTATAAAAGACACCTGTTCACAGAATCAATCATATTCTTATCTGTCCACCATGGCCAAGACCAAAGAACTGTCCAAGGATGTCAGGGACAATATTGTAGACCTACATAAGGCTGGAATGGGCTACAAGACCATCGCCAAGCAGCTTGGTGAGAGGGTGACAACAGTTGGTGCGATTATTTGCAAATGGAAGAAACAAAATAACTGTCAATCCCTCTAACTGGCACCACCATATAGTTTCCCAGTGTAGCTCTCTGAAGATATTTGAAGAGTAGCTCTCGACCAGAAGTTCATCCCTCCAAAAAGAGCTCTCCCTTCCTCGGAGTAGACAAACATGTTCCAGAGCATCCAGGTCTTGGAATACCGTTCCCGCTGATGCTGTGCAGTAAGGACCAAGTCCTCCAATTTGTTTCTTCCACTTTATGGTGGTTGGCTGCGGACGTTTCCAGGTAAGGGGAATACACGATTTAGCGGCATCAAGGATATAGCGTGCCACAGAGCTTTTTAAAATTGTAGCTGAGATAGTGGAGGCGTGGAGAAGAAAGCTGGATCATCCGGAACCACATAATCTGTGAATTTTTGAACCATCCTCCGTATCTCTTTCCAGTAGTTTTTTAAGTTTGGAGCAGGACCAAAAGATGTGTAGTAATGTTGCCAACAAGGGTTTTGCCACCAAGTACCTAGTCGTATTTTGTGAAGAGGTCAAATAATTAATTATTTCGCTAATTTAAAATGCAAATCAATTTTAAACCCTTTTTTTTTTTTTTTTTTTTTGTTTTTTAAATGCCCTTTTCTGGGTTTTTTTTTTTTTTTTCCTCTCACTGTTAAAATAAACCTAATATTAAAATTATAGACTGATCATTTCTTTGTCAGTGGGCAAATGTACAAAATCAGAAGGGGATCAAATACTTTTTCCCCCTCACTTTAGTTCATTGAGAACTACAAATTGACAGTCGCAAAGGCTGTCAGTACTTGTAGTTTTCACATACACAGAACTCCTGTGAATGACGCAGCCAGACAGATGATACCTCACTTGCTGTCTCAACTAGGGATTGGGGGAGGCTGCTTCTTCTGTAACATGTTATATGTTACACCCTGAATATAGGTGTAACATGTTAACGAAAGGTGAATGTCTCCTTTTTTGCAACCAATTGCTTGCTTTTCTTTACCCCTAAAATAGACTGAAATCCAAATTGAGAGGTAACTTAAAGTTTTTGTTTTGTAGAAGCCCATCCCAAGGCCTCGAAAGAGATTGTTGGAAGATCCTGCAAACCCCAGTGTGTCCAGCAAGGAGACCTTGGCTAGGGATGGTTTGGAGATTGTAAAGGTAACAACCTCATGCAGAGGCCGTCGGCAGATGTCCGGAAGGAGGTTTGGACGCCCTCGTAAAATATTACGTAATGGGACAGTTGAACATGCAACGACAGTGAAAGAAGTAAGTGAATACGTTTAAACCCCCCCCCAAATCTAAAAAGGAGACCTATAGCTCACCTTCAGAGCATCATCATGTTACTCCTTATGATGTTGGCCCTAAAATTGATTGAAATTAAAGGGCCAGTCTGCCTAATACTTATTTGGTTGCAGATAGGTGATGATGCATTGAATCACCCACCTGGCTTCTCCTCTTTTCAGTTTTTAATATTTTTTATTAGTTTTGCAGGCACAATATGACATATCGACAGATGTAATGACATGTCAGTAAAGCAGAAACGGGTCAAAGGGACCTGAGCTTGTCAGTGCCCACAAATATATGGATAACGCATAGTAGAAATGCAGGAGTCAAGAACCATCTGTATGTATAAGAAACCGTTTTCGATTCCGTAATACAATCAAGATCATACATTTGTATAAAAACATGAATCTTAAAAGTAGGAGAGCAAAGCATATAGTTGCGCATGAGCGACATGATATCGTCATAAATAATCCAATAAAAGGAACACTGCTAGAACTTGGTACAACAAACAGATCAACAGAGTGTAATCATGAGCAGCAAAAGAGAAGGAAAAAGGAGGTGGGGGGGGGGGCGCTTTGTTGTCTACCATGACCACAGAATGCAATATGAGCTGATGAAAGGTTTCCAGAACAACCCACCCGATTTAAGGCGTGGTGGAAATAAACCTATCAAAGGTGGATGAGTACCGAAAATGGTTCCAGACAGTCCAAATGAGATTGTGAGTGTCAGATTTATTTTCGTCCCAAGCTATCATCATATTTTCAGTGTTGAGGTCTATCCACTGGATTACCAGGCTCTGTCATATCCTCATGGTGTCTCCTGTTGTAGTCAGAGGAGTCTGAACGCTTGAGTTATTTCTCTCTCCCACCTAACTGTGATGGCCAGGGGGTGGATGAAACTGCTAATAGGCAAATATCTTTCCACTTGTGTCTCTGAGGGATGGAGATGGTGGGCAGGTTGTTCAATTTCAGACTTTTGGGTCTTTTGAAGCTTTCAGGGGTCTCAAACTGGCGGCCCTCCAGCTGTTGCAAAACTACAAGTCCCATGAGGCAATGCAAGGCTGAAAGTTACAAGCCTGACTCCCACAAGCAGAGGCATGACGGGACTTGTAGTTTCGCAACAGCTGGAGGGCCACCAGTTTGAGACCCCTATAAGTAGGTGAGGTTGAAAAAAGACACAAGTCCATCAAGTCCAACCTATGTGTGTTATTATGTGTCAGTATTACATTGTATATCCCTGTATGTTGCGGCCATTCAGGTGCTTATCTAATAGTTTCTTGAAGCTATCAAGCTTTAAATTTCTGAAATTATCCCCACACAGTTCTGGATTGTTGGGTTTTGCCATTTTTGAACTATGTATATAGACTATATGGCATATATAAGTCTATATGGCAATCTGGTCACTTTCACTGAAGAGACCCTTCGCTTCATGTACTTTCAGCAGGAAGGCCCCATGCATACTGAGCATTTTAGCCCTGGCGCATGGTGTTCTGGTTTATCTGCGGGTGGAGGGCACCGGTGCACTATCCAGCTCTGCTGCTGGCAGCCTGTCCTACTCTGAGATGCTGACAGTTGCTGTGGCTGGACGGGTGGAGTAGTGCACCCAGCGGTCTGTTTAGGGCAGTATGTATCCAGAGACGGTTGCTGTGGCTGGATGGGTAGAGCGGCGCACCCAGCGGTCTATTTAGGGCAGTATTCACTCCGCTTCCTGCCCATACGTCCCGGGGATCGGATAGTTTCTGCTGATTTCTAACAGCTCTGGTAAGCGGTGGAGACGCCAGAGAGGCGGCGGGAGGGGTGCACCCCTCCCGCCGCCAATAAAAGTGATCTCGTGGTGAATCTTTGAGAAAAATGAATTGCCGCTGTGGATAAAAATACTGGGGTTATGGCAGCTATCAGCTGGCATAACAATGGTATTTAACATCAAAGTAGCAATGTATAGTCACGGTGAGCGGCCCAGAAGTGGTTAAGGCCTCATGCACACAGGGCATCTGCCCAGCTTTTCATATACAGCTTTACTCCTGGCAGCAGAATTTTGTCAGAAAAAAAAGTTTGACGCTTGTAAACGAGTGTAATGTTTTTAGGTGCGTCAAGCACTAAAGCGATAGTAAACCGCTGAAATTATGCATTGCGCTGTCACTGCTGAGAAGGCTTCCTTCTGGGTTCGCTGACTCCGGCTTTGTGAGTGGCTGGAGCCGTGAAGTCACTCCCACGCATGCGGGTGGAAGCCCTAGGTTACGGCATGGTGCTCTGAAAGTAAGCGGTATGCCGGACCTTCAGAGCGCATGAGCCGATGACCTCATCTTCTGCATCTATTGTGAATATCTGAGATATTAATTTTACTTACAGGTAAGCCTTATTCTAGGCTTAACACTAATCAATAATCGCAAAGCGGACTTTACTACCATTTTAATGAAATCATTGGCCAGAATAAGCATTTGTTTTGGCCATTTGAAATGGAGAAGTACAGCCAAAGCTCATTTGGCTGCACCTTTGTGGAACACGGGAGTGCAGTGCGTTCTGCACTCCTGTGAACCGTTTTCAGCTGGCGGCAGGCTAAAGCCTTTTGTCAGCTGACATCATTGAGCCGGTCCAGGCGCTGAAAACCTTTGCCACCATATGGTCAGGAACCTGGACTGCCACCTGGCTCAGCCTCTGTCAGTCGCCAAGCGCCTGAGGCGGCCGCTCCGGTCCCCTTCACAGCCCAGCGCTCGCTGGAGTCTTACAGTCGCCAGCTCTTTACCCAGAGCAGCAGGGAGAACTGATCGATCAGCGGTGTTTGATCACTCAGTTTTCAGCCTTGGAGCTGGCGGGGGACAGATGCTGCGTCTACCTGGGTAAATATGATTTGGGGGGGGGGGGGGGGGGGGTGCATACTTCTCCTCCTTTTTTGTTTCTTCTTCGTTTGTTATAAAATTTTGCAAATAAAATTGTTCATAAATTTAGGTAAAAATCTATTCTGCTACCATTGTTTGTTGAAAATAACCCAAATCAGTGTGTTATTTAGGAAAGTATTTGTAGGAAAGTTTATAGAGCCTGCAAAATATGGGATATATCTGATACTTGATCAATACTGATGGCCTTTCATTCCTTGAGGCCAAAAAACGCCACAACAGTACAAATGACCCATTTCTTTTGGTAAATAGTCCAATGTATTTAATAAGAGGCATGGTGAGGTTTTTTGAAGTTTGTATTTTTTTTTTTTTTTTTCTCCAAATACTGTCACCAGTCAGTGTACCTGTTTGTTTTGATTAGCTGTGGTTGGCCAGGGCTACTCACATGGTTCAGATGGGCTCCGATTGGCCATGTCTGTACCATATGATCACACTGACCAGTCACAGCTAGCAACACAATTGTACCTTCCTTACATGCCATCCATTGTGTACAACTGTCATTGGTCACGTGGTATCAGCAGCGAGCTTGTACACTGATCAGTCATTGGCAGCTGGGGACAAGTTGGCACCCCTGTGTGGCCCCGCAATGCATCCCTCTTACAATTTTAGTGTGCCGAGGGGGGAATAGATGCAGCATTCAGAACCTCAGCCGGCAGCCTGATAAAGTCTATGACAAGCTGTTGCTGGACAGGGCTAAATGCTGTAGGGCTCTCTGCATTCTGGGACTAATGCCCAGAGAGAAGACAACCCAAGTTGTACACGTTCATCTCTGAATGCATAAAGGCCCTTGACAAGGCAGCAAGGCTGGACACTGCACCTGTCTCTCCTGGGTGCACTAAAATACTGGGGAGGACACTTGGTAGATAGACAGCCCTGTGTGCAATGGGTCTTACTCTAATCATGCATACGTCATTTCCTTTATCAGCAACTGTAAGAAAGCAATCTGTTTTTGTTTTATTCCAGCTGATCCAGCAGTGTGAAGAGAAGGATTTAAAAGAACAAGTAGCACCAAGTTTTACCAAGCTGCTGTCCGTCTATGACTTTCTGCTTCTGAAGGTCAGTGCATCCGACGTTTTTAGTTCAGCTGTCTCTGTGGATGGCCCTAGAGTCGCCTTTTGTGCTGAAGTTCTGCTGAAAATGGTTCCTTCAGCCATTCTACTTGGGCTTTAGCTGCTTTTAGGGCCCGTTCACACTAGAATGCCACGTTCCAGTGCGGCTTCCCGCACTGCATTCCAATCCCACTTCCCTTGCGATCTGCTGTGGGGGTCAGTTCACCATTAACGACACCCCAAACGCAAATGCAGTGGGTTTGCCTGCATCGGATTGCATGGTACAAAAGTACCTTCCGATACGGTTGACGCGCATTTCAAAAAGTAAAGCAAAGAAGTTGTGCTTTCATGCACAACTTTTGGTGCAATTGGGGTTCAGCCCATTCAAAATGAATGCGCTGAAATCGCACTGCACAGAACTGCATATGGATTGCACAGCGTTCCTGTGCGATTCACATGCAGTTCCTAGTGTGAAGGAAAAAAATAAATGGTTTTAATTTTTTTTTTTTTAAGGCATCCATAGACCTTCAACCTTATTATTATTATTATTATTATTATTATTATTATTATTATTATTATTATATTTTTTTTTTTTTTTTTTTTCTTTTTTCAATATGCATGTGGAATGTGTTCAGCTGGGGCCTTATACAACGGTAAAGCCCACCCATTTAGGGTAAAGTTCATTAACCACTTTAATACCGGGCACTTTTACCCCCTTCCTGCCCAGGCCAACTTTCAATGCTGTCACACTTTTAACAATTGCACGGTCATGCTACACTGTACCCATAAGACCCTTTTTTTTTTTTTTTTTTTTTTTTTTTTCTCTCTTCTCTCTCTTCATAAATCTTGGCCAAATTGTTTTCTGCTATATTTCTTTGGTGAAAATAATCCAAATTGGTGTATATTAGTCTGTAGGAAAGTTATAGCATCCACAAACTAGTGTGTGTGTGTATATTCCTGATGTACTGACGGCCTATCATTTCTTGAGGCCCAAAAACGCCGGAACAGTACAAATACCCCTAAATGCCCCCTCTTTGGAAAGTAGACCGTCTGAGGTGTTTAGCAAGGGGCATGTCCAGTTTGAAGTTGTAATTTGTTGTCACTTTTTTTGGAAAATGAGGTATGTACCTCATCTTCCAAAAAAAGTGACAACAAATTACAACTTCAAACTGGACATGCCCCTTGCTAAACACCTCAGACGGTCTACTTTCCAAAGAGGGGGCATTTAGGGGTATTTGTACTGTCCTGGCATTTTCGGGCCTCAAGAAATGAGATGGGCCATCAGGAATATACATACACATATACTAGTTTGTGGTCTCTATAACTTCCCTACTGACTAATGTATACCAATTTGGATTATTTTCACCAAAGAAATATAGCAGAATACATTTTGGCCAAGATTTATGAAGATAGATTTGAAAAACTTTAACGGGGGGGGGGGGGGGGGGGAACCTTTTGCCATTATATTATATAATTTTTTTTTTTTTTTTTTTTTTTTTTTTTTTTTTCTTATATACTGTTACTAGTACAGCATCATCTTATAACTGGTGTGGCAGAGACCAGGGACCAGGGACACTGACTGGTGACAGTATGTAAAAAAAAAAAAAAAAAAATACAGAGCAATGGTGTCAACATAGTAACACTGTACCACTCTAGGGAGGTGGTCAAGATTTTGTGTTTTGCATACTATACTTGCCTATAGCAGTGATATTATTTTATTTATTTTTTTCACTGCTATAAGCAAATATATTTTTACTGAATAACAGTGTGTAGACACCATCTTTTGTTATTTTAGCTGTGATTGGTCACAGCTAATCACATGGTGCAAATGGGCTGTGTTTGGTCACAGTGATCACATGGTACAATCACAGCTAGCGACACAATTTTATACAATGAATGTTAGCCACTCATTGTTTACAACTGTCATGTGATCTGCTGTGAGTGGTCAGTGATCACATGATACTGGCAGCGGGTCGGTATAGTGATCAGTCATTCGCTGTGTCTGGTGGACACAGCGGGTGACAGATCGCGCCAGAACGCAGCCCATACTCTGGGTGACATCATATGACGCCCTCCCAGAACAATAGGGTTCCCGCCTATCTGTCATTTTACAATGATGCAGGTGGGAAGCAGTTAAAGCCTGTTTGGGTATCTTTCATGCACATGTGATGGAAGCGTGAAACATTCTCTTGGGTGACAATTTCAGGCCCCTAATACACTTCCCTTTTTTTTTTTCTTTGCTTTTACAGGTGAAACAAGAGCACGTGGACAACAAGCCCTTGTTTCCTTATGTTTACAGGGAGTTTGAAAAGCTGCATTTCATGGTCAAGAACTTGGCAGAGGATTATGTTATTAACATGGATCAGAATGTTGAAAAACCTCTTGAAGTAACTGATAGCAAGGTGCGTTTGGTGCAATACTGATCTATGGAAATTCTTGCTTCTACTCCCATCTTTTTAACCACTTCAGCCCCGGAAGATTTTTTTTTTTTCCCCCTTCCTGACCAGAGCACTTTTTACAATTTTTAGCACTGTGTCGTTTTAAGTGACAATTGCGCGGCCATGCAATGCTGTACCCAAACAAAATTTGCGTCTTTTTTTTTTTTTTTTTTTTTCCCCACAAATAGAGCTTTTCTTTTGGTGGTATTTGATCACCTCCTGCGGTGGTTTTTTGCGCTATAAACAAAAGACCGACAATTTTGAAAAAACAATTTTTTTTAGTTTTTGCTATAATAAATATCCCCCCCAAAAAAATAAATCTTCATCAGTTTAGGCCAATATATATTCTACATATTTTTGGTAAAAAAAATCGCAATAAGCGTATATTGATTGGTTGTGTCTACAAACTATGGTAAAGATTTATAGCATTTTTTATATTATATATTTATTTTTTTACTAGTAATGGCAGCGATCTGCAATTTTTAGCGGTATTGTGACGGACAGATTGGACACTTGACAAATTTTTGGGACCATTGACATTTTTTATACAGCGATCAGTGCTATAAAAATGCACTGATTTCTGTGTAAATGTCACTGGTAGTGAAAGGGGTTAACACTAGGGGGTGATCAAGTGGGTTAAATGTGTGTTCTAACTGTATGGGGATAGGACTGAGTAGGAGAGGAGACATATCGCTGTTCCTACTTAGTAGGAATAAACAACATGTCTCCTCTGACAACACAGGGGTTTGGGTGTTTACAAACCCAAATCCCTGTGCTGGCGCTCGTGCACGCGATCGTGCCCACCGGCCACACGCATCCGGTCCCCCACCGTGAGGCGGGAGCCCTCTGGTGGCTGAAAAAGGGAAGGATGTACCCATACGGGACTTCGCCCAGGAGAGCCATTCTGCCGCAGTATATCTGTGTGAGCCGGTCGGGAACCAGTTAAGGAAGAAACTGCCAATTCCCATCTTGGATGTCATATTTTTTGCCTTGTTCCTTCTAGGAAGGTTTTTCTTTTTACTCCCTTTACCTCCCTGTCTTGGAGGCACAAAAGGGAAATAAGAAGGAAATCTCCTTTTTAAAATAAAGGGAAAATCATCTTGGACAATTGTCCCCTCTTTGAACTGCAATTGTGCACATCCATGTAATGTTTTTTTCATGGAACAATTGTTAAATTATGGGATATAAATGACAGAAGGTCTAACCCTTTCATACTCCATCCAAAAGTAAAAAATTATATATATTTTTGTTTAGAGAGATGCTTTTAAATACAATAAAAATAAATAGGATCACTGATCTGGCTGTACTGTCTGGTAAGGGTGGCTTGATCTAGATTTTCATTTTTTTTTTTTTTTTTTTTGCAAGTAAAACATTTTATATATAATTACTTTGCTGGATTTCAGTTTTAAATATGGCAAGTACACACCATTTATAACTTACAGGGAATATAATTGACTATATTGTGGACAGAACAGTCACACAGCAGCTTAAAATGTATTAAAGTGGAGTTCCACCCAAAAGTGGGAGCTCCACTTATGTGCCTCCTCCCCTCTTCGGTTTCACGTTTTGGCACCTTTTCAGGGGGGGGGAAGCGGGTACCTGTTTTTGACAGATACCCGTCCCCACTTCCAAGAGATCTTTCCACGGTGAGATCAGTCGGAAGTTCAGCCCCGCCGCTGGGCCATTTAGAAAGCGCATGCGCAGTAGGGAACTAGCTGTGAAGTGGCAAGGCTTCACTGTTGGTTTCCCTTACAAGCAATGTCTGCTGCAGCACCCAAGAGCCGATGGAAACAGCAGCTGGGGTGCTAACATGGCTGGATTCCAGGACAGGCAAGTGTCCTAATAAAAGTCAGCAGCTATAGTTATGTGCAGCCGCTGACTTTTTAAATTTTTTTGTTGGTAGGGTGGCGGAACTCTTTTTTTTTAAGATTGTAAGCTCTTTGATATGCGAGTGCTTTGGATTACAAGCATTCTCCTGGAACGGATTATGCTTGTAATCCTAAGGTTCCACTGTACAGTATAGATTTGGAAAGCATAGATGTCAGCCATCAACATTTGCATTGAATATAGGACCAGGTACAAAGCATCACATCATATGTAAGGCATATCCAAAACTTTTTTTAAGAACAAAGAAAAACGTAGGGTAAAACAAAACAGCCAAAGTTTTATTGTGGAACGTTTACTCAGAAGTCCCCTTGGTCTACTCTCGGATGCGCATCGGGGTAATTCTCAAACTCGGGCTATAACCATAATGACTCTAAATGGTCTTATTATTGTAATAACCTATCATCACTAATTGTGGATAAGCACTTATTTTTAGTGTATTGCATAGCTATACCTGCAAAAGGGGGCCAACCTGCAGTCATCTAGCAGGACTGAGATTTCTGATTTAAAGTTCCACTTTTATTAATAATTTATTATAATATTTGTTTTATGTCTGTTTATTGATTATGTATTTCCTCCTAGGTGGCAGAATCACTGGGCATTTCCAAAGTGATGACTGTCAAAGCGGCCTCATCCTCTTCTTCAGTTACTGTTGAGCAGGAGACGCACCTTGAGGAAAATAAAGACGAGGTACAAGTCTACTTATTCACAAGCCTCTTCAAACTACTGCTTGTTGATTTTGTTGTTGTTAATCGGCAAAGGGAAGTGCCCCAGGGATTATACGGGCATAGGAAGTAGACCAGACCTTGCAAAAGGTCTAATAAGGTAAAAAAGTACAAAATTATAATCTTTATTTTTTTATTTATTTATTTTTTTTTTTTTTACCTCGTATACCTTTTTGCAAGATCTGGTCTACTTCCTATGCCCGTATAATCCATGGGGCACTTCCCTTTGCAAATTTTCATAATTGGGATGTGGCATAGGTCTCCAGTTCTGACACACAGTAGTGATTTTCTCCCAATAATCTTTCTCTTACTGTTGTTAATCAGCCACTTTGTTAGTCTTCAGATGAAGAGGCCGAGCCTCCACCAAAACGATTGAAAATCGATGATGACAGCCAGGACGTGGCAGAAGACATGACTGTAGGAATTGAGACAGCGCAGTTTAAGGGTAAGGTCCCTGTAGTAAACGCAAACCCCATTCCCCCTTCTCCTCGCTCAGTCCATATTCCTGCATTGAACGTCCCACTTATAATGTATGATCACCATTCAGTGCCGTAGTACACTAAACCCAGGGGACAGGTACATGACAGATTGGACTCATAAGAAGTAAATGGACTATTGCAGCAAATATGCTTGCTTTGCAAAAGGGGGAAAAATAAATCTCTGGGGAATAAAACCACTTTTTCGATTTAGCTTCAACTTTTAATGATTAAGTTCTGCTTTTTGAAGTGATTGTTAAAAAGTAAAAAAAAAAAAACACCTGTTCTACTTGCCTGCTCTGTGGTTTTGCACAGAGCTGCCCCAACCCTCCTCTTCTGTGCTCCCTGGCTGACAGCTCCTGGCTCACTCTGTGTCCCCTATAGGAAGCTGCTTCCTGTGGGAGCACTCGTGCCTGCTTGGTCCAGAGCCGCTCTGCTTGTATCTGTTCACACACACAGCCTCGCCCCCCTGCTTACAGTTTTTGATTGGCAGCAGCGGGAGCCAGTTTTTCCTAATAGTTTCTTCAACCACTTTAATTATGATCTTTATTAAACAGGTCTGGGACAGCATGGTAACAATCAAGTGATGCTCCATTCAGAAACTGACCCTGGTACTGCCACTGATAGTGACGCAGTGGAACAAGCAACTGCTGCTGCACAGAACGATTTACTGGTGGAAGGCGCAGAGAGTCTGCAAGCACAGGCGGACACCGAGACTGATGATTTGCAGGAACCCCAGCCCTCTCCAGAAAGCACAGATGCTTCCCAGTCACAGGACCATCCTCTTAACCTTTCCTGTCAAGTTACAGAGGAGATTTTGCGTCTCCAAACTCACGTCATACAAAACGACACACAGGAGACAGCTGAAGCAGAACCTTCTGCAGATCTTCCTCCAGGCTGTGACCACCAGACTGATCCAGTTGACCCTGAAATACCTTGTGATGGCAATCTAGTTTCTGCTGACAGTTCACAGGTGGAGGATCACACAAGAACTATCAGTACTTCTGTTCCAACAACCCTAGCGGAGGCAATGTGCAGAGAAGCCCCCCAGATGTCCTTTGTGGAGGTAGGAGGCACTTTGATCCCTACCACCAACACTTTCACCATGGGAACTTTGAATGTGAGTGGGGTCACTCCAACTTTTAGTTTAAATCATGGACAGGAACTTGTGTTCATTCACAGTACAGAAGAGTCCACCACAGAAGAGGCAGTTGTGATATTTGACAACACGGGAGCCACAGAAACGCACTTGGACACGGTGGCTTTGGTGGAGATGTAGTTCAATGTATATGTTCAGCATACTGAAGTAATCAGTAATGATATGATGTCTCTAGCTCTTAAGAGATGACAATGACAGGTGGAATTTTGTTGGCCCTCACCTACAGGAGGCTTGTCCAAGGCTTAAATGTTTTATGGAACTTTAAACCTATAACCTTGTTATAAGTTGATGGGCACCCCAAGCAAGGTGCCTCATGCATTTTTTTTTTTTTCTCTCCAAAGCACCCAGGAACCTTGGGAGGAGGAGGGGGGGAGGGGGCACGCGCGCCTCCTATGCTTTAAAGTGAAAGTAAACCCAGCTCCGTAAATTCAATACCCCATTCACAAAATGAAACAAGTGCCTAGACTACACCCTCTATACATGATTACAATAAAGCATCATTTCTTTTGTTAGTAGTTGTTACTCCCCTCTACAACTCTGCTGCTGCCCTCAGATCTAAATTTTAGTGCATGAAATGCAGAACGGAAAAAAACTGGTGGTGACACTTGGAAAAGTAATTTATTAAAGCTGAACTAAACTTTCCTCTGCTCCAGCGATGCCACGTCCACAAGCTCCCCTCCCGGCCGCTGACACCTTGGGTGGGTTTTGATCGCCTGTCACTGGCTGGGTGGGGATGACTTCACTCCCGTGCATACGCGGGTTCAGTCAGATTTGGCATTGCTACACGTGGGCTGCTCTCTGTAGACAGGCAGGTAAGTAGCTTTTAATGAACAGACAAAGAATATCTCTTCTGCATTAAAATTTCTGCCTGCTCGCCCGTCTTTAGTTCTGGCCTCAAGTTCCATTTTTAAGCCCAGGGATGTCGCTAGTCACGTGGGTAGGTTTAATGTCACATTAAAAGCCCATTTTCAGCCAAGGAAGCTGCCATCTTAGCCTTTGATCTTCAACTGCCATGATGGTGCACATGTGATCAGCTGTGACACCAGCCATTGGATGTTTGGTTAAAAACACAACCAATGTGACAGTTGCGTTTCCAGCACGTTCCAGGAATTTTTTTGAAACTTAAATCCAATGGGTTTAGTTCTGCTTTTTAAAGGGTAAGTTCACCTTTCGTAACATGTTACAACAATATTTAGAGTGTTACATGTTACGAATGGACCAGCCCCTGCACATCTTTAATTCCCCGATGTGACAGCCAGCGGGGATTTTCTAACACCCCCGCTAGATGGCACAATTTTTTTTAAATGTTGCTGGGCTTCATCTGCCCAGCCACGTCACTCATTCACAGTGTCCTGCGAAAGGAAAATTACAAGGTCTGGTAGCCTTTGCGGCTGTCAATTTTTCAGTTTTTTTTTTTTTTTTTTTTTTTTTTTTTTTTTTTTTTTTGTAGAATAAAAAAATACATGTACTTTTTTGCAGGTGTTGAATAAAAATATAAAAAAGTTTTACTTTTTTATTTTTTTTGTTTTTTTTGGAGACTCTAAAAAAGCATTGCACTGGTGCCATGGAGGTCTCCAGCAGATCTGCCAGTGCATCTGTGTGCCTGTACATCCTGTACGGGCAAGCAGATCCACTCTCACTGTCAGATTGTATCTGCTTGCCCGTACAGGCACACAGACACTGGTACGTCTGCTGGAGACCTCCATGGCACCAGTTCCGCTGATCACTGATGCAATGCTTTACAGGCTCCAAAAAAAAAAAAAAAAAATTTTTACTTTTTTAGGAAAAAAAAAAAAAAACGGAAAATTGTATCATACTTGCCATAACTTTCTGTTCCTGGTGCCTATCCATACGTATGATGATAGCCCCGCACACAGGACCACCTTATGCAGAGATATCGGCCAACATGACAGGCAGGGGAGCCAATCCGGTTCTATTATGGCGCATTCTTTCGGCACTACTGATGGGCTTAGTAGTCCTCACTATGCCTGTCTTTGGCAGGAAGCCAGTAGCTTACGCATCTTATGATAGAATTTGCTTACGCTTCCCACCCTGATAGCTAGTTATTGATCTATCATACGTATGCTGCCATGGAGGCCCCAGGAAAACAGAAAATTGTACCATACTTGCAGTCATTATTTTTTTTTTTTTTTTTTTGTGCCCATCCATGACAGCATACTTAACCCACCCAGTTTGTTCTAGCGATTGTACAGGGAATGGGCTGCTGTGTGGGTGTTAACTTTTCATAGCTATGCACTGGTCCCATGGGTGGAAGTAGGCGGTGCTACTATCATACGTATGCTGCCATGGAGGCACCAGGAAAGTTAACTTCTCCTCCTTTTTAAGAATTGGGAGACTTGTGAGAACAAGTGCATCGTCTGAGATGGAGGATGACCTAAGCTTTGCACCTCTCGGTATGTCCTGGATTTACCCTGCATGTCTAAGTGACATCCCCCATCACAACATAAAGGACAAAAGTTATGAGATTGTTGACTGACACATTAATGTAATAACTTCTTGCTGATTAAAGTTTCTAAGTTAGGTTTACTTTCGCTTTAAAGCACCCGTACCTCTCAAGTATGCTCTTTTGGTAATATTTGCAATCTGGTGCCCCTCCGGTTTAAAGGCTTGTGGTGAAGCGTGTAGGACACAAGCCGCTTGGGCTCCCTGCTTTTTGAGAGGATTTGTTTTGTTCATAGAATTTAAATTTAATACAGGTTCAATTTAACCCCAAATTGTTGTTTTTTTCCAGTTCATTCTCCATGACAGCGCACACACCTGAGACTTTCCATTAGGACAGAATTGGCGCGTTTCAACCCTGTTGTTCTACACCACCTTGGTGTTTCCTTCCCTTTTCTATAAAAAGACAATTAGTTTGGTGCTGTCATGGAGAACTCTGCAAAAAAAAAAAATACTGGCAAACGCAATTCTACACCTTCTTTTTTTTTTTTTTTTTTCTTTTTAAATAAATTAGGATATTTCCTATATATTCTTGTATACCGTGATGAGTAACTTATTTATAAAGTGTTTCTACTTTAAGAAGAGTTTTATTTTTTACAAATTAGAGTTAGATCATTTTGTTCTATAGTGGCTTTCACTCTAGAAAAATCTGTCTTTGCACTATCGTGGCTCATATAAAGGGAACCACTTCTACAGCTTCTAATTAAGTGACATGTTAATGTTTTGTGATCATACCCATATGCTTGCCAACTCCATAGCCTTATTTAGAACTGTATGTTCCTTTGCTTTAAAAAAAAAAAAAAAAAAAAAAGATGGGACTAAAATCCTCTAAATTTAAAGCCTAGCTCTAATTTTTGTGACAAATGGGATGGCAGCTTTGTCATTATGTGTCCTGGTTCATCCGAATAAAACTCCAGACAAGTCCTATAAAATGCATACCATGTCTTGGGATCCCTTGTTTTTATCCCTTCGAAAAATAATTTTGAATTCCATATACCGTATCTATCGGCGTATAACATGCACTTTTTTCCCCCTGAAAATCGGGGGAAATCATGTGTGCGTGTTTTTTATACGCTGATCTTACTCTGAGTGGAAGGAGGGGGATGAGCACCGCTGGATGACACAGAGCCGTGATCTCCTGTGTATCCGACGCTGTCACACACAGTCCCGCCCCCCTGGCCCGGCATTGGACCACTGCTCTGCCCATCATATGAGCCGGGGCGGGACTGTGAGTGACTGAGCGCCGGATACACAGGAGATGACGGATCTGTCTCATCTTTCACTGGCGTGGCTGCAATCATCTGCAAAGGCGAGTCTGCCGATGTATACTAAACAGGCTGCAATAATGGGCATAGATCAAGCTCCATTGATGGGCACTGGTGAGGCTGCAGAGCACTGACCCTTATTTTAAAATTTATGGGTTTTCTTCTGAAACTTCCCTCTTAAAGTTAAAGTGCGTGTTATACACCGATTTAAATATGGTAATTACCTGAACTCTTTTTGTATATATTTGGTTGTCCTGTTCCAGCCAAAAGTTATCAGGCTTGTAAAGGGAGGTCTGCTTTTGTAAGCTGGGGGGGGGGCTTAGATTGGGGTTATAATTCATAGAGAGAAAGAGAGCTTCTAGTGCAGGGGTCTTCAAATGTTCTAAACAATGGGCCAGTTTAGTGTCCTTCAGACTTTTGAGGGGGTCCAACTGTGGCTATTGGGAGTAGAAAAGATCCCAACGCCAGTGGGGAAAAAAAAATGCCCCATCGTTTGTTTCAGTGGGAGTAGTTGTGCCCCATCTTTGTGTCCCGTTGTTGGCGTCATTAGGAGGAATTATGCGCCATCATTGGTATCATTGGGCCCCATTGTTGGTGTCCATGGGAGGAATTTTGCCTCACTGTTGGTGTCATTGGCAGGAATTGTGCCCCAAGGGCCAAATAAAAGCAAGCAAAGGGTCGCAGTTTGGAGACCACTGTTCTAGTGGGTGCTGCCTACTGATAGGCCAAAGAGTTGATCATTGTTGAAGAACCCTGTTCTTGCTGAAGATTCTACCCTTGTCTGATTTGAGCTGTGCAGGGGCTTGTGGGAAGATGAAATAAACAGATTCAGCCCTTCTAGTATTTTAGGAGTAATTTTACCACTTCAGCACCCGGCCATAGACAAATGACGTCCACAGATGGGATCTCCCATCCTGGATGGACGTCATATGGACGGCCTGGGATTCCCGGCCGTCTAGGGGGCGCGCGCCCGCCGTGTTGCTCAGGACCCGGTGCGTGTGCCCGGCGGCCGCGATGTCCGCCGGGCACCCGCGATTGCCCGTTAACCGGGCCGGACCGTGGATCTGTGTGTGTAAACACACAGATCCACGTCCTGTCAGTTGTGAGGAGACCGATCTGTGTTCCCAGTACAGCGGAACACTGATCGGTCTCCTCCCCTTGTACGTCCCCGCCCCCTACAGTTAGAAACACTCCCTTAGGAAACATATTTAACCCCTTGTGTCCCCCTAGTGGTTAACCCCTTCACTGCCTGTCATTTACACAGTAATCAATGCAATTTTATAGCATTGATCGCTGTATAAATGTGAATGGTCCCAAAAATGTGTCAAAAGTGTCCGATGTGTCCGCCATAATGTTGCAGTTACGAAAAAAAAATCGCGATCGCCGCTATTACTAGTAAAAAAAATAAAAGCCATAAATCTATCCCGTATTTTGTAGACGCTATAACTTTTGCGCAAACCATTCAATATACGCTTATTGCGATTTTTTTTTTTTTTTTTTTTTTTATTGGAATATTTATTATAGCAAAAAGTAAAAAATATTGTTTGTTTTTTTTTTTTTTTTTTCAAAATTGTCGCTCTTCTTTTGTTTATAGCGCAAAAAATAAAAACCGCAGAGGTGATCAAATACCACCAAAAGCAAGCTCTATTTGTGGGGAAAAAAGGACGTCAATTTTTTTTGGGTACAATGTCGCACGACCGCACAATTGTCGTTTAAAGTGCGACACCGCTGAAAACTAAAAATTGGCCTGGGAAGGAAGGGGGTGAAAATGCCCGGTATTGAACCAGTTAAAGACACTAATGTTCAAGCATTCCCCCCCCCCACTTTCTACTGCATATACCTTACAGGAAGGCTTACCTGTAGAAGACGTCGGTAAATAACCTTCCTGCTGCCGGGAGTTTTGGTCTTTTAAGTCTCAGAATATTTCTGAGGATTGGAGCAGCTTTGAATGGCATGGACATTTCCTAACCTCTTGGTGCCGAACGCACGCAGATATGTGGCCTCTCGGCATACGGGTGTTTTTTACGGTTTAAGTCTTACTAAACCCAGAAATATCAAATCGGTCTGTAGAAGCAATAAAACATGCTTGTTATCTTCACTGGAACCTAAGGAGGTAATCCTGCACATTGTTTAAAAAGGCTGTTTGATCCTGTCTTCTCTGATCTTCCCCCTCTTCCACAGTCTCCAATACATCTCCCAGAGAGTCTTGGGGGCATTCTGCACATGCTCAGTTTGGTGTGTATATCTAAAGGGGGTTTTTTTTTTTTTTTTTTTTTTAGGGTGGGTGGGGTGCATGTGATTAGCACAGGCCCAGAGTGGGGGTTCATGCAGCCTCATAGGACAATCGGAGGAGAATGAAGATTCCTCCTACAAGATTTAACCAGACACTGAGTCTCAAGACTGCTGATGAGAAATGGAATTTAGCAGTTTTATATTTACTAAAATAATTGTATTTCCATGTTCTGTGTACTGTGGGAGACCAGATATAGTGACTGCAGGCTCCTGGGTTTAGTACCACTTGAATGCATTGAGGTAAAAAAAATAAATAAAAATGCCTGTTTAGTACTACTTTTAAGTTGTATAGTATAGAGACAAAGTTGTTTTTAGCTTATGCGCTGTATTTTCTCTTTCCCAGAAGATATGGTCAAAAAGCCGGTTCTTATGTTGAGTAATAAAAGATTGCATTTTGTCTTTGTGGTATTACTGCGTTTTGATGCAGTCAGGCATCTTTAATAAGGTAGTGGAAGATGCGTTCATGTTTGACAGTCAGTGAAGATTTGTTTATTTTAGTCTCGGTTCACGCTGGTGCAATGCGGGAAACCCTGAGAATTACTGTACTGGTTCCCGCATCGCACTCGACTCGCAGGCAGTTCACACTGCCCGTATGCGAACTACTGGGAGTGTCCATACAAAGTTAATGACACCCCCAGATCGCTTTGCATATCGCAGAGCGAACTGCTAATTCGGACAGCCACGCGATCTGATTCTGGTGCGGACCAAAAAAAAAGGGTCCTGCATGACTTTGGTCCGAATGCGATGTGAATTCAGCCATACAATGTGTATGGCTGAATTTGCATCGCACAGACATCGCATGTGCTTCATGGTGCGAATCACATGCAATGCTGTGCAGCAGTGTGAACACAGCCAGATGAGCAAACTATTAAAAAGGTTGATGCAATGGACTCCTTCACTTTTTGTACCTGCCTGTAGTCCCTGCACGTAACTAATGATTGGCATAACAAGCTAAAGCTGGAGCGGGGGCAATACAAAGTTTTTTGTTGGCTGGCTCTGGAGCTTTGTTCTGCCATGAAGCACACAGAAATTTTGACAAAAAAATAATTGCGGGTGCAATGTCGGACTCCTGCAGACACCGCCTAGAGGTCTGTGCCCATTGCTCTGTATGAGGTCTCCGTTTTCAGGGCTGTAGATCAATTGTTCATCTTGCAGTCCATTGAGAACTACAAGCTGTCTTCTGTGGGTGACAGATGGAACTTGTAGTTTCTTCATACAGATTCCTGTGAATGAATGGCACAATTCACAGATTTTAAAATGTGACAGCAGCTGTGGAGGAGAGCAACCCCCCTACCGTCGTAGGGGTGGGCGGGAGCAAGAGCTGCACACTAAATACAGGTGTACCCTGGTCTAAAATGTCAACTTTAGCTTTTAAAGCCTAGTACACAGGGGCTGAATGTCGGGGCAGCATCGGCTGGTTCAATAGAAACCGGCTGACATTCTGCCTGTGTGTACTACAGCCGGTTGACACAGCTTCTGTTGATCGGCTCCTGACCAGCGCTCAGCCAATGGCTGAGTGCGTTGACCAGAATGTTCTGCCAGAACACTATAGCACAGCAGGGGAGATTGCGGTACCAACATTGGAAGGTTAGTACAACGGCTCCTCCTAAACTGTCAGCGTTGTTGAACGAAAAAACGCAAAATGTGTACTAGGTTTAAGCCCAGGCTCACACTGACAGAGGGAATGAAATTGTGCGAGTTCAGCTGAACTCATAGTTACATAGTAGGTGAGGTTGAAAAAAGACACAAGTCCATCAAGTCCAACCTATGTGTGTGATTATGTGTCAGTATTACATTACATATCCCTGTATGTTGTGGTCATTCAGGTGATTATCTAATAGTTTCTTGAAGCTATCAATGCTCCCCGCTGAGACCACCGCCTGTGGAAGGGAATTCCACATCCTTGCCGCTCTTACAGTAAAGAACCCTCTACGTAGTTTAAGGTTAAACCTCTTTTCTTCTAATTGTAATGAGTGGCCACGAGTCTATATTAAACTCTCTTCTGCGAAAAAGTTTTATCCCTATTGTGGGGTCACCAGTACAGTATTTGTAAATTGAAATCATATCCCCTCTCAAGCGTCTCTTCTCCAGAGAGAATAAATTCAGTGCTTGCAACCTTTCCTCATAACTAAGATCCTCCAGACCCTTTATTAGCTTTGTTGCCCTTCTTTGTACTCGCTCCATTTCCAGTACATCCTTCCTGAGGACTGGTGCCCAGAACTGGACAGCATACTCCAGGTGCGGCCGGACCAGAGTCTTGTAGAGCGGGAGAATTATCGTTTTATCTCTGCATTCGATCCCCCTTTTAATGCATGCCAATATTCTGTTTGCTTTATTAGCAGCAGCTTGGCATTGCATGCCATTGCTGAGCCTATCATCTACTAGGACCCCCAGGTCCTTTTCCATCCTAGATTCCCCCAGAGGTTCTCCCCCCAGTGTATAGATTGCATTCATATTTTTGCCACCCAAATGCATTATTTTACATTTTTCTACATTGAACCTCATTTGCCATGTAGTCGCCCACCCCATTCATTTGTTCAGGTCTTTTTGCAAGATTTCCACATCCTGCGGAGAAGTTATTGCCCTGCTTAGCATCGTCTGCAAATACAGAGATTGAACTGTTTATCCCATCCTCCAGGTCGTTTATGAACAAATTAAATAGGATTGATCCCAGCACAGAACCCTGGGGAACCCCACTACCCACCCCTGACCATTCTGAGTACTCCCCATTTATCACCACCCTCTGAACTCGCCCTTGTAGCCAGTTTTCAATCCATGTACTCACCCTATGGTCCATGCCAACGCACCTTATTTTGTACAGTAAACGTTTATGGGGAACTGTGTCAAATGCTTTTGCAAAATCCAGATACACCATGTCTACAGGCCTTCCTTTATCTAGATGGCAACTCACCTCCTCATAGATGGTTAATAGATTGGTTTGGCAAGAACGATTCTTCATGAATCCATGCTGATTACTGCTAATGATATCATTCTTATTACTAAAATCTTGTATATAGTCCCTTATCATCCCCTCCAAGAGTTTACATACTATTGATTTTAGGCTAACTGGTCTGTAATTCCCAGGGATGTTTTTTGGGCCCTTTTTAAATATTGGTGCTACATTGGCTTTTCTCCAATCAGCTGGTACCATTCCAGTCAATAGACTGTCTGTAAAAATTAGGAACAACGGTCTGGCAATCACCTGACCGAGTTCCCTAAGTACCCTCGGATGCAAGCCATCTGGTCCCGGTGATTTATTAATGTTAAGTTTCTCAAGTCTAATTTTAATTCCGTCCTCTGTTAACCATGGAGGTGCTTCCTGTGATGTGTCATGAGGATAAACACTGCAGTTTTGGTTACTGAAGCCCCCCGATTCACTCGTGAAGACTGAGGAGAAGAATAAATTCAATACCTTTGCCATCTCCCCATCCTTTGTAACCAGATGTCCTTCCTCATTCTTTATGGGGCCAATATGGTCTGTCCTCCCTTTTTTACTGTTTACATACTTAAAGAATTTCTTGGGATTTTTTTTGCTCTCCTCCGCTATGTGTCTTTCATGTTCTATCTTAGCCATCCTAATTGCACCCTTACATTTCTTATTGCATTCTTTATAAATTCTGAATGCTGAGGATGATCCCTCAACCGTGTATTTTTTGAAGGCCTTCTTCTTTGCTTTTATATGCATTTTTACATTGGAGTTAAGCCATCCAGGATTTTTGTTCGCTCTTTTAAATTTATTACCCAATGGGATACATTGGCTAATGCCCTTATTTAATATGCTCGCGCGATTTCATTCCCGAATGTGAGTCCCGACTTCAGGGGCGTTTCTCCACAGATGTCTATTGAAGTTGCCAAAAGTAGTACAGAAGCTACTTTTGGGAATCGGTGCGATGCTGCAAATGCGGCGTCGCACCGATTCGAAAGGTGCCATTGCCGGCAATAGCTGCCAATTTGACATGTCAAATCGCGTTAATGTGAACCAGGGCTAAGTCTTTGAAGAGTTGCTGCACAGGAGATGTTGGTTTCTAGCCCAAGTGTGTAACACTGAAGACCACTGTCATCCTGTACAGGTAAGTAAACACCTGCGTGGGGGTTCTAACTTGCAGTAGGTTAGGACTATATGTGTGGGTGTTTGGTTTTTTTTTTTTTTTTAATCTGCTAATCTTGCCATTTCCTGTGTGCACTGCCATATGAGATGAGCATCGTGAACTAGAAAACACCACCTCCTTAAGATTTTCTGTAGTCGTAAGAGTCGGTTCACACTGGGACGACTTGTGAGGCGACTTAGCCGCCTGACAAATCGCGTTCCATGTTGTAATAGGAGAGACTCAGGTTGCTCCGACTTAGAAAAAGGTTCCTGTACTACTTTAGGGGTGACTCCATGTGTGTTTTCTGTTGTTGTGAGCAATGTATTCTTAACGACACCCCACCCTCCATGCAGATTGCAAACAAACGCAGTGTGTTTGCCTGCACCAGATTGCATGGTATCCTGTGCACTACTTTTGGCAATGCAGGGTGATTTCAGCCCTCAAATACATGAGCTGAAAATCTCACCACACTGAAGAGCACAGGAACGTGAACCACGAGTCAGATGTGACCTGGCCCTTACTCTTCCTGTCCCTGTGAGCTAACACTGCCCTCCCTCCATACATACATACAGTACAGTGAATGAATGTTGTCACCCGAGGACAGGATGTGTGGTATTGGCAGGATCACCTAGGTGTGAAAATACACTATATTGTCAATGTATTGGGACACCTGCCTTTACACGCACATGAACTTTAATGGCATCCCAGTCTTAGTCCGTAGGGTTCAATATTGAGTTGGCCCACCCTTTGCAGCTATAACAGCTTCAACTCTTCTGGGAAGGCTGTCCACAAGGTTTAGGAGTGTGTCTATGGGAATGTTTGACCATTCTTCCAGAAGCACATTTTTGAGGTCAGGCACTGATGTTGGATGAGAAGGCCTGGCTTGCAGTCTCTTCTCTAATTCATCCCTAAGATGTTCTGTGGGGTTGAGGTCAGGACTCTGTGCAGGCCAGTAAAGTTCCTCCACCCCCAAACTCGCTCATCCATGTCTTTATGGATCTTGCTTTTGTGCACTGGTCCAAATCCATTTAGCGGAGGGGGGATTATGGTGTGGGGTTGTTTTTCAGGGGTTGGGCTTGGCCCCTTTGTTCCAGTAAGGGAAACTCCTAAGGTGTCAGCATTCAAAGACAATTTTATGCTCCCAACTTTGTGGAAACAATTTGGGGGATGGCCCCTTCCTGTTCCAACATGACTGCACACCAGTGCACAAAGCAAGGTCCATAAAGACATGGATGAGCGAGTTTGGGGTGGAGGAACTTGACTGGCCTGCACAGAGTCCTGATCTCAACCTGATTAGAACTTTTGGGGTGAATTAGAGAAGAGACTGCAAGCCTGATCTCACAAATGAGCTTCTGGAAGAATGGTCAAACATTCCCATAGACACACTCCTAAACCTTGTGGACAGCCTTCCCAGAAGAGTTGAAGCTGTTATAGCTGCAAAGAGTGGGCCAACTCAATATTGACCCCTCCGGACTAAAGCCTCGTACACACGATCAGATTTTCGGATGAACGTTCATCTGTTTTTTGTTTTTTTTTTTTTATTTTGCATGCTAATCCCATATCGAAGGAGAAGAGGCTACTCGCCATATGGAAATTTCCATATATACATGTGTCTGAGGGACCCGGAATCTGGGGTCAGGTTTTCCTAAGTACATGACCGGAGTCAGGAAATTAGGATGATTAACAAAATATGTTGTGGACAAATTGACTATAACTTTTTGGTTTTGAGACTATTGTCTTGTTGTTACCATAACTAATTGTGTCATCATTGATGTGTTGTTTTTTTTTTGTGTGTTTTTTTTTTTTTTTCCTCCTTTTGAAACAAATATGAAAATTCTCGTACAACAGAATTCAACTTCAGAAGAGATGTAATGTGTTGTCTGTATTTTTTCGTTTCTGAGCATGCGTAGTCTTGCTCTTATTCGGATGAATACCGTAATAATTAAACGAAAATTGGATGTTGTGTTCACAAAAAAATGTTCTAGTCTGCACATCCAGCTTTTGTCGTACAAGAGATCGGAGTCGGCTGTCGAAAGCACCGTACTTTGAAAATTGGCAGGTCGTTCGTCGGCCGAAATGTAACTTCCAATTTTCTTATCGTGTGTATGGATGCCATTAACGTTCATGTGAGTTTAAAGGCAGGCGTCCCAATACTTTTGACAATAGAGTGTAGAAGCCAGCACATCAATAACTGCTAAGCTTTCCATATATTACATTTTTGTTCTTTTGGTTTTTATACTGCCAGTGCAAGTGAACCTTCGTAAAACGTGACCGCAGGATTTCCATTACACATCCGCTTAGATGGCACCATTATTTCTCCTGAGAGAGATCACCCCAGAATTTTTTTATTTTTTATATAGAGTCCTTTTAAGAAACCCTGCTATTTTTGCTCAAGCCCTGATGAAAGTGAATTTCACTTTTTGTTTCCACAGACCATTGGGCTCTATATGAAGCGTTGCACTGAAGGCTGCATTCTGTAAAAAGATGTCAAAAAATAAAATTTGCTTTAGCAATGTATATTGAACCCCAAGGCTGGGTTCACACATGAACAGACCCGATGGCTGCTGGACACACGCAATGTGCATCCAGCAGCGATCATCATAAGTAAACCGCTGGCTGTGTGAATAGCTGCGGCCGCCAACGACCTGTCATTGAAGTGTACACGCTTGGTGCTCACACCTGTCAAACAACAGCAGGAATTGGCAGATTCCTGCCGCTGCCATTTGCAGCGTGGAAAATTGCCCGTGTGAATGTAGCTTAACATTTATCCAGTCTGCAAGCTATTGAGCTTTACTTTGTGCAAAAAGCTAAGTGCTGAGAGCAAAACCGCTAATACAAC
This sequence comes from Aquarana catesbeiana, assembly GCF_042186555.1. Lineage (NCBI taxonomy): Eukaryota > Metazoa > Chordata > Amphibia > Anura > Ranidae > Aquarana > Aquarana catesbeiana. Next base: position 29,686,067 of record NC_133336.1, on the reverse strand, counting down.
CAATCAGAATTCACTTTACTAAAGTAAAATGGGTTGCTATGGGTTTTGCATCTTGAACTTTAGCCCATTCATTGGAAGCACAATATTTGTTGTTCATATGAACCAGCCAAATATGCCATTTGGTTTCCTGCTGCAGTTTGAGGCATAACATTGAGATTATGGCAAACCTTTTTATTTCCACAATTTCACTGTTGGCATAGCAATGTATTTGCTTTTTCCACCCTCCCAGCTTGTATAGAGATGTGACCTTGCGATAGAGAGATGAGAATAATTTGCTATATACTGGACAGTTATGTTTTCTGTAATAAACGTTGGCTTTCTACTAATAGTCTACATTTATTCTTTTTTTTTTTTTTTTTTTTTGTCATGTAAGAAATATATGGTACGTCATTGAATGAGAAATTTGAAAGTTTTAGAAAATGACATAAGATAGGGTGTGAAATAAAAAAAAATATTAAAAAGTACAAAGTAATTGTGCAGCAATAAGAAAAAATGGTTTAAATAAATATATATACACACACACACACACACACACACACAGTACACTATATATTATATGAGCAAAAGTATGTGGGCACCTCTTCCAAATTATCAAGTTCAGGTGTTTCCAATAGAGTACTGGTAATAAATACTAGAGCATGGGCTTCATTCACACTTGTGTGACTTGTCATGCAAGTTTGGACATCAAAATCACATGACAAGTTGTAGCCCATTCTTTTCACGGACGGACGTTTCGACGGACTAGGTCTGGCAGACTTTTCAACGGACTTTCCGAATGAACGGACTTGCCTACACACGATCAACCAAAGTCCGACAGATTCGTAAGTGATGACGTACACCGGACTAAAATAAAGAAGTTGATAGCCAGTAGCCAATAGCTGCCCTAGCGTCGGTTTTTGTCCGTCGGACTAGCACACAGACGAGCGGACTTTTCGACCGGACTCGAGTCCGTCAGAAAGATTTGAAACCTGTTTTATCTCTAGGTCCGTCGGACTTTTGTAAAAAAAAAAAAAGTCCACTGGAGCCCACACACGGTCGAATTGTCTGACGGAGTCTGGTCCGCTGGACCTAGTCCGTCAAAGTCCGCTCGTGTGTATGCGGCATAAGGCTGGGTTCACACTGTTGTGAATTGGATGCGGGTTTTCTCAGGAGTCCTGTGCGTCTTTTGGTCTGTTTCCAGACAAAAATTTGGGGTGAAACGGTGAATGGGGATGCACCGGACTCCTGCCGAGAGCTGCTCCATCCCTCGGTGTCAAACCAGCCTCAAAAGAAATTAGTGCTGGTGGAATTGTGCTCTTCCAACCTTGCCATAAGTTTGGGAAGACCCCCTTCTGTTCCAGCATGGCTGATTCCCTGTGGATAAATCCAGCACCATAAAGACATGGTTTAGAATCAAGGAACTTAAAGCGGAGTTCCACCCAAAAAAGGAACTTCTGCTTTAAGGAAAGGTGACCCCCTGACATGCCACATTTGGCATGTAATTTTTTTTTGTGAGGGGACCCTTTTTAGAGGGTTCCACCTCCACTTCCTCCCGGGGCGCTAAAAGGAAGATCACCTCTCGGCAATCATCTGGGACATGTCACAGGTCCCAGATGATTGCCTGGCCAGTTGCAGCAACGCTCGCGTATGCACAGTGCGTGCCCAGCTGTGAGGCCACAGCCGGGCGCCCACAGTGACAATGCCGGGGAGAGGAGCGGGGCTTCGTTCCCCTACATCGCTGGACCCTGGGACGGGTAAGTGTCCGATTATTAAAAGTCAGCAGCTGCAGTAGTTGTAGCTGCTGACTTTTATTTTTTTTTAATTGGAACTCCGCTTTAAAGGATAAGTTCACCTTTTGTAACCTGTTACACCCATATTCAGGGTGTAACATGCTATAAATGTTCTGGCCCCTGCACACCCCTGATCCCATGTTTTGGTGGTGAGTGGGGGATCTTCTCCCCCTGCTCACTGCCACAATATAAAGGGAAAAACGCAGCTGTGTGGGGCTCCGCCTGCCCGTCACTGTCATTCATCAGTGTTCTGTGAATGAATAGACTACAACTACCGACATCCTGTGCGGCTGTCGACTTATAATTCTCAACGGTGCTATTGAGCGCTGTGGTAGTTTGATTCTTATGCCGCGTACACACGAGCAGACTTTACGGCAGACTTTGCCCGACGGACTTTATGACGGACTTTCCGAATGAACGGACTTGCCTACACACGATCAACCAAAGTCCGACGGATTCTTACGTGATGACGTACGACCGGACTAAAACAAGGAAGTTCATAGCCAGTAGCCAATAGCTGCCCTAGTGTGGCTTTTTGTCCGTCAAACTAGCATACAGACGAGCGGACTTTTTGACCGGACTCGAGTTTGACGGATGGATTTAAAACATGTTTCAAATCTAAGTCCGTCCAACTTTTGAGAAAACAAAGTCCGCTGGAGCCCACACACGATCGAATTGTCCGAGGAAATCCCGTCCGCCGGGCAAAGTCTGCCGTAAAGTCCGCTCGTGTGTACGCGGCATAACTGTCAGTGTAAAACAGCCTGCCCATATGATGTACGGGCAGACAGCTTACACAGACAGTCTGCAAAAGACCTGCATGGCACCCACGATCTGATCACTGGTGCAATCCTTTTCAGGCTCCTAAAAACAAAAAATAGTAAATGTACATATTTTATTATTTTTTTTGTTAAAAGGTGAACTTAGCCTGCACAGAGCCATGACCTCAACCCTACTGAACATCGTTGCGATAAATTGGGACATCAATTTTGAGCCTGGTCTTCCCATTCACCATCTGTACCCGACTTCACAAATGGCCACGAATTCCCATAGACAATCCAAAATCTTGTAGGAAGTCTTCCCAGGAGAGCGGAGGGTGTTATAACCACAGAGGGGGAAATTATATTGATGTCCATGTTTATTTGATATCAAAATAAAGTATCCTCAGATTTTTCTGTTGGCCATACAGTTTACTTAAAGCGGAGCTCCACTCAAAAAGGGGAAGCACCATCTGTCTGCCTCCTCCCTCTCCGTTGCCACATTTGGCACCTTTTGGGGAGGGGGGGTTACCTGCTCCCACTCCCGGCTCAATTTGCCCCCCTTCCCCAGCAGCCGGCCCATTTACAAAGCACAGTAGAAAACCAGATGTGCAGCCGCAAGGCTTCACTGCCGATCTATCTTAGTCAAGATGGCGGCACCAGTACCCAATAGCTGATTGAAAAATCGGCTCGGGTGAGGACACCACTGGATTCCTAGACAGGTAAGTGCCCTAATATTAAAAGTCAGCAGCTACAGTACTTGTAGCTGCTGAGGCCTGGAGTTCCTCTTTTAACAGTTTTCAGCAAATTTGAATTCTCCTTGGACAGTGTTAAATGGTCCTGTGGCCCGTTTCCATTAGCATGCTTTCCAGCAGGACTTTGATACTGTTGTCTACATATGGTTGATACAGCCAACAAGACAGATACACCATGAGCAGGTCCTGGTCCGGAGTGTGCGCTATTTCACTGACAATTGTGCGCTTAAGTGCCATTTCCTTCTTGTACATCTCTGACATTTTCTGCGAGGTTTCATCTGAAAAATAAAAATAGATTAGCTTACAATGATAACAGTGACAGGACTGCTAGTGAGATATGGCCTTAAACAATTCTACCTAATTCCGCCAAACAATTCCTGTTGTTACATTGAATAGATCTACTTCTACAGTTCTTATCTGGGGGGGGGGGGTTAATGCACCTGCCAATGTTCAATTCCTGCCGTGATGATCCAATGATCTTTGAATTAATTGATGACATAGAACAAGAATGCAAGTCAGGAGTCCTGACTTTACTGGCTACATGCTTGTTCTGGTCAGTGAATCAGAAAGTACTGAAGCCAGAAATCGCCAGGCAACTATCACTTTCACAAGATAGGATACTGTTTATTTTTCATACCAAATGAGTATCCTGTCATTTAAAAAAGAAATATGGGGTTTTCGTTTTTTCCCCCAGAATCATACTTACCTAGGTGGATGCAGCATCTGTCCCCTGCCGACTCTAACACTGACAACTGAGCGATCAAACACTGCAGATCGCTTGGTTCTCAGGGCTCCCTGAGCAGAGAGCTGGTGACTTTTTTTTTTTTAACCAGCTCTCTGCTCTGCCACCTCCATGCTCACTGGAGTGCTGGGCTGTGGAGGGAGCGGGCCGGTGTTCTGCCGAAAACTCCAACTCGCCAAAATCTCCAACCACGTCACTTCCGGTCACTCCAGTAGCAATGATTGGAGATTTCGATGAGCTGGCTGTTTTCACACAACACTGGAAGCGCATACACTACGGTACACGACAAGTTACTTGTTTGGATAGAACACAGAGTATGGTGGAAAAAAAAAAGTTGTCGCCGCCTTGGAGGCGACCATGTTGTTGGTTACCAGCGGGTGGACTAACAATGTCCACTCATTATATCAGGGATATGCAATTAGCGGACCTCCAGCTGCTGCAGAACTACAAGTCCCGTGAGGCATAGCAAGACCCTGACAGCCACAAGCATCACACCCAGAGGCAGAGGCATGATGGGACTTGTAGTTTTGCAACAGCTGGAGGTCCGCTAATTGCATATCCCTGCATTATATGGTGTACCTTGAAGTGAGGGGCAAGCAGCAGGAGTTGGATGCAACCAGGCCTTTTTTTTTTAATTTTTTTATTTCATACAAAGGTTGTGCAGCACCATACATGGCTGTATAGTGAAGAAAAACTCAGAAGTGGGGTTGAGCCTTGGTTCACACTGACTGCGGGAATGAAATTGTGCGAGTTCAGTTGAACTCACACAATTTCATTCCTGCATGTCAGTCCCGACTTCGGGGGTGATTTCAGAGACATCTGTGCAGATGTCAATGGGAATCGCACCCCCAAATCGCCAAAAGTAGTACAGGAACTACTTTTGGGAATCGGTGCGGCGCCGATTTGGATGCTGCCATTGCCGGCAAATGCCACCGCTTTGACATGCCAAATCGCATCAATGTAAACCAGGGCTGAAGGTTAGCATTTAGATTGCCACGTCGGAGTGTAGGGGAAACATTTAAAAGTACCACTTTTAAGAGTCATCCATCCAAACACTATGCCTGTTATTACCCGATGCTGAAAACACTGACAGACATACAGAAGAAATGAGAAAATCATGTAATCAGAAATACAAACTATGAACTGCTCACAGAAAAGTGAAGTAGGCCAGGTATGGAATAGTACAGGACAAGGTGTTTCACCACGGCACTGAAAAGCCTCCAGATCGCACACTCCTTTAAATGTCGACGTCAGTTTTTCCATCTTCATTTGTATTTGTTCCTGAGGGTTCAAAACTAATATAAATTATTTGGAAGCATTGAGATAAAAATGTCAGCTACAGTGCCTTGAAAAAGTATTCATACCCCTTGAAATTTTCCACATTTTGTCATGTTGCAACCAGAAACGTAAATGTATTTTATTGGGATTTTATGTGATAGACCAACACAAAGTGACACATAACTGTGAAGTGGAAGGAAAATGATAAATGGTTTTCAAATTTTTTTTACAAATAAATATGTGAAAAGTGTGTTGTGCATTTGTATTCAATACTTTATAGAACCTCCTTTCACTGCAATTACAGCTGCAAGTCTTTTTGGGGATGTCTCTACCAGCTTTGTACATCTAGAGAGGGACATCTTTGCTCATTCTTCTTTGGAAAATAACTCAAGCTCTGTCAGATAGGATGGAGAGTGTCTGTGAACAGCAATTTTCTATTCTTGCCACAGATTCTCAATTGGATTTAGGTCTGGACTTTGACTGGGCCATTCTAACACATGAATATGCTTTGCTCTAAACCAGAGATATGCAATTAGCGGACCTCCAGCTGTTGCAAAACTACAAGTCCCATCATGCCTCTGCCTCTGGGTGTCATGTTTGTGGCTGTCAGAATTTTTCTATGCTTCATGGGACTTGTAGTTCTGCAACAGCTGCAGGTCCGCTAATTGCATATCCCTGCTTTAAACCATTCCATTGTAGCTCTGGCTGTATGTTTAGGGTTGTTGTCCTGCTGGAAGGTGAACCTCTGCCCCAGTCTCAAGTCTTTTGCAGACTCTAACAGGTTTTCTTCTAAGATTGCCCTGTATTTGGCTCCATCCATTTTCCCATCAACTCTGGCCAGCTTCCCTGTCCCTACTGAAGAAAAGCATCCCCACAACATTAAGCTGCCACCAACATGTTTCACGGTGGGGATGGTATGTTCAGGGTGATGTGCAGTGTTAGATTTCCGCCACACATAGTGTTTTGCTTTTAGGCCAAAAAGTTAATTTTTGGTCTCATCTGACCAGAGCACCTTCTTCCACATGTTTGCTGTGTCCTCTACATGGCTCCTCGCAAACTGCAAACAGGACTTCTTATGGCTTTCTTTCAACAATGTCTTTCTTCTTGCCCCTCTTCCATAAAGGGCAGATTTGTGGAGAGCATGACTAATAGTTGTCCTTCTCCCACCTGAGCTGTGGATCTCTGCAGCTCCTCCAGAGTTACCATGGGCCTCTTGGCTGCTTCTCTTATGAATGTTCTCCTTGCCCGGCCGGTCAGTTTAGGTGGACGGCCATGTCTTGGTAGGTTTGCAATTGTGCCTTACTCTTTCCATTTTCGGATGATGGATTGAACAGTGCTCCGTGAGATGTTCAAAGCTTGGGATACTTTGTTATAACCTAACCCTGCTTTAAACTTCTCCACAACTTTATCCCTGACCTATCTGGTGTGTTCCTTGGCCTTCATGATGCTGTTTGTTCACTAAGGTTCTCTAATAAACCTCTGAGGGCTTCACAGAACAGCTGTATTACAATGTTTACATGTTTGGATGTTTACATTCCTTGTAATAGGATCAAAAGTGATTAAAAAAAATAATTAAAGGGACATTGTAAAAATAAAAAATAAAATAAATAAGAAAACAAAAAAAAATCACCCCCAATCCCTCCTTGCTCGCGCATAGAAGCGAATGCATATGTAAGTCGAGCATGCACATGTAAATGGTGTTCGCACCACACATGTGAGACATCACTGCGATCGTTAGAGCGAGAGCAATAATTCTAGTGCTAGACCTTCTGTGTAACCCTAAACCAGTAACCTGTAAAGGCGTTTAGAGTGTCGCCTATGGAGATTTTTAAGTTCCGAGCGTGCACAGTTTTAAAGCATTACATGTTGGGTATCTATTTGTTGTTGTTTGTTGGGTATCTATTTAATCTATTTAACTATTTAAAAATTTATTTTTTCCAAAATAATTGCGTTTGAAAAAACGCTGCACAAATACCGCATGACATAAAAAATTGCAACGATCGCCATTTTATTCCCTGGGGTCTCTGCTAAAAAATATATATATATTATGTTTGTATAAGTCATTTTCTAGCAAAAAATACTGATTTAAACTTGTAAACAAAAAGTGCCAGAAAAGGCCTTGTCTTCAAGTGGTTAAAGGGGGTGAAAACCCTCATGTTTTTTCACCTTAATGCATTAAGGTGAAAAAACTTCTGACAGTGACCGGCCCCAGCCCCCCCCCCGTTCTACTCACCTGAGCTTGTTCGTTCCCTCAGCGGTGACACTCTTACCTTCTCTGCCCAGAGTTCTCAGCTCTTGATTGGATAGATTGATAGCAGCGCAGCCATTGACTCCCGCTGCTGTCAATCAAATCCAATGACACGGGCGCCGGGGGGCGGGGCCGAGTCCAGCATTCTGTGTCTATGCACGCAAATGCCGGACTCGGGAGCGCGCCCGCATGGTAACCCCCAGGGAGAGCGCTTCTGCCAGGGGGTTTACCGATGCGAGGAGGAGCCGTGAGCGCCGCCGGGGGACCCCAGAAATAAGGTTCGGGGCCACACTGTGCAAAACGAACTGCACAGTGAAGGCAAGTATGATAGGTTTGTTAAAAAAAAAAACAAAAAAAACAAACAAAGGTTTACAATCACTTTAAACTTATAAAAGAACCATCATACAGCATTGAGTGGGGATAGAGGGAAAATCGATGCGTTTCACGCTTTCGGTAGTGCTTATTCATGAATAGGCACTATTGGAAGAGCAAAATGTGTCAATTTGCAGTCTATCCCCACAATATCTTCAATGCTGTATGATGGTGCTTTTACATGTTCAACAAAGACAGATGACTTTTTGGAGTGCAGCTGTCCAGATTCTTCTGATTTTCCTCTATATCAGGGATATGCAATTAGAGGACCTCCAGCTTTTGCAAAACTACAAGTCCCATCATGCCTCTGCCTCTGGGTGTCATGCTTGTGGCTGTGAGAGTCTTGCTATGCCTCATGGGACTTGTAGTTCTGCAACTCCTGGAGGTCCGCTAATTTCATATCCCTGCTCTATATGTACCCATGTTTACTGATTAGAGTGAGCCAACCCCTTTCACATGAATCCAAAAATGATTTTTTTAAATAAAATATAAAAGATGATGTTACGCTGAGTAAATAGATACCGAACATGTCACACTTTAAAATTGTGCACGCTCGTGCAATGGTGACAACGATGTACATTTTATGAATGGATGTTGAAGTACATACGTACCATGCTTTCCAATATCTCCACCAGTTCTGAGCACTTCCTTTCTAGCTCCTCTTTATCCTGAGCATTCTCATTACCAGGTAAAATATCGTCTACTAACATCTTCTCATACGATCTGTAAGAAAAAAGGATTAATGGAGATTCATGCACGACACACATAAATGCAGTTAATTATTTCTCAATGATATGACTATGATTAGCTGTGTTCAGGGCCATTCAATATAGCTACGTTTGGTAAAAATAGAATTCTGTGCTTCCAGAATCTGATTTAAAACTTAAACACGGCTATACTGATGTACATGCAGATAAGCCCGCTTCCACTTCCGGACCAGGCCTTTTCTGGAACTGTTTGTTTACGTGTAACAATCAGTATTTTTTTTCTCTAGAATATTACTTAGAACCCGCAAACATTCGATTTTTTTTTTTTTTAAGCAGAGGCAGTAGAGAATAAAATGGTGGGTATTGCAATTTTTTATGTCACACGGTATTTGCACAGAGGTTAAAAAAAATACACTTTTTTGAGTTTTAATGCAAAAAAACACAAGACATAAAGCTATTTTTTTTGTATAATATAAAAGATGATGTTACGCTGAGTAAATAGATACCGAACATGTCACACTTTAAAATTGTGAACGCTCGTGCAATGGTGACAAGCGATGTCAATTTTACTATCCATAAGTGAGGCTTTAAAAGCCTTTACAGGTTACCAGTTTAGATGTACAGAGGAGGTCTAGTGCTAGAATTACTGCCCATGTTCTTATGTTCGCAGTGATACTGAACATGTGTGGACGATTGCTGTTTGCATGCAAAGGCAAAAGCTTGGGGGGGGACTTTACTTTTCTCCTTTTTTTTTCTTTTATTAATTTATTTAATTTTTTTTTCACTGTTGACTTAAAAAAATAAATGTCTTGATCACTTTTAACCACTTGCCATCCGGGCCATTTCTGACACCTCGCTCCTACGTGTAAAAATCTACTTTTTTTTTTTGCTAGAAAATTACTTCGAACTCCCAAACATTATATGTATATATTTTTTAGCAGAGACCCTAGGGATTAAAATGGTGGGTGTTGCAATTTTTTATGTCACACGGTATTTGCGCAGCGTTTTTTCAAACGCAACTTGGAAGTTTTTGGAAGAAAAACACTTTCATGAATTAATAAAAAAAAAAAAAAAAACACTAAAGTTAGCCCAATTTTTTTGTATGATGTGAAAGATGATGTTACGCCGAGTAAATAGATACCCAACATGTCACGCTTTAAAATTGTGTCTGCTCGTGGAATGACGGCAAACTACTGTGCTTAATATTCCCCATAGGTAACGCTTTAAAGGCCTTTACAGGTCACCAGTTTAGAGCTGCACATGAGATCTGGTGCTAGAATTATTGCAATCGCTCTGACGATCACAACAATACCTCACATGTGTGGTACGATCACTGCTTACATATGCGTGTGGGAGTAACATATGCGTTTGAATTTGTGCATAAGCACGGTGGGACGAGGGGCGCTTTAAAATGTATTATTTATTTTTTACAAAAATATATATATTTTTTGTAATAACTTTATTGCTATCACAAGGGATGAACAACATCTCTTATGATAGCATGGGACATGACTGGTCCTTTTTATGGAGAGATTTGGGGTCTTTTAGACCCCTCCGTGATGGGACAGGAGAGCCCGGGAGAGGAGGCAGCGGTGGGAGGGGGGTGGGACCCCCTTCCTCCACCTGCATAAGTGATCAAGTGGCTAATTAGCCACTCAGATCACTTCTGCCAGATAGGGAATTGCCGGCTGAAAAGATCAATACTGTGATCATGCCTGTAGGTTTGAACACCGCTTTTATATGCGTTCGTTTTTGCACGAAAGCTCGGCGGGACGGGGCACGTTTAATTTTTTTTTTTTTTAATTTACTTTACCTTTTATTTTTACACTGTTCTTTTTTAAAAAAAATGTCACTTTTATTCCTATTACAAGAAATGTAAACATCCCTTGTAATAGAAAAAAGCATGACAGGTCCTCTTAAATAGAAGATCAAAAAGACCTCAGTTCTCATATTTACACTAAAATGCAAAAAAAAAAAAAAAAAAAAAAAAAAAGGTTGCTTTAAGCGTTATGGGTGGAAGTGATGTTTTGACGTTACTTCCGCCCTGCATTGGTATGGAGCCGGGGGTGGGGGCCATCTATCCCTCACTCAGCTCCATGCCACAGAGGACACAGGATCTGATCGCCTCCGCTGCTGCCGGGGGCTCCAGTAGGCGGCGGAGGGCACCAGAGCGTGGAGGGAGGGGCCCCTCTCCCATCGCCGATAAAAGTGATCTTGAGGCGAATCCGCCGCTGAGACCACTTTTATCTGAAAGCAGACTGCCCGCTGAAGAAGAGGATACTGGGGTTAAGGCAGCTAGCTACTGCCATAACAACGATATTCCTCTTCAAATTCCTGCCGTATAATGATGGCCGGCGGTCCGTAAGTGGTTAAAATCCAGTAATACACTGTCTCACTCTGCTCTGCACATGCTCAGTTGCTCTCCATTTTAGGCACTGCTGAGTCTGTAGAGGCCGATCTGCTGACAGACTTAAAGTGGAATTAAACCCTCCTATCCTTTACAGCCAAGGAAGCTGCTTCTGTTTGATATGCAGCTGCCATGGTGCTGCCCATGTGATCAATTATAACACCAGTTATTTGAAGATTTGACAGTTTAGTTGAGGAAACAAGCAAATGTGACAGTTAGCAATCCAGTAAGGGAGGGTTATAACCCCTGTTGGATTTTCTTTTCGCCATCTGTGTGCCATTGCAGAGATTTCCCTTCACTTCCTGTCCCATAGCCAAACAGGTGAGAGGAAATCCCGGCAAATTTATGGAATTCCTTGGGGATCCCCCCCAGGTCACCAGAACTAGTGTCCCCCTTGGAAGATTTCTCCTCTATTACTTTTCTGGGGACAACTCAAAATTTTTGGATTTTCTTTTACTTTCAATGATAATGGTAAATAGGACAAATAGAGAAGGTGAACCTCCCTAAGGTCCCTTTCACACTTGTGTGACCTGAAAGTCATGCAATTTTTGCCCAAAGCGATTTTGCCGTGACTTGAAGCAATGCCCTGTAATCTTGAGGACCAAAATAGTGCAGGGACTACTTTGAAGTCACACAGATATGAGCGGTACTCATTGAAAATCATGGAGTACTTTGCAGTCCCAAGTCGCAGGACAAGTCGCATAAGTGTGAAAGGGGCCTAACCGGAGACACAGACAGAAATAAAAACTGACAGGTGTTCTAATCCCTCTCCACTCTATCCAAACTAGAAAAAAAATGTTTTGCCTTTAGTTATACAGTTAAGTATGTAAGTATAAGCATAACATTTCCAGGTACCTATCACCTCAAAAATATATTGCAGTACTCTCTCAAAAAAAATTCAAATTTTCTTTTCTCCCCAAATAGCCACCACCATCTTTGTTCGTGGATCACCCAGGGTCCGCTTTTAATTCCTAGAATAAGGCTGGCCATAGATGGATCTAAATTCGAATTCCCATCCATCTGATGATTGACTTTAATACAACCAGCCTGTTGTTTTTTTTTTTTTTAAGTGATCGCTACCAGCGGCTATAGCAGCCAGCAGTCAGTGATCATTTCGGTTGACTTACTAAAACTGGAGAGCGCAAAATCTGGTTCAGTTCTACATAGAAACCAATCCGCTTCCATTTTTTTTTTGCCAAAGCTTAACCACTTCCCGCCCGGCCTATAGCAGAATGACGGCCAGGAAGTGGTTCTGTTATCCTGACTGGGCGTCATATGACGTCCAGCAGGATAACATGCCGGCGCGTGCCTTCAGGGGCGTGCAGCGATCGAAGGTGCTGTGTGTCAGTCTGAAGCACTGCATCTCCGATCGTGGTATGGAGCCTCTGACGGAGGCTCCTTACCATGTGATCAGCTGGGACCAATCACAGCTGATCATCGCGTGAACCAGGAAATGCCGGTAAACAGCATTCCTCCGTTCGCCCCGACAGGGAGAGCCGATCAGGGGGGTCTGTGCTGATAATCAGCACATTGATTATTAGCACTGCCCCATCAGATATGCCACCACAGCTGCCAATAAGTGCCCATCAGCTGCCAGTTAGTGCCCCATCAGAAACGGATGTCAGTGCCCATATCGGTGCCCAGCACAGTGCCAATCACTACCCAGCAGTAACACCTATCAGTACCTCATCATCAGTGCTGCCCATCAGTGCCACCTATCAGTGCCCATCAGGGCCGCCTATTGGTGCCCATCAGTGCTGCATATCAGTGCCGCCTATCAGTGCCTTCTCATCAGTGCCAACTTATCAGTGCCCATCAGTGAAGGAGAAAACTAATTTTTTTAACTGAAACAAAGAAAAACTTTTTTTTTTTTTTAACTTTTTAGTTTGGCAAAAAAAAAAAAACCCCAGTGGTGATTAAATACCACCAAAAGAAAGCTCTATTTGTGGGAAAAAAACAATAAAAATTGCGCAATTGTCATTCAAAATGAAAATTGTCCTGGGCAGGAAGGGTCAAAAGTGCCCGGTATTAAAGTGATTGTTATGTCTTGTTTTTTTTTTAAATAACAAACATGTTTTACTCACCTCCTCTGTGTAATGCACAGAGCAGCCCCGATCCTCCTCTTCTTGGGTGCCTCTTTGCTGCTCCTGGCCCCTCCCTCCTGTCGCGTGCCCCCACAGCAAGCAGCTTGCTATGGGGGCACCCAAGCCGAGCTGCAGTTCCGTGTGGTTATTCAGACATGGAGCTGCCATTCGGCCCTGCCCCCTCTCTACCCTGATTGGCTAACTGACTTTGATTGACAGCCGCGGGAGCCAATGGCGCCGCTGCTGTGTCTCAGCCCATTTGGAGGGAGAGTCCCGGACAGCCGAGGGATTTGTGAACATCGCTGGACAGAGAGGGGCTCAGGTAAGTACTAGGGGGGCTGCTGCACACAGAAGGCTTTTTATCTTAATGCATAAAAAAAAAAAAAAACACCTTCTGCCTTTACAACTCCTTTAATTGAACAAGCTGAAGTTAGAAGCTGATTGGCTCCCATGCAGAGCTGCACCAGATTTTGCACTCTCCAGTTTTAGTAAATCAACCCCATTGTGCTCTACTGATAGGGAAGGCTCCCCGCTAACGGAACACAATAGCGAAGCCGTTCTTCCATCAACACTGACTGTTTCCACCCGTGGAAGTGCAGTTGCTCCAGAGCTTAGTAAATGAGCAGAAGCTCTGCTGACTTCCATCATCCAATTATGTGCAAGCAAAAATTATGTTTATTTTTTACTTTCCTTACACGTGATTGGGTATTCTTTGCAATGTGGAGCTTTACTTCATTTACCAAATTCTGGTGCAGTTGTACTTTGCAAAGTGCACAGCCTATTTGGCTTTAGTAAATCAACCCCAAAGTGCCTACAGGGAAGACTCAGCGCCATACTGGTTGCATGGAGCAGGCAGTCCCATGTGTCCCAATTTACATGAATGGGACTGCCTGCATGCAGAAGCATGGAACACCTGTGCATCCCATGCAGGCAAACATGGCCCTTACATGGGTGTACACAACATATTTGTAAACCTCAGACATGAAATATGAATAAAGCATATCCCTCTATAGTGTGTATTTGTCTCAATCCAGATCACTAAGTGTCATTCCTGTCTGCTGCTTCCTTCCTCTGCTATCAGCATGAATAGTTTTGGTGACACCAAGAGAAAAATGGTGACAGGGAGGGACCTCCAGCACACAGCCTGTGACTGACAGCCTCAGCTCTGTTCCTGTGTAAAGGGTTGGGGGGAGGGGTTTGTCACTTCCATCCAATCAGCTCTCAGAACTCCACTCACTAAGCATTGGCAAAGTGTATGACATCAGCTCCCCACCCCCTGCTTTCTGAAAGCTCAGACAAGCTGTATCAATTCTGGACTTTGAACGGCTGTAGAGGAGAGAGGCCCCAGATAAATAGGAGGATTTGTTTCATTTCTGTGTATCACCTGAGGCCAGTCACTTCACTGGGTATATGTGAAGATTTATTATCACTTTAGGTGAACGTAGCCTGAACGTGCTCACGGGACTTACAGGTTGCTTATTCTTAAATTGACGATCTTGCTTGCCGCACCAAATGCGCTGTCATTAAGGTTCTCCCACTTCAGCATCAAGTTGTGCCAGTCTGCGGCATTGTCTTTGACCTTCCTAGCGCTGCCTGTTAAAACCGGCTTCTTAGGTGTGACACAGCCGGGGCTTTTACCTGCAGAGAAGAGAAATATAAAGAAGGTTACTGGCTAACGATCAACCAGCTAAACCAGTGGTCTCCAAACTGCAGCCCTTTGCTTGCCTTTATCCGGCCCTCAGAACACTATTCCTCCCACTGACACCAACAAGGAGGCGCCATTTCTTCCAATGACACCAACAAGGAGGCACCATTCCTCCCACTGACACCAACAAGGAGGCACCATTCCTCCCACTGACACCAACAAGGAGGCACCATTCCTCCCACTGACACCAACAAGGAGGCACCATTCCTCCCACTGACACCAACAAGGAGGCACCATTCCTCCCACTGACACCAACAAGGAGGCACCATTCCTTCCACTGACACCAACAAGGAGGCACCATTTCTTCCACTGACACCAAACAAGGAGGCGCTATTCCTTCCACTGACACCAACAAGGAGGCACCATTTCTTCCACTGACACCAACAAGGAGGCACCATTCCATCCACCGACACCAACAAGGAGGCACCATTTCTTCCACTGACACCAACAAGGAGGCACCATTCCATCCACCAACACCAAGGAGGCACCATTGCATCCACGGACACCAACAAGGAGGCACCATTCCATCCACGGACACCAACAAGGAGGCACCATTCCATCCACGGACACCAACAAGGAGGCACCATTCCATCCACGGACACCAACAAGGAGGCACCATTCCATCCACGGACACCAACAAGGAGGCACCATTCCATCCACCGACACCAACAAGGAGGCACCATTCCATCCACCGACACCAACAAGGAGGAGCCATTCCTTTCACTGACACCAACAGTAGGAAACCAGTCCTCTTAATTGCAACAATGGGACATTTTTCTCAATGGTTAACATATGATCGTAACTTACAATTGGAAATCATCGATCACATCTCTGTTTCCACCACGTAATCTCATCAATCAAAATATGATCCTATTCATAAGTATCTCACTGCTGCAGATCGATGCAAAACAATCAATAATATTCTGCTCTGACTCAGTTTAACCCTTTTATGCCTAAGCCTATTTCTGACATTTGTTGCTTACAAGTTAAGTTAAAATCCGTATTTTTTGCTAGAAAAGTACTTAGAACTCCCAAACATTATATATATATATATATATATATATATATATATATATATATATACACACACTAGTGAATAAAATGGCGATTGTTGCAAATTTTTTTTCGTCACACAGTATTTGTGCAGCGGTCTTTCAAATGCAATTTTTGGGGAAAAAAAAGACACTTTCACGAATTTTAAAAAGTAAACAGTAAAGTTAGCCCAATTTTTTTTGTATTATGTGAAAGATGATGCAACACCAAGTAAATAGAAACCTAACATGTCATGCTTTGAAATTGCGCACAATCGTGAAATGGTGACAAACTACGGTACCTAAAAACCTCCACAGACAAAGCTTTAAAAAAAAATTACCGGTTACCAGGTTAGAGTTACAGAGGAGGTCTTTTGCTAGAACTATTGCTCTCACTCTGACGATCGTGGCGATACCTCACATGTGTTATTTATACATCGTTTACATTGGCGGGAGCAACTTACGTATGCGTTTTCTTTGCTGCGCGAGCACACGGCGGATGCTTTAAAAAAAAAAAAAAAATTGTTTCCCATTTTTTTTATGTATTTTTTTTTTACATTGTCTCTTTAAAAAAAAAATTCTGATCCATTTTATTACTGTCACAAAGAATGTAAACATCCCTTATGACAGTATTAGGCAGTGACAGGGACTCTTTATGGAGGGATGTGGGGTCCTTTGCACTTAAAAGTATTCAGATCGCCAAAATCAGCGATTCTGAATACTGTCATTTTTTTTTTTAAATCAACGCCATTGGCATCTGTGTACACAGGAAGTGATGTCGCTTCTGGGATTTTACATCAGAAACCCGATCAAAGCCGAATCCGACTTTGTTCATGTCTCAGCCTAAAATAGCGCCTGCATAGCGCCTGTAAAGAGCTTCTCCTCTCACTCCAATGTGAAAGCCCGAGTGCTTCCACACTGGAGCGGTGCGCTGGCAGGACACAAAAAAAAGTCCTGCAAGCCGCATCTTTGAGGCGCTGTAGGAGCGGTGTATACACCGCTCCTACAGCGCCCCTGCCCATTGAAAACAATGGGCAGCTCCGCCGAAGTGCTGGCAAAGCGGCGCCTTGCTAGTGCATTTAACCCTTTTTCGGCCATTAGCAGCGGGTTAAAAGCTCCGCTAGTGTCCAAAAAGGGCCGCAAAAACGACAGTAATGCGCCTCTAAAAATGGCGGCGCTTTACCGCCGACGCCCCCAACATCCCACAGTGTGAAAGTAGCCTTATACAAAGAAAAACCCCAGTGTATCTCTTCAGAAAATGGGTATCCAGATCCCACATGCACAGATCTGCATCTATAATTGAAGAAATCTCCACCAATCCGTGAATTCTACACCACCACCTTCTAGAATGAACACTCACCAAAAACAAATGAAAAAAGCGCCTTGGTTTATGCCTGGATTAACCACTCCACTCGTGAGACTATAACTAAGGGTTTCCAAACGATATGCCAGTAATCACTCCATACATCTCCACATTAGGTGATCTCAGGATCTCATAAAAATCAAACGGCCATCATTGCGCAACATGTATAAAATGTATTTCATCAATAAAAATAGTATAAGAATTTTGCACTCACAAGTATGATGCCTTTAGACCGGCACTGGGTCTTTCCAGCAATACTCTTAGGGTTTGTTAAGCGCCGTTCCGTCTATAGATGCCGACGTGCACTCCAAGCCTTGGTATGGTGCGGGTTGGGACAGGAAGTGATGTCGGCGTTACCCAAAAGCCTCTATGTGTTTCGCATCCAATTATGCGTCTTCAGGAAGCTAGAGTTGCCGACTTAATTTAAGTATTTTTGCCCTTACTGCTGATTGTTTGGCCAATCAAATTACCGCGGAACCAGAAGCACGCTTGCCAATCAGCAGTGTTCAAACTCTAATCAAGAAGTGGAAAATGAGGGGTTCTGTTGAAACCAAACCACGGTCAGGTAGACCAAGTAGAATTTCATCCACAACTGCCAGGAAAATTGTTCGGGATGCAAAGAAAAACCCACAAATAACTTCAGGGGAAATACAGGACTCTCTGAAAAGATGTGGTGTGGCTGTTTCAAGATGTACAATAAGGAGGCACTTGAAGAAAGATGGGCTGCATGGTCGAGTCCCCAGAAGAAAGCCATTACTATGCAAATGCCAAAGTATCCCGCTTACAATACGCCAAACAGCACAGAGACAAGCCTCAAACCTTCTGGAACAAAGTCATTTGGAGTGATGAGACCAAAATTGAGCTTTTTGGCCACAACCATAAACGTTACAGTTGGAGAGTCAACAAGGCCTATGATGAAAGGTACACCATTCCTACTGTGAAACACGGAGGTGGATCCCTGATGTTTTGGGGATGTGTGAGCTACAAAGGCACAGGAAATTTGGTCAAAATTGATGGCAAGATGAATGCAGTATGTTATCAAAAAATACTGGAGGAACATTTGCATTCATCAGCCAGGAAGCTGCGCATGGGATGTACTTGGACATTCCAACATGACAATGATCCAAAACACAAGGCCAAGTCCACCTGTCATTGGCTACAGCAGAATAAAGTGAAGGTTCTGGAGTGGCCATCTCAGTCTCCTGACCTCAATATCATTGAGACACTCTGGGAAGATCTCAAATGTGCAGTTCATGCAAGACAGCCCAAGAATTTACAGGAACTGGAGGCTTTTTGCCAAGAGGAATGGGCAGCTTTACCATCTGAGAAGATAAAGTGCCTCATCCACAAGACTTCAAGCTGTCATTGATGTTAAAGGGGGCAATACACGGTATTAGGAACTGGGGTATGTAAACTTTTGATCAGGGTCATTTGGGTAGTTTCTGTTGCCAATATGATTTTAAAAAGAGTAAAAACACAGTTGATTGATAATAAATGGCTTCAGCCAAACACACTAATGCCCCGTACACACGGTCGGATTTTCCGACGGAAAATGTGTGATAGGACCTTGTTGTCGGAAATTCCGACCGTGTGTGGGCTCCATCACACATTTTCCAGCGGAATCTCCGACACACAAAGTTTGAGAGCAGGCTATAAAATTTTCCGACAACAAAAACCGCTGTCGGAAATTCCGATCGTGTGTACACAATTCCGACGCACAAAGTGCCACGCATGCTCAGAATAAATTAAGAGATGAAAGCTATTGGCCACTGCCCCGTTTATAGTCCAGACGTACGTGTTTTACGTCACCGCGTTCAGAACGATCGGATTTTCCGACAACTTTGTGTGACCGTGTGTATGCAAGACAAGTTTGAGCCAACATCCGTCGGAAAAAATCCATGGATTTTGTTGTCGGAATGTCCGATCGTGTGTACAGAGCATAAGGCTTCATGTACACGGGACGTTTATACAACCTCCTGAACGATTTAACTTGACAGATGGTAACCAACGTCTAAAATGTCCGTTTAGCATATCTGCTGGAGTGACGTTTGGAACTGCGCATGCGCAGACCCATCGGGGGGCTTTTTTTTTTTTTTTCGACTGGAGGCATTTCTCGATAGAACACCGATGTTGTGTCAAAATGGCAATTCATCGCAAATTCCCAATTAATGATGATTTATAGCAACCCGAAGTGACGGCCTTGGAGATCCTGATGAATTGGCTATTTTCACAGAACTCTGGTGTTCTATCAGATAGCCGCTACCCGGCCTACTGCGCATGCGCGATGCGCAGCTGAAGTGACGTTGCCTCGCGGCCATCTTGGTACACCCGCACTCATCCGCAGTAAGCCTAGAGTTAGAAGTCAGCAAAGCGGACATCCTTATACACCCACCGGAGTCTTGCTTTTCAGTTATTTTTAACAGTAAACTCAGCTTATATAGTGAAATGCAGTATTTAGAAGTCCTAAACACTGTTTTGATGTTGAATTTTAAAAGCAGCGGCAAGCCCACTGATCTCACAGGTTTGCTGATGTGACCGAACACCGCTACTTTTAAAAATAAACATCAAAACAGTGTTTAGGACTTCTAAATACTGCATTTCACTATATAAGCTGAGGCTACTGTTAAAAATAACTGTGAAAAGCAAGACTCCAGTGGGTGTATAAGGATGTCTGCTTTGCCCACTTCTAACGCCAAGCTTACTGTGGACAAGTGCGGGTGTACCAAGATGGCCGCGAGGCAACGTCACTTCAGCTGCGCATCGTGCATGCGCAGTAGGCCGGGTAGTGGCTTTCTGATAGAACACCGCTCTTAATAATCTCCATGACCACGGGGGGTTTTCTCTTACTTCCTGTTGC
The DNA here is from genome assembly GCF_042186555.1 of Aquarana catesbeiana. Taxonomy (NCBI): domain Eukaryota; kingdom Metazoa; phylum Chordata; class Amphibia; order Anura; family Ranidae; genus Aquarana; species Aquarana catesbeiana. The sequence continues at coordinate 29,665,994 of NC_133336.1, read as the reverse complement.
TGTGACACCAGGATGTAAAAAGGAGGGTTGTCACAGACAGCAACTAAAAGATTGTTAGAAATTTTGTAAAAATGGAAATCTTTGGGTTGGAGTTGGGCTTTAATTCTCCTAGTAAAATGAATAGAAATCCATGTTCTGCCTGTAGCACCCATCTCTTCTATAGAAGTCCACAGAGCACCGCCAGCCATAGAAACCTCGAACCCCTTCCAGGATCGGTGCGTCCATAAGGGCGCACGGACGCCTCCCCCTCTCTCCTGCCACCCCTTCTATCACCAATAGATAGATTTGTGCATTGCATGAATCTATCTATGGCCGCCGCTGCCACCCCCTATTCAGGCGCCCGGCCCCTTTTCGGGCGCCTGAATTACGGGGGGTGGGGGGGGTGGGTTTGAAGCACTTAATTAGAGCCCTAGGCTCTAATAGGCGTCAAAAAAGGTGACCTGCGAGCGCCATGCTGGGCACTCACAGGTCACTCAGCTGTGTTAGAGCTTTCCTAACACTAAACCGCCAATCAGGTGCTCGGATCTGTTACCGGTCACCTGATTGGCTGAAACGACAGGCGTCGCTATTGGACGCCCAGCAGGAGGAGAGGATGGGAGATGAGGATGGCAGGAGACGCATTGGAAGACCCAGCTCGTAGCCATCACTCGCTGCCCCACCAAGACAGGGTAAGGTGAGCGGGCGAGGGTCACACTGGAAGCATTTAATGGGCACACTGGCGGTGTTTGATGGGCAAAGTGGCAACGTTGGATGGGCAGAGTGGCTGCAATTGAGGGCACACTGGCGGCGTTTGATGGGCATAGTGGCAGAATTTAATGGGCACAGTGGCAGCGTTTGATGGGCACAGTGGCAGCGTTCGATGGGCACAGTGGCAGCTTTTGATGGGCACATTGGCAGTGTTTGATGGGCACAGTGGCAGCGTTTGATGGGCACAGTGGCAGCGTTCGATGGGCACAGTGGCAGCGTTCGATGGGCACAGTGGCTGCAATTGATGATTTTTTTTTCAAAATTTTTTGCGCCCCCCCAAAAAATGTTGAGCACCAGCCGCCACTGCCCCCTTCCCTATACACGTCTCCCCGGTCACTTACTCTCCATGACAGCGGCCTGAGCGCGGAACTCCTCTGTCAGTAAGGCGCGGGCCGCCCACGTGACCCTCCACAAACAAACAGCGCTTCCGCCTTCCGTACGGGGACAGGAAGTGCGGTGACGTCAGGGCAGAGCCCCGGATTGGTCGGCGTTGCTGTGTCTTTTGGTTGTGTGGAGGTGGTGGGGGTTGTATTTTTTTTTAGCTGTGTCAGAGGGACTGCGATCTGTGAGAGGCGGGCTGAGGGAGAAGGGCGGAGGGTCCCCACCTGAGGAGCCGCTGACGGAGCGGGTGAGACTGGGCTGTCCGGGGAGGGCTGTGTGCTCCGGGCCCCGGGGTCTCATATATATGTATAGTGTGTGTACATCTGTATGAGGAGAGCTACCTACCCGACTCATCATCATCATTGTACTGTACTCCTCTGTATGACACCATGGACAAGTGGGTACCACATACAGAGTACAGGTGGGGGGGGCACCACATACAGAGTACAGGTGGGTGGGGGCACCACATACAGAGTACAGGTGGGTGGGGGCACCACATACAGAGTACAGGTGGGTGGGGGCACCACATACAGAGTACAGGTGGGGGGGCACCACATACAGAGTACAGGTGGGGGGGGGGCACCACATACAGAGTACAGGTGGGGGGGCACCACATACAGAGTACAGGTGGGTGGGGGGGGGGCACCACATACAGAGTACAGGTGGGGGGGGGGCACCACATACAGAGTACAGGTGGGGGGGGGGCACCACATACAGAGTACAGGTGGGGGGGGGGGCACCACATACAGAGTACAGGTGGGTGGGGGGGGCACCACATACAGAGTACAGGTGGGGGGGGGGCACCACATACAGAGTACAGGTGGGTGGGGGGGCACCACTTACAGAGTACAGGTGGGGGGGCACCACATACAGAGTACAGGTGGGGGGGGGGCACCACATACAGAGTACAGGTGGGTGGGGGGGCACCACTTACAGAGTACAGGTGGGGGGGCACCACATACAGAGTACAGGTGGGGGGGGGGGCACCACATACAGAGTACAGGTGGGGGGGCACCACATACAGAGTACAGGTGGGGGGGGGGCACCACATACAGAGTACAGGTGGGTGGGGGGTGGGGGGCACCACATACAGAGTACAGGTGGGTGGGGGGTGGGGGGCACCACATACAGAGTACAGGTGGGTGGGGGGTGGGGGGCACCACATACAGAGTACAGGTGGGTGGGGGGGGGGGCACCACATACAGAGTACAGGTGGGTGGGGGGGGGCACCACATACAGAGTACAGGTGGGGGGGGGGGCACCACATACAGAGTACAGGTGGGGGGGCACCACATACAGAGTACAGGTGGGGGGGCACCACATACAGAGTACAGGTGGGGGGGGGGGCACCACATACAGAGTACAGGTGGGGGGGCACCACATACAGAGTACAGGTGGGGGGGCACCACATACAGAGTACAGGTGGGGGGGGGGGCACCACATACAGAGTACAGGTGGGTGGGGGGGGCACCACATACAGAGTACAGGTGGGGGGGGGGGCACCACATACAGAGTACAGGTGGGTGGGGGGGCACCACTTACAGAGTACAGGTGGGGGGGCACCACATACAGAGTACAGGTGGGGGGGGGGCACCACATACAGAGTACAGGTGGGGGGGCACCACATACAGAGTACAGGTGGGGGGGGGCACCACATACAGAGTACAGGTGGGGGGGGGGCACCACATACAGAGTACAGGTGGGGGGGCACCACATACAGAGTACAGGAGGTGGGGGGGCACCACATACAGAGTACAGGTGGGGGGGGGGCACCACATACAGAGTACAGGTGGGGGGGGGCACCACATACAGAGTACAGGTGGGGGGGGGGCACCACATACAGAGTACAGGTGGGGGGGGGCACCACATACAGAGTACAGGTGGGGGGGGGCACCACATACAGAGTACAGGTGGGGGGGGGCACCACATACAGAGTACAGGTGGGGGGGGGCACCACATACAGAGTACAGGTGGGGGGGCACCACATACAGAGTACAGGTGGGGGGGGGGGCACCACATACAGAGTACAGGTGGGTGGGGGGGGCACCACATACAGAGTACAGGTGGGTGGGGGGGGCACCACATACAGAGTACAGGTGGGTGGGGGGGGCACCACTTACAGAGTACAGGTGGGTGGGGGGGCACCACTTACAGAGTACAGGTGGGTGGGGGGGGGCACCACATACAGAGTACAGGTGGGTGGGGGGACAGGTGGGTGGGGGGGGCACCACATACAGAGTACAGGTGGGTGGGGGGGGGGGACCACATACAGAGTACAGGTGGGGGGGCACCACATACAGAGTACAGGTGGGTGGGGGGGGGACCACATACAGAGTACAGGTGGGTGGGGGGGGGACCACATACAGAGTACAGGTGGGTGGGGGGACAGGTGGGGGGGGGCACCACATACAGAGTACAGGTGGGTGGGGGGGGGGACCACATACAGAGTACAGGTGGGTGGGGGGGGGACCACATACAGAGTACAGGTGGGTGGGGGGGGGCACCACATACAGAGTGTGGGGGGGGGCACCACATACAGAGTACAGGTGGGTGGGGGGGGCACCACATACAGAGTACAGGTGGGTGGGGGGGGGCACCACATACAGAGTACAGGTGGGTGGGGGGGGGGGAACCACATACAGAGTACAGGTGGGTGGGGGGGGGGGAACCACATACAGAGTACAGGTGGGTGGGGGGGGGGCACCACATACAGAGTACAGGTGGGGGGGCACCACATACAGAGTACAGGTGGGTGGGGGGGGGGGGCACCACATACAGAGTACAGGTGGGGGGGCACCACATACAGAGTACAGGTGGGTGGGGGGGGGGCACCACATACAGAGTACAGGTGGGTGGGGGGGGGGCACCACATACAGAGTACAGGTGGGTGGGGGGGGCACCACATACAGAGTACAGGTGGGTGGGGCACCACATACAGAGTACAGGTGGGTGGGGGGGGGGGAACCACATACAGAGTACAGGTGGGTGGGTGGGGGGGGAACCACATACAGAGTACGGGTGGGTGGGCACCACATACAGAGTACGGGTGGGTGGGCACCACATACAGAGTACAGGTGGGTGGGGGGGGGCACCACATACAGAGTACAGGGGGGGGGGCACCACATACAGAGTACAGGTGGGTGGGGGGGGGACCACATACAGAGTACAGGTGGGTGGGGGGACAGGTGGGGGGGGGGGGCACCACATACAGAGTACAGGTGGGTGGGGGGGGGGACCACATACAGAGTACAGGGGGGGGAACCACATACAGAGTACAGGTGGGTGGGGGGGGCACCACATACAGAGTACGGGTGGGTGGGCACCACATACAGAGTACAGGTGGGTGGGGGGGGGGACCACATACAGAGTACAGGGGGGGGAACCACATACAGAGTACAGGTGGGTGGGGGGGGCACCACATACAGAGTACGGGTGGGTGGGCACCACATACAGAGTACAGGTGGGTGGGGGGGGGGGCACCACATACAGAGTACAGGTGGGTGGGGGGGGGGGCACCACATACAGAGTACAGGTGGGGGGGGCACCACATACAGAGTACAGGTGGGTGGGGGGGGAGGCACCACATTCAAAATCCAGGTTGGTGGGGTGGGCACCATATGCAGAGCACAGGTGGGTGGGGTGGGCACCATATACGGACCCCATGGGGTATGGGGGGGTCACCATTTACAGAGTACAGGGGGTGGAGGACACCATATACAGGGGGGCATGATATAGAGTCCAAGGCGCGGGCACAATGTGCAGAGTACATGGGGGTGGGGGCACCACATACAGAGTACAGGTGGGGGGGGGGGCACCATATATACAGTACAGAGGGGGAACTCATACGGAAACTTCTATTGTTACATCCTATTGTTTTTTATTATTATTGTCCTGTCTACTGTATGCATTGTGGAGACTCTTATTTAATGTGCTTGGTGTATGTGTGTATATATATATATAAAAATTAATTATCAACTGGTGAAGCTGCATTGATCTCTTGTATCATGTCCTCAGTCTCTGACCATCTCCTGTATCATGTCTGATAGAGGTGCACTGAATGGAAATGTTGCTAATACTGTTATCAATGTGTTCATGTAGGAGATTTGCAGACATCATACAAGAGATGGTCAGAGACCGGATACTGCATTTTTCTTGACCTTTCTTGCACTAATTTTGCCAATAATGGCCACCAATACATTCATATTAATTAAAAAGTTGAATACAATTATATATAAAAATATATATATTTTTTTTAAAAACTGTCCTTTTCGGCTAGTGCATCCTTCATTTTCGGTTTCGGCACCAAAATTTTCCATTCGGTGCACCCCTAGTTTGCAGTTGTGCCATACTCCTTTCCATTTTCGGATGATGGATTGAACAGTCCTCCATGAGGTGTTCAAAGCTCGGGATATTTTTTTATAACCTAACCCTTCTTTAAACTTCTTCACAACTTTACCCCTGACCTGTCTGGTGTGTTCTTTGGCTTTCATGATGCTGTTTGTTCACTAAGGTTCTCTTCCTCCACTCCTCTTCCCTTCTCTGTCGGGGTCCCCCAAGGTTCCGTTCTTGGACCTCTTTTATTTTCAATCTACACCTCTTCCCTGGGTCAGCTGATTGCCTCTCACGGCTTTCAATATCATCTCTACGCTGACGACACACAAATCTATCTCTCCACCCCTCAACTTACTTCATCAGTCTCCTCACACATCACTAACTTACTAACAGACATATCTGGATGGTGTCACAACACTTCCTCAAACTCAACTTGTCCAAAACCGAGCTTATAATATTTCCTCCCCCACGTGCCTCTTCCCCTGACTTCTCTGTCAAGAGCAATGGCAAAACCATCCACCCATCCCCCCATGTCAGGGTGCTAGGTGTTATCCTGGATTCTGAACCCTCCTTTAGGCTCCACATCCAATTACTTTCCAAAGCTTGCCGCCTCAACCTCCGCAACATCTCTAAACTACGTCCCTTTCTAACCAATGAAACCACAAAGCTCCTGATTCACTCCCTGGTTATCTCTCGCCTCGACTACTGCAACTCCTTCCTCATTGGCTTACCTTTAAATAGACTCCTCCCCCTTCAGTCCATCATGAATGCTGCTGCCAGACTCATCCACCTTACAAACCGCCCAGTGTCTGCTACCCCTCTCTGCCAATCCCTCTATTGGCTGCCACTCAGCCAACAATTTAAATTCAAAATACTAACAATAAGTTACAAAGCCATCCACACCTCTGCCCCCAGCTACATCACTAACCTAGTCTCAAAATACCAACCTAATCGCCCTCTCCGTTCCTCCCAAGACCTCCTGCTCTCTATCTCCCTCATCGCCTCCTCCCATATCCGCCTCCAGGACTTCTCCCGAGCCTCGCCCATCCTCTGGAATTCCCTACCCCAATCTGTCAGACTGTCTCCAAATGTATCCACTTTTAGGCGATCCCTGATAACTTTCCTCTTCAGAGAAGCCTATCCTGCCTCCATCTAACAACTGCACTATTCTCTCCATTAGCTTATCCCCCCACAGCTATTAGGCCCCTTTCACACGAGGCGGACTCCATTTCTACGGAGCCCGCCTCGGTCCGCCGGCTCAGCGGGAGATCTGTCCGTTGATCTCCGCTGAGCCGGTGGATGACAGGTCCCTCTCTGCTCACTGAGCGGGGAGGGGCTTGTCAGACGCCGCTGCCGCCTATGGAGGGATCGGACAAAAACGGACAGCGTGTCCGTTTTTGTCAGATCTCACCCGATCCGCCAGCGACGGACCTGGACGTAGGGCCATCCGTCTGCTTTTAGCGGATCGGACGGGGTCGGATGTCAGCGGACATGTCTCCGCTGACATCCGCCGCTTCATAGGCTAACATGGATCGCCTGTTCAGGTCCGCCGTCAAAACTGACAGGCGGACTGAACGGTCCGATCGTGTGAAAGGGGCCTTACCCTTTTTGTATAACTTGACCCTCCCTCCTAGATTGTAAGCTCTAACGAGCAGGGCTCTCTGGTTCTTTCCTGTATTGAATTGTAATTGTACTGTCTGCCCTAATGTTGTAAAGCGCTGCGTAAACTGTCGGCGCTATATAAATCCTGTATAATAATAATAACAAACTTCTGAGGGCTTCACAGAACAGCTGTATTTATACTGAGATTAAATTACACACAGGTGGACTCTATTTACTAATTAGGTGACTTCTGAAGGCAATTGGTTCCACTAGATTTTAGTTAGGGGTATCGGAGTAAAGGGGGGCTGAATACAAATGTACCCCACACTTTTCAGATATTTATTTGTAAACATTTTGTAAACCATTTATAATTTTCCTTCCACTTCACAATTATGTGCTACTTTGTGTTGGTCTATCACATAAAATACATTTTACGTTTGTGGTTGTGTCATGACAAAATGTGGAAAATTTTAAAGGGGTATGAATACTTTTTCAAGACATGTGAGTTAGCAGTACATGTTTCTCTTCCTCTGGTGGGAGTACATATATACAGTGTATATTCCTTGGATCTTGTTGTGAACATAAACCTGCTTTATCTCCTATCAGACAGCATAACTCCTGACAGCTTCATTAGTGTAATGGACACAAGATTTATATATGGTGGAAATAATCCACTATGTGCTTCCCTATGGTTTTTCCTCCATTCCCCATAAATCACCCCGAGTGCTGGCTATGGGTGTAACACACACAGTCTGCTAGTCATCCCAAAACCGGATACTCTGCTCTAGGCTAGTAAGGTTCCCCTGTTATCACACACTGTCACATGCCACTAGCAGGTGATTTTGTTATTTGATTTAATCAAGAGAATTTATTTTCTCATCCTTGCAGACCAGTTCATACAGAACACCTATACAGGGTCTGGTTTTTAACCTGATCTGCTTTGTAGTCGGAGGCTTGCCTGACCTCGGAATTGGACCCAAAGTCATTGGTCATGTAAAGTTATCACCTGTGTTGGTGGGCTCCCCAGAGACCCAAAATAATCATTTGTGAAATGTGAAGGTGTGTGTAGTCACTTAGTAGGGCCTATTTATACCTTACTATCTTTATCTTAGGCTCGATTCACATCCTATGCATGTTGCTTTTTGAGTATTTCAGCTACTTTTTGCTGTGCTTTGTGTTTTTACTGCGATTTGTGTGTTTTTGTGGTTTTTTTTTTTTTTTTGTTTTTTTTTTTACATTCACTTCATATAGCTGGTTGCTAAGGAGTAGGTCGGGAAGCCGACCGCCACGTCCTTAGCAACAAATGAGTCATCAGCTGTCAGCGGGCTTCCCTGTTGACCGCTGAATGTGTAAAAAATAAAAAAAAGCTAGAAAAATTCACGAAAAGAACAAGCAAGGTCCATAAAGACATGGATGAGCGAGTTTGGGATGGAGGAACTTCACTCGCCTGTACAGAGTCCTCCTATGCATGTTGCTTTTGAGCATTTCAGCTACTTTTTGCTGTGCTTTCTGTATTTTTACCGCGATTTGTGCCTTCTTTTTTTTACATTCACTCTATATAACTCTATATAGCTGGTTGCTAGAGAGCAGGCCGGGAAGCCGGCTGCCACGTCCTTAGCAACAGATCAGCTGTCAGCGGGCTTCCCTGCTGACCGCTGCATGTAAAAAAAAAAATTTAGTAATTGCTGGCTGACAAAATTCACAAAAAGAATTGCGTGCCCCCCTTCCTGTGTTAACATGACTGCACACCAGTGCACAAAGCAAGGTCCATAAAGACATGGATGAGCGAAGGAACTTGACTGTCCTGACCTCAACCCGATAGAACACCTTTGGGATGAATTAGAGTGAGCCAGGCTTTCTCGTCCAACATCAGTGCCTCACCTCACAAATGCACTTCTGGAAGAATGGTCAAACATTCCCATAGACACACTCCTAAACCTTGTGGACGGCCTTCCCAGAAGAGTTGAAGCTGTTATAGCTGCAAATGGTGGGCCAACTCAATATTAAACCCTACGGACTAAAGCCTCATACACACGATCGGACTTTCGGCCAACAAAGCGTCAGACTTTTGTTCCGAAGGGCGTGTGCTGGGAACATGTGTTGCATACAAACAGCAGACAATTGTCGACCAACAAACATGAATGTAGTGGCGTACTACGTGGAATTTCAGCTCTTGAGCGCCAACCCTTTGGGCCCCCTTCTGCTAATGTCTGGTTGGTGAGCATTGATTCCGAGAATGCGTGTTTGTACTTTTTGGACTTGTGTACACACAATATGAAAATCTGACAACAGACCGTTGTCCGCCGAAAATGTACTAGCCTGCCATCCAACATTTGTTGGCCGAAAGTTGGACAACAATTGTCTCATGGGAGCGTACTAGGGATGCACCGATACCATTTATTTATTTATTTATTTTGCAATGAGTACAAGTACGGATCTTTTTTTTTTTTTTTTTTTTTAGTACTCGCCGATATCTACCGCAACTGTTTAGTTTTAACCTCAGCTGTTAGCAATGGCACAAAACTTTAAAAAGTTATTTACAAATGACATATATATTTTTTTTTTTTTTAATTTAGTGTTTTTCCAATGTGAAATGTGTAAATATATGTTAATATATATGTGTAAAAATAGTCACTAACAAAGCAAACAAAAAAGTTTTAATTGTTTATCGTTTATAAAATAGACGTGAGCAAAAGAAAAAAAGCACGAAAATAATTGGAGGAGAATAGGGAGTAAATTAAGGGGTTAAACAGAGGAACATTTGTTCATCCCTTTGATCAGCAAATAAAGAAACAGAAATATACAAAAAGAAACAATGTGTTTCAGGGCTGAGCAATATTGTTATAAAGGTTTCCGGCTGCTTTTTATTTATTTATTTTTTAATTTTTTATTTATTTTTTTAACTTATTTTTTTTGACAGCTCCAATTCTTGGACTTCTTTAACACTGGGGAGACCCACTGACAGCTCAAAGAACCGAGCCTGAAAGTATTGGTGCATTCGCACAAGTACCGATACTTGTGCAAATACTGGGTATCGGCACCGATGCTAGTATTGGTGCAACCCTGGAGCGTACTAACGGTCGGATTTTAGGCCAGCAGTCTGTCATCGCACATTTCCCTGCCGAAAATACGATCGTGTGTACGAGGCTTAAGACTGGGATACCATTAAACGTCGTGTGCGTGTAAAGGCATGCGTCCCAATACTTTTGGTGATATAGTGTATATGTCAGTGCACATTTGATAATGCATGAAAAGGAGTGAATGCAGCCTCATGCCCTCTACACACGACCGGATTTCCCATCGGAATAAACTCTGAAGGTTTTTCAGACTTAATTCCGCTCAAGCTGTCTTGCATACACACGGTCACACCAAATTCCGACCGTCCAGAACGCGGTGACCTACAACACGTAGGACGGGACAAGAAAACGGAAGTCCAGTAGCCAATAGTTTCCGTCTCGTGCTTGCTTCAGAGCATGCGTCGTTTTTGTTACGTCGGAACAGCATACAGACGAGTGGTTTTCCCGATTGGAATTGGTTCCGTCGGAAAAATTTAGAACATGTTCTCTTTCTAGGTTCGTCAGAATTTTCAATGTAAAAAGTCCGATGGGGAATACACACGATCGGAATATACGATGAAAAGCTCCCGTCGGACTTTTCCTGTCCGACATTCTGCTCGTGGGTATGGGGCATTAGCCTCTGCTTCATAGGCGTGCGCACAGGGTGTGCCAGGTGTGCCTGGGCACACCCTAATCGCCTTGTGTGGTGCATATCCCCCCTGTTTATACCACTGATATTTCATCCCCAAAACAAATTTTACAAAAGCAAATACATTTTAGAAAAATAAAATAAACAAAATTACACTGTCCACTACCCTACTGACACCATCAGTACATATACACATGCATATGTATTTGAGGTTTGGGGTGCACACCCTAATGCAAGAGGCTGCGCACACCTATGCTCTGCTTATAGTAGATTCTGCAAACCTTTTAATTATTTTCCATAGCGTCTCTTTGGAGTTTGTTCTGGGGAAGAGATTATGGAAATTAGAAAGAAGAAGGTTTTGTAGGAAGATTGTCCTTCGATGGACTCCATTGGCCAAACTTTTTTCACCAACAAGCCTGTCTCTTCCTATAAAGAGAGATCGCACTAACCAGCCATTCTTATTTATTTATTTTTTATTTTTTTTTTAGCAGTTGTCTCTATAAAAAATTGATGGCTTGCATCAAACTGCAGAACATATTCCCGAAAGTAGAAGCCCACCTGACATTCCTCCTGACGTTGTGGAGGCCAGCTGTATGTCATTATGGAGGGCAATGAGCAATGTGAGCCGGTAATTACAGGGCGATTGATCAGTTCAGCATCTGGTACTGTGATCATTGGGAAGATCTCTACCTGGGAAGAGGCTTGTCTGATCTAAAGAATAGATTCCTGTGTGTCCTCCTGCCTTTCTTCCTCCAGACCCGGGACAATCGTCTCTCTTGTGTGGGTTCGGTCTCCGCAACAGCTTGCTGCTCAGATTCAGTTCATTGCTGTAATTGGCAACTTCAAGGAGCGGAGTTCTTCTATATGTAGAACGTTCAGTCGTCTAGAAGTGTTTCTCTATGATTGGAGCCGTTGCTCGGCTTTGCGTGTTTAAGTGGAATATAAAGTTATTCTTAGGCTGGAACAGATCAAAGTCTCCAGTGGGTGGACAGATGTTCGACTTGGAAGGATAATTGCCTTTGCATAGGCAGAGCTGGTTCTTTGTGATTGTTTTGTTGGTTTTAAGGTGAGTAGCATGGAGCTACAGAGAAATGACGAGCTAAGGAGATAAACCGAGCTGTGACATCTTCACCAGAAGTCACATACAGCCTCGGAGGTCAGAGGGTTACAGCACCAAATTACTTTATTGTGACTAATTTGAAGATTCATTTTGTGCTTTTATTTTTTATTTTTTTTTTGCTTTACTTGGTTAGCCGTGGACTGTTGTGGGTGAATCCAGAAGCAGAATTACATCAGGAGAGATATACAGATTGATTAAAGGGACTCGTCTGTTGAGGATCTCTGCTATGAAGCCCAACTTGATTTATTTCTTTTGGTGGGGATATGTATAAATTCATAAGTGGTCCGTATACTCAACTTGGTGTATAGTTCTTCACTTTAACCACTTGCTACCCAGGCCAATTCTGCCATTTCTCTCGTACATATAAAAATCATTTGTTTTGCTAGAAAATTACTCAGAACCCCCCCAAATATTTTATATATATATATATTATAATATATTTTAGCAGAGACCCTAGAGCAGTGGTCATCAACCCAGTCCTCAGGGCCCACTAACAGGCCAGGTTTTATGTATTACCTTGGGGAGTTGCAGACTAGAATACTGCAATCACTGAGCAGCAAATTATATCACCTGTAATGTATTTTAGTTATCTTGCAAACCTGGCCTGTTATTGGGCCCCGAGGACAGGGTTGATGACCACTGCCCTAGAGAATAAGATGGCTGTCGTTGCAATTTTTTATCTCGCACGGTATTTGCGCAGCAATTTTTCAACCGCTTTTTTTTTTTTTTTTTTGGCGGTGGGGGGGGGGGGGGGTTCATTAAAATAAAAAAACAGTAAAGTTAGCCCAATTTTTTTTTGTTTTTTTTTTTTGTTTTTGTTTTTTTTTTTTGCATAATGTGAAAGATGATGTTACGCTGAGTAAATAGATACCAATCATGTAATGCGTCAAAAATGCACACGCTCGTGGAATGGCGCCAATTTTTGGTACTTGAAAATCTCCATAGGTGACGCTTTTACTTTTTTTTTTTTTTTTTTTTTTTTTTTTTTTTTTTTACAGGTTACATGTTTTGAGTTACAGAGGAGGTCTAGTGCTAGAATTATTGCTCTCACGCTAACGTTCGCGGAAATACCTCACGTGTGGTTTGAACGCCGGTTACATATGTGGGCGCAACTTACATATGTGTTCGCTTGAGCGAGCACGTGAGGAAAGGGGGCGTTTTAAATCTTTTTTTTAAATGTTAATTTTACTTTTATTTTTCTATCTTGACACTTTCTTTTTACGTTTTTTATTTTTCATTTTATCACTCTTATTCCTATTGTTACAGAGGAGGTAAACATTCCTTGTAATAGGAATAGTGCTTGACAGGTCCTCCTTTTGGGCCCTTTCACACTGGGGCGGTTTGCAGGCGCTATTGCGCTAATAATAGCGCCTGCAAACCGACCCGAAAGTGCCACTGCTTTAATTCCAGTGTGAAAGCCCCGAGGGCTTTCACACTGTAGCGGTGCGCTAGCAGGACGGGAAAAAAAGTCCTGCTAGCAGCATCTTCGGAGCGGTGAAGGAGCGGAGTGTATACCGCTCCTGCCCATTGAAATCAATGGGACAGCGCGGCTATACCGCTGGCAAAGCAGTGGTTTTAACCCTTTCTCAGCCGCTGGCAGGGGGGTAAAACCGCCCCGCTAGCGGCCGAATACCGACTGTAAAGCGCCGCTTACAATAGCGGCGCTTTACCGCCAACCCCGCCCCAGTGTGAAAGAGGCCTTACAGTGAGATCTGGGGTCAATAAGTCCCTAGACCTCACCTCTAGGCTGGGAAGCTTGAAATTAAAAGAAGAAAAAAAAAAATATAATATTATATATATATATATATATATATCTATATATATATATATATATATATATATATATATATATATATCTATATATCTATATATCTCTCTCCCAGCCAAGGTGGAGGCATTGTTTCAAATGCAGAGGCCGGGCATGACGTCATAACATCGCTCCTGGCCTCCGAACAATCATAGAGACTCTGGGTTCTCTATGGTCAGCATCCGGGGCCGGTCGGTTCCTTCTCCAGTTCGCCAATGGCAGGGGCGAAACGGGAGAAGCATCAGGGGAGAGGGAATGTCCTCTCCCGCTGCCTGTAAGAACAATCAAGAGGCTGAACAGCCGCTATGATCATTGTTATGGTGTAGGGAATCGCCGGCTCTAAAAGGCAATATCTGAATGATAGCTGTAGGCATCATTCAGATATCACCGCTCAAAGTCTGTGATGTCATATGCACTTTACCCATAACAAATTGCTAAAAATGTTCTTCAGCAAGGAACATACATTCCACATCAATAATTATGCTACTGAAGTTGGTGTGAGCTATAAATTGCCTCAAGTATCATTCCTGTTTCTTCTTGCTGGAGTTGGCCATTTTGTTTAGAGCCCCTGAGCAGCAGTAAATCTATAGGCTGTCAGCAGATTGGCCTCTACAAATTCGATATAGTGCCTAAAAATGGAGAGCAACTGAGCATGTGCAGGGGAGGGAGAGACAGTGTATTACTGGATTATAAACCGTAGACACCTATTTTTAATGTTTTTATATAGTTATGCTTGCAAAAGGGGCCAGCCTGAAGTGATCCAACATGAGTGGAACTTTCCTGACTAAAGTTCCACTTTAAGGTCGCTGCAAAAGACATTGCAGCACTCTTTACGCCTTGAGGGAGAAAAGAGATCATCCAATGCAAAGGCATCTTTCCAGTAAAGCCCTAGTACGCAGGTGCTGAATGCCAGACGGGGACATTGACTGGTTCAATAAAAACCACCCGAACTTCGACATGTGTATATGGCAGCCGGATTCTGTCGGACGAGCATGCTGGGATAAACCAGCAGCCAAACGACTCCCGAACAGTGGGGGGCTCAGCTGGGGAGATTACTATACTAACATCGGATTGTTAGTACAGCGGCTCTAACTTTTTTTTTTCTTTTTTTTTGTTCAACCCAGCAGGTTGTGAGCTGTGAAAATTTTGGAATAGACTCCTGCAAGAACTAGTCCTGGCTAGCTCGGTAGATTGATTTTAAAAGTAGTTGGATGCATTCCTAAAATGCACAAAATATAACTGGATATTACTATTTTTAGGTAATAACAGAGATTGTCGATCCAGGGAATATCCAGTTGCCTTTGGGGATCAGGAAGGATTTTTCTTTTGCTACTACTGGATCAAATTGGGCCATTTGCCTTCCTCTGAGGGTATGAGATTTTGTATATGAAAGTTGTCTTTTGTATTTATTCTTTCTGTTGGCTGAACTAGATAAACTTTTGTCCATACATCATTTTTTTTTTTCCCCCCAACCTAACTATTAGACAGATGCACTGACAAAAAATGTGTTCGTTTTAATTTCATTAGTTTTTTCTTTTTTCAGAAATTCGAAAATCTGAAAAAAAAAAAAGTAAATCAGTAAAATTTGAAATAACTAACTAATAACTATTAAATTATAGGTATTGGAATTTCCTTTCAAACTTGGCTGTTTGTGAACGTAACAAATACAAATTTATCTAAATTTACGAATTATCCGAAATAACGAATGCCGCATCTAAACAAATCGAATGGAACAAATTAATAAATAATAATAATAAAAAGGTTTTATTATTATTTTTGTTATCTATTATTATTAGATCGTTACGTTCCATTCTTTTAGATAAGGCATTCGTTACTTCAGATAAATTCGTACTTGTTATGTTCACTAACAGCCATATTTAAAAGGAAATTCCAATACCTATAATATAATAGTTTATTATTAGCTGCTATTTCAGATTTTCGAATTTTCAGATTTTCATTCTTAATTTTGGATTTTCAAATTTCAGAATTTTCAAATTTTCCGAATTCCCGGAATTAACGAATTTGTCAAAATTCGTTAAAGGAATTCGGAACTAAACGAATTGCACATGTCTACTAACTATGTAATTGTATAGCTCACATAGCTGCCAATAAGGACTAGTTGTCAATTTTATTTATTTTTTCTAACCATAAGAACCATTTTCATTTCACTAGCTTATCAGTGTCTTCCTTTTGGTGATAAACTTTGAGGCTGAACTGAAAGTAGAAAATCTAAGGTTGCATCTCTCCTTCCTGGTGGAACCAGCTTGAAGGAAATGTTTAGTAGGGTGCTGCGGAGCTCATACTGCCTTAGCAGATGGTAGAAGTTGTTCTGAGGTCTGATAGAGTTTTGCCATCACATGAAACTTCCATCCTGATCCCCCACAATAGGTTTCTCAATACTGGTCAGGCACGTCCTTTACGGGAGATGGCTCAGGGATCCAGAGCTGTATTCATCGGGGCCAATTCTTCACCAGCCGCTAAAATGACGGTAAAGCGCCGCTAAAACTAGCAGCGTTTTAATGTCAACGCCTGCCCGCTCCAGTGTGAAAGCAGCCTTAAGTAATAAGTGATACAGATAATTTCTTACATTTAAACAGGTAATCAAAACTTTTGGACGAAAAAAAATGTGCTAACTTTACTGCTTAGGGTTTTTTTTTTTTTAATTCATTAGTGTATTTTTTCCAAGAAAAATTGCGTTTGAAAGACCGCTGCGCAAATACCGTGTGACATCAAATATTGCAGCAACCGCTATTTTTTTTTTTTTTCCTAGGGTCTCTGATAAAAAAAAATATATATATATATATATATATATATAATTTTTGGGGGTTCTAAGTGATTTTCTAGCAGAAAATACAGGATTTTTACTTGTAAGCAAATGTCAGAAGAGATTTAGTCTTTAAATGGTTAAACTGAGAACTCCTCCACACAGAGTTCAGGTCATTGACAAGTGGAAACATTGTATCTTTTTAGTTTCTTTTATCAGACTTGGCAGGCTGCCCAGAGAGGAGTCCCTCCACAGAAGACTTCAGACAACTTGCATTGACTTCTATTACAGAAGTCATTTGCAAGTCGCGCTGAAGTTACAATCGGACTTTTTTATCAGCACAATCGGCCGATGCCGATTAATTGAAAAACGCCAAATATCGGCCGATATATCTGTCGACCTCTAGAATAAACACTATCAGGCTGATTCTTCTCATTGCTCTGAGTGCATTGTGGTGGTGCCATCAGCACATTGTGGATGCACTTGTGGTTTAATCATTGCACTAAGAAGCACTTTCAGTGGTACTTCTCTTGGAAACATCCTTGTTTGGACACCTGATTACCTGAACTTTTGATTCTGCGTTTATATTTTATGCATTTTGGTGCTTTTAATTTCAATTTCAGTATTTACATTTATGCACTTCATGTATTCCTTGCACTGCTGCATTTTCATATGCACTTTGCGTATTATTTTGTGTACATGTGTGTGGTAATGTATAGTGCCTTGAAAAAGTATTCACACCCATTGAAATTTTCCACATTTTGTGATGCTACAACCAAAAACCTGAATGTATTTTATGTGATAGACCAAAGTGAAAGAAAAATGATAAATGGTTTTCTAAAAATTGTTTACAAATAAATATGTGAAAAGTGTGGGGGGCATTTGTATGGCGCCCCCCTGAGTCAATATTTTGTAGAACCACCTTTCTCTGCAATTACAGCTGCAAGTCTTTTTGGGGATGTCTCTACCAGCTTTGCACATCTAGAGAGGGACATTTTTGCCCATTCTTTGCAAAATATCTCAAGCTCTGTCAGATTGGATGGAGAGCGTCTGTGAACAGCAATTTTCAAGTCTTGCCACAGATTGTCAATGTCAGAAACCATGAAATCAGACCGAGACAGAAGTACAGTTAAATCACACTTGTTTAATAATAAAAGTAAATGGAACAAAACGTAGTCAAAACATAGCCAGCATTCAGGACCCGGAACGGATAGTCAGACAAGCCAAACGTCAGGGAGCCGGAGATAAGCGTAGTAAAACAGCCAGCAGGATCTGGAGCCAGAAGGTCTCCAGGTCTTTTAACAGGAATGCAGGAGAGTGTTTCTGTGATGGCGAAGGCAGGAATCCTCTGGGCTGGGCGGCTTTAAGGCCCCTTTCAGACGAGGCGGACCGTTGATCTCCGCTGAGCCGGCGGATGACGGGTCCCTCTCTGCTCACTGAGCGGGGAAGGGCTTGTCAGGCGCCGCTGCCGCCTATGGAGGGATCGGACGAAAATGGACAGTGTGTCCGTTTTCGTCAGATCTCATCCGATCCGCCAGCGACGGACCTGGACGTAGGGCCATCCGTCTGCTTTTAGCGGATATCCGACCCCGTCCTGTCAGGGGACGTGTCTCCGCTGACATCCGACGCTCCATAGGCTAACATGGATCGCCCGTTCAGGTCCGTCATCAAAACTGACAGGCGGACCTGAACGGTCCGATCGTGTGAAAGTAAGTAGGCAAGACTGACGAGCAGGATATCATAAACAGCTGAGTAACTGTGGAGAGAAAGCAGCTGGCACAAAACATCATCTTTAAAACATGGTGGAGCTTGAAGTGTGACGACATGGGCCTGCATGGCTTTC
The DNA here is from genome assembly GCF_042186555.1 of Aquarana catesbeiana. Lineage (NCBI taxonomy): Eukaryota > Metazoa > Chordata > Amphibia > Anura > Ranidae > Aquarana > Aquarana catesbeiana. The sequence goes on along the minus strand of NC_133336.1, from coordinate 29,647,693 downwards.
AGTGGTACTGGGTCATTGGTGTTTGATGTGACAGAAGCAGCCGGATTAATTCTGCAGTGTTTAGAGATATACTGTCAGCCCAGATTCAGGTAAATGCAGCAAAGTTGATTGGACGGCGCTTCACAGTTCAGATACAAAACGCACTGAAAAAGCAACCCAGGAGCTTTTGAAGGAAAAGAAGTGGAATATTCTGCAATGGCCGAGTCAATCACCTGATCTCAACCCAATTGAGCATTTCACTTGCTGAAGGCAAAACTAAAGGCAGAAAGACCCACAAACAAAGAACCGAAGACAGCTGCAGTTAGAGCCTGGCAAAGTATCAGGAGGAAACCCAGTCTTTGGTAATGTCCATGGGTTCCAGACTTCAGGCAGTCGTTGCCAGTAAAGGATTCTCAACAAAATATTAAAAATGAACATTTTATTTATGGTTATTTATTTGTCCAATTACATTTGAGCCCCTGAAAATGGGGGGGGGGGCTGTATAAAAATGGTTGCAGTTCCTAAAATTTGTACTTGATATTTATGTTCAACCCCTTGAATTAAAGCTGAAAGTCTGCACTTCAAATTCATTTGGATTACATAGTAGGTGAGGTTGAAAAAAGACAAGTCCAACCTATGTGTGTGATTATATGTCAGTATTACATTGTATATCCCTGTATGTTGTGCTCCTTCAGGATTGTTTCGTTTTAAATTTTATTCTGGTGGCATACAGAGCCAAAAGTGTGAAAATTGTGCCCGTGTCCAAATATATATGGACCTAACTGTATATATTAGTGATGCACCGAATTTTTGGCCGCCGAAACATATCGGCCGAAAATGGCCTTTTTGGCAAAATGCCGAAAAGGAAATCTCGCCGAAAATGGGGGCGGGGCCCCGTCCCTGGTGCTGCCCATTACGGGAATGTCCTTCTGGCGCGGCGCAGTCCTCTCCTCTCTTCTCTTTCTCTCCCTCCCTCCTCGCCGCGATCTCCGTTGTGTCATGGAGCTTAACTACAGAGACCGCAGTAACAATGTCCCGCCTCCTGTGACAGACGGCACACTGATCCAATGGTGGGACATTTGAATCAGTGTGACGTGATTACAGGAGGCGGGACATCCTTACTGCGACCCGGGCAATTCAAATGCAGCTCCGTGACACACGGAGATCACCGCTCTGATTCGGGCACTGGCAGGCTGCATGACGGGCACAGGTGAGGCTGCATCTTATGGGCACATGTGGGCTGCATCTGAGGGGCAAACGCGGGCTGCATGACGGGCACTGTTGAGGCTGAACCCTCTCCTGTACTATGTCTGCAGTCTCTGACCATCTCCTCTGCCGTGTCCGCAGTCTCTGACCATCTCCTGTAATGTGTCTGCAGTCTCTGACAATCTACTCTCTTATGTCCGCAGTCTCTGACCATCTCCTGTACCACGTCCCAAGTCTCTGACCATCTCCTGTACCACGTCCCAAGTCTCTGACCATCTCCTGTACCACGTCCCCAGTCTCTGATCATCTTCTGTATGAAAATATTTTTAAAAACAGTCACTTTCGGGATCGCTTTCGCGATCAAGGAAGATTTATTTTCGGCATCGGTTTCGGTACCAAAAAACCCATTCGGTTCATCACTAGTATATATTATAGTTCAGTTTCAGTTATCAGTTTAGGTTGATATATATCCTTCTACATATTTTTGGTAAAACAAATTGCAATAGGCGTATATTGATTGGTTTGCGCAAAAGTTATTGCGTCTACAATCTATGGGATAGATTTAGGGAATTTTATTTTATTTTTTACTAGTAATGGCAGCGATCTGCAAATTTTTTTTTTTTTATTTTTATTTTTTGTGGGGCTGCGACATTGCGGTGGGCAAATCTGACCCCAAATGACACTTTTTGGGGACCAATGACATTATTACATTGATCAGTGCTATAAAAATGCTCTGATCAATGTTAAAATTACACTGGCAGGGAAGGGGTTAAGTGTGTTCCCTAGGTGTGTTCTAACTGTAGGGGGGGGGGGGGGGGTGGGCTCACTGGGACATGACAGAGATCACTGTTACCGATCACTGGGAACAGTAGGGATCTGTCATGTCTCCTGTCAGAACGGGGATCCGCTTGTTTACACTGGCAGATCCCCGTTCTGCCTGTGTACTAGGTGATCGCAGGTCGCCTGCGGACATCGAGTCCGCCCGACCCATAGGCACGCTCTCTGAGCGAGATCCGCCATACAGGTGCGGCGATTTGCACTGCCAATCTGCCGCAGTATAAGTATGTGAGCTGGTCAGCAAGTGGTTAAGGCAAGAAGGCGAAGCCCACGTATTGAAAAATGCACTGCTAATGCAGCATAAAATGCATGCAAAGCGCACATCAAGCACCCTTCAAATGCATGTAAACATGCAGTCAAAATGTGCAGTTCCTGGTGTGAATGGGCCCTTGGTTGCCCGTTAGGCTACCTACCTGATAGGATATTACTTTCTCTTCAAGAGAGCAAATACAGGATAATGCTGGTCTCCTATTTTGTTCAAAGAAGTGTGGTGGTGTGTTTTTTGTGTTTTTTGTTTTTTTCCCTTTTTTCTTTTGCATGGAATTTCTTATGGGATTTTTCAGCAATGACAGCATTGCTTTAATTATATATGATAATAGGGTAATTTTTTGGGTGATGACTTCACTGGGTTTTCTTTTGGGAAGTACTACAGAAAAATTCACTGCGGTGACTGGAAAGATTTGGGTTTAGAATCTTAACTGCAAAATATTCTCTTGAATAGTCATATCTGGTGGTAATTTTTTTTTTTTTTTTTTTTTGTTCTTTTTTAAAAAGGGAATTGAAACCCCCTAATCTGAAATAAGGCTATATGTCAGTGAGCAGCATATTCAAATTTTATTGCTTGAAAAGGGAAAATTTTTCTTTTCTTTCTTTTAGTTTTAGACTGTTGACAAGTTCGACCCTCAAGCTGACTTGTATTGCTCCTCCTTTTTTATTTATTTATTTTTTTCATTTTTAGGAAGTAGAGCTATGGGGTGCCATAAAAACTATTCAGTATGTTTTGTTTGATGGTTGTTGATCTGATTATTTCTTTGGGGATATGCTATGCAGTCAGCTCAGATGAAAATCATTCTTGGTGGCGTTCTTGTTTTTTTTACATTTTTTTTGTTTGTTTTTTTCTTTTCTCCCAGGGACAGCTTGGAATGATGTAATAGAGCACTGCTGTGTAGCAGATCGGGAGACATGGCCAATTTACCTGGAGGTATAACCTTTAAGGAGTTCTGTCCCTTGTACTCCATTCTCAAAGCCATCCCTGCTAAAGTTCAGAAAGGCTTCCGTTCCCTTCTCGTCTACCTCACAGCACTGGACGTCAATGGCGACTACATTGCAATCGGCAGCAGCATCGGAATGTTGTATCTCTACTGCCGACACACAAACCAGATGAAAAAGTATAATTTGGAGGTAAGGTGTGTGTGTGTGTGTGTGTGTGTGTGTGTTTTGCTGATTTCCAATTTTAGTTTCAGGTTAAAGTAGAAGTTCCACTTAAAACTAACTGTACTCACAGCAACTTTCTAAGACTAACCTATCTAGCCCTGTAAAGAAGAAATCGCTATACATTTTTTCAGGGCCAATACCGATTATCGCCTGCCTTTCAGGCTGATAGCCGATAACGGGTGCCGATATTCCTCTGTCCACCCTTCACATCACCTACCCCCCACCCCCCCCAATTGTACTGTCCCCTGTCCGTCGTCGTCCCCCAGAACTCACCTACTTCACATAGGTGTACAGCAGAGCAGAGATCGACTGGTATCACAGTACTGGATGTAGGCGGAAGTGGGAGCTGCCGGACTTAACTTTTCAAATGACCAGGCTGGTGATTGGTTGCTAGGATCGCCCGGCAACCAATCACCTAATGTTTAATGTGGAAAGTTAACTCCAGCAGCTCCCGCCCCCCCCCCCCATCCATCCAGCCAGCCCTGTGATACCGGCCACTGTCCAGTGAAGAGGAGAGCGGCAAAGGCTTAGGGGAAGGACTGGCAATACAGGGCTGCCTGTGATCTATAATGTTGGCCGCCCGTTCTAACTAGTGACGGGTGCACTCGGCACACACCGCTGCCTAATATCGGTAAGTTTCTGACCGATACCGATTATTTGAAAAGTTGTAAATATCGGTCCTAATTGGCCGCACTGATAATCGATCCACCCCCCCACTATACATAACTTTTTTTCCGCTGGATACAGGACCAGATCGGATTCAGAAAAGGTATGTATAGCGATTTTTGCTTTACAGGGTTAAATAGATTAGTCTTAGAATGTGACTGTGAGTAGATTTAGAGATAAAATATATATAAAACACAAAGCGCTGTGATGCTAAATAGCTGATAATAACACATAAAACCAAGTGAGGCTGCTATCAAAAGAGTGTTTTCAGAGTCACTTAAAAAGAATAAATAATGATATTTGAAGCGCTTCACAATGTGCATGAAAATGAATATATAAGAATAAATATAAATAGTCAAATCCAGCGGTGAGTAAAAATTCCTATAAAATCCAGCAATCAAAATAGTGTAAAATTATAAAAAATTAGTGACACCAAATGTGTAAAAAATTCACATAAAAAATCCACATAAAAATAAATATATAGGGATGTATTCAGAAGGTTCAATTATACAGGTGTAGAATCCTGATTGGTATAGAGCTTTTGATCACTAGCAAAGCTGTTTAAAAACACTTGCTTAATTAAGGTGCTCATTGATAGTACCAATGTGTTTTTTGCTTCTATTCACAACCAATGTGAGAATCATAAACAGGCAGATAAGAGAAAAAAACAATCATTGTGCAATAGTTAGGATACCAAGGTACACAGGCAAACTTCAATCCACTCACGTGTGCCTTATAATGATAAGGCATATGCAGGTTTTACTATAGCAGTCAGCCGCCTTAGACAGGAGCAGATTCAGTGCAGTACACTGTGTGAAACTGCTGATCTGCACAGAGCTTCCTTGGCTCCTCCCACGCGTTACATCACAGTCACGTGACTTTTTCAAGGATCCTTGAAAAAGTCACGTGACTGTGATGTAACGCGTGGGAGGAGCCAAGGAAGCTCTGTGCAGATCAGCAGTTTCACACAGTGTACTGCACTGAATCTGCTCCTGTCTAAGGCGGCTGACTGCTATAGTAAAACCTGCATATGCCTTATCATTATAAGGCACACGTGAGTGGATTGAAGTTTGCCTGTGTACCTTGGTATCCTAACTATTGCACAATGATTGTTTTTTTCTCTTATCTGCCTGTTTATGATTCTCACATTGGTTGTGAATAGAAGCAAAAAACACATTGGTACTATCAATGAGCACCTTAATTAAGCAAGTGTTTTTAAACAGCTTTGCTAGTGATCAAAAGCTCTATACCAATCAGGATTCTACACCTGTATAATTGAACCTTCTGAATACATCCCTATATATTTATTTTTATGTGGATTTTTTATGTGAATTTTTTACACATTTGGTGTCACTAATTTTTTATAATTTTACACTATTTTGATTGCTGGATTTTATAGGAATTTTTACTCACCGCTGGATTTATTTGACTATTTATATTTATTCTTATATATTCATTTTCATGCACATTGTGAAGCGCTTCAAATATCATTATTTATAGATTTAGAGATAGTTAATTTAGTTTTTTAGGCTGAACTGCTGCTTAAAATAGATTGTTCGTGCCAAGCTGGGCCAAACAAACGATTTCCCTCACTGTGCGGCCGCTGGATGTGTTGTATAAACTGCATGTAGCTAAGGCTACATACAGCACAGATGTCAATAAATGGCTGAGCGCCGTGCAGGCCGACGCCATTTTATTCCAGGTGTGAGACAGGAAGTCTCCTCTCGCACCTGGTACACAGTGCAGTATGCTGTATCTTGCCTCGGCTACATACAGTTTATACCACACATCCAGCGGCAGCACACTTTAGTGAGGGAAATAGTTTGTTTGGGCCAGCTTGGCCCAAATTATCTATTTAAAACTGAAACTAACGGTGGAGATCAGCTTGAATATTTCAACCTGTTAAATGAATCCTGATATTTGGACCAGGAATGTCTGTCGATAGCCGTGTCCTCTCCCACCCCAGAGTGATCTTGCATCATTGCAAACTGCTGTTTACTGATCAGCCAGCAATTCAGCCTACCCCTTGGATGTCACCGCCCCACCTCTCTGCCTTACCCAATCAGAGAACGCTTTGCATTCATTCAAAAAAAAAAATGCAAAGCGTTCTCTGAGTGGCTCCCGTGCTGAGCGGTCGATCTCCTCCTGTGTTCAGAATGCATCAGCCACGGTACCTGGAAGCTAATAAAGATTCCTGGAATAGCCGTGTCTACTTCAGCGATTTCCAGCTTCCGGGGGGATCGTCCCAGGTTTGGTATATATACATAGTTATATTGGTCCAAGTTGAACCAATGGAAGTATGAAAAATGTACCATTACTGGAATTTTCTTTCTATTTTTATTATTAGAAATCTGCAGAAAAGTACAATAAGTGCAACATCCTTCACACAATCAACTTTGTCATACAGGGGTGGTGGCATGTAAGAATCAAAAATCAGAAACCATTTATTGCTTGGCTGAATAATATTGCGGTAGTCAACACAAAAAAGAAACCTTAAGCACACTCAAAACAACAGTGACGTTATCGACTATAAAATATTTTATGATAATTTCATTCCTACCATTCAATGTACTACAGACCATATGGAATTTTTCTTTAACCACTTCAATACCAGGCACTTAGACACCTTCCCGCCGAGGCAAATTTTCAGCTTTCAACGCTGTTGCGATTTGAATGACAATTGCGCGGTCATGCTACACTGTACTCAATTTTTTTTATCATTTTGTTCCCATAAATAGAGCTTTCTTTTGGTGGTATTTGATCACACCTGCGGTTTTTATTTTTTGCGCAACAAATTAAAAAAAGACCGAAAATTTTGAAAAAAAAACAAGTTTTTCTTTGTTTCTGTTAATTTTTGTAAATAAATACATTTTCTTCTTCAATGACGGGCACTGATGAGGTGGCACTGATGAGGTGGCACTGATGAGGTGGCACTGATAAGAGGCACTGATGGGCACTGATAGGTGGCACTGGTATGCAGCACCGATGGGCACTCATAGGTGGCACCGATGGGTACTTATGGGTGGCACCGATGGACACTGGGTGGCACCGATGCCCCTAAGGGTGGCATTGCTGGGCATCACTGCAATATAATGTTGCCAATCAGTGCCCATTTGGCACAGATTGGGCACTGACTGGGCACATGTGGATGGCCATGAGGTATTGACATCGTGATCAGCCGTGATCGGACACGACTGATCACGTGGTAAAGAGCCTCCGCCGGATGCCCGTATTTATAGATACGTGATGGCATAAATAAGCGGGTACATAGTAGATCTGGGTAAAAAAAAATCCAACTTTGACAAAACACGCTACGCATTTCGAGGATTCATCCTCCCATCAGGAGTGTTATGTCAATGATCTCTATAAATTTGAGTAATAAAAAATTATGTATTAATGGGAATTCCCTATTTAAGACGTCTGGGGAAAATCGGTGAGGCAATCACACAAGCAGGAAATGGAATACAGAACGCCCCCCAAATATGTCTTCTGTGTACAGAATGGCCCCAGGTCATCATATTACATGTTACAGAAAATTACAGAGCCGCAGATTGAAAATGAAAACAAATTTTTACTAACATTCAATTGCAATATAACTTGTATAGCAATTGTATATGAGCTATACAGTAATGTGTGTGTGTGTGTGTGTGTGTGTGTGTATATTATTAAAATATATACAGGGCTCAAAATTTCAAGATCTGAGCTACTAGCTGGGCCTCAAGGGTTACTCGCCATCAGTTGCCTCGCCCCTAATTCCGCCTATAGCCTCCCTGGCGGTTTTCCCGAGTGTGGCTCGGGGTTAAAATTCAGTACCATTAGCGGTAACCCCGAGCCACACTCGGGATCGCATTGCAGGATCCTGGGGCGGCGTTACTTACCTTGTCCCCGGGATCCTGCGATGTCACCCGCAGTGTCCGAGGGCTCCGTCCTCCTCCGAAGCCTCTCCGTGCCAGGCTCCGTTCCCTGCAAGCGACGCGACGCACGGGGGCGGAGCCTGGCGGCAAATTCAAAAAAATGTCAAAAGCATAACACATACAGTACTGTAATCTTACAGATTACAGTACTGTATGAAATGATTTCACATCCCTTTTGTCCCCAGTGCTTTGTCCCATGCCCTGCATGCAGTTTTACATGATATACACTGTTCTTTCTGCCTGGAAACTGGAGATTGTCCATAGCAACCAAAAAGTGTCCCTTTACGTCAAAAGTGGCTTTAGACCAGCTAGAAAACAGCGATAATAAATTAGAACACTTGCAGAATTGAGCGATAGTGAATTGTGGGGAAATTTATTTTATTACTATTTTTTTTTTTTTTTTAATTTATTTTTATTTATTATATTATAATTTATGTTTTTGTGTTTCAAACTTTATCATACCCGGGATATCTACTAGACTCTGGTTTGGACAGATTTAAGTGTGTTATTGTTAAGATTTACAGACCTACAATATAAAACGCCAAATTTCCATGCAAAATAATGGTACCGCTTTCAGCACCTAAAATCCGAAATAATCATACCGCCAGGGAGGTTAAGCACGCCCTCTCATGAAATGACACTTAAATGTTTTATGCAGAATTAAGTTACAAAAATAAATATTAACAACAACTTTACCAGTGCCCTTCAGCACAGCCTCGTCTGTGCCCACCATTGCCGCCTCGTCTGTGCCCACCATTGCCGCCTCGTCTGTGCCCACCATTGCCGCCTCGTCTGTGCCCACCATTGCCGCCTCGTCTGGGCAGAGGAAGAGAGAGGGTGGCCAGATCATGACTGGAGGAAGAGGAGAGCCGCGGGATAGCATACCGGAACAGCTTACATTACAATTGCCTCTGCTCGCCGTCACACACAGCCCCGCCTCCTCCTGACCCCATGCCTGTGATGGAACGCATCCCAGCATTGAACCGGCGCTCTGTCTATAACAGGCGCAGAGTCGGGTGGAGGCGGGGCTGTGTGTGACAGCGAGCAGAGTGGACGCAATTGTAATGCAAGCTGTTACAGCAGGCTGTCCGCGCACTGTGATCCCCACGGCTTTTCTCTTCCTCCATGCTCTCTTCCCCTGGGGCGATCGCTGGGAGAACGGCTCCAGATCAACCCCACCCTCCGGCGGTGCTCGCCCCCGCTCCCAGGCAGCCCAGCTCCTCGCCAGCCCTCATTTTCCATTTGCAAAATGCGAGTAGGCGAGTGGAACATTTTATTTATATTATATTATATTTATTTTATGTTATATGTGTGCGTAATTTATTTCCCCCGCAGAAGCTGTTACCCTCTAAAGACAATATCAGAATGGTATAGTGGCAAGATAATTACAATCTAGTTTGTGAGAAATGTGACATGAGCTACACAACCTTTTGGTATATTATAATATGCTTTCTAGTTTTTGAGCGTTTATCTCCTATCGGCCACAGCAGGTGTGCAGGCGCAGAAATTGCTTTGAGATCTCAAATCCAAATTGGGTAGATTGACGCCTTAAAATATGATTGCTCAGCCTAAAGTGTGTTTGGAAATATTTTATCCCCCCCCCCCCTTTTTATTTCCCTGGGAAATGTGGCTTCCCTATCTATTATTAAAATACAGCACTTAATTTTTTTTTCTCATTTTGCATAAGTGCTGAAATCCATTTTAGGTTTTGTGATGCTGATCAGCACTTGTGATTTCATTCTTTCATATCCTTGGCCAGCTGCTAATGGAACAATCATTGCGCCTAATGTGTAATTATTCATAAAATCTTTATGTGATAGATACACAGCTGGGAGGCACTGCAAGATTTAAAGCAAAACTTCCTCATAAATTTTGTTCTATTTTTAGTGAAATGTGTCAGCACTTCCTGATCCCCGGATCAGTTCTTTCCCATTCTTTGGGAGCCAGACTGAAATTTGCCACACACAGCTCACTCCACATATTATAATAAACAGGAGGGAAAAATTTGAACCCCCGGCAGATTTTGTAAGTTTGCCCACTTGTAAAGAAAAGAAGGGTCTATAATTGTTATCATAGGTGTATTTTACAGTCGTATGCAAAAGTTTAGGAACCCCTGACAATTTTCATGATTATTATTTATAAATATTTGGGTGTTTGGATCAGCAATTTAATTTTGATCTATCAAATAACTGAAGGACACGGTAATATTTCAGTAGTAAGGAAACCAAAAAAGTGGTGGCAAGATAAATACCAACCATCCACAATCCTAGCGCAATTTTTTTACTTTTATTTAATATTTCAGTAGTGAAATGAGGTTTATTGGATTAACAGAAAATGCGCAATATGCATCAAAACGAAATTAGACAGGTGCATAAATTTGGGCACCCTTGTCATTTTGTTGATTTGAATACCTATAACTACTTGGCACTGATTAATTGGAACACACAATTGGTTTGGTGAGCTCTTTAGGCCTTGAACTTCATAGACAGGTGCATCCAATCATGAGAAAAGGTATTTAATGTGGCCAATTACAAGTTGTTGTTCTCTTTGACTCTCCTCTGAAGAGTGGCAACATGGGGGGCCTCAAAACAACTCTCAAATGACCTGAAAACAAAGATTGTTCTACGTTATGGTTTAGGGGAAGGCTACAAAAAGTTATCGCAGAGATATAAGCTGTCAGTGTCCACTGTGAGGAACATAGTGAGGAAATGGAAGACCACAGGCACAGTTCTTGTTAAGGCCAGAAGTGGCAGGCCACATAAAATATTGGAGAGGCATAGGTGTGTGCAGCCTAATGCATTAGGGTGTGCACTCTTAAGATCAAACATACATGCATGTGTATGTACCTACATATATATGACCCCGGCACATTGATCTCCCTGCTAGCACAGTGAAAGAGAAAAGGATAAACATTTCTCTTATGGCAGAGCCGGTAAGAGGGAGATCTTTCCTATGTTCCTGTTGATACACAGAAAGATAACACTAATGCGCACGCCTATGTGGAGAGGCAAAGGCGAAGGATGGTGAGAACGGTCAAAAACAGCCCACGGATAACCTCCAAAGATTTACAACATCAACTTGCTGCAGATGGTGTCACTGTGCATTAGGGGTGCAACGGATCAAAAAACTCACGGTTCGGATCGTTTCTCGGATCAGGAGTCACGGTTCGGATCATTTTCGGATCAACAAAAAAAAAATCTCCCCCACTGTAATATCCACAATCTCCCTATTGGCGAGGTATATTGGCAGGGCATGGCAGAGTATTGGCAGGGCATGGCAGAGTATTGCAGCAGGGCATTGCTGACATCCGATCTCTCCCCTCCACTGTACAGATCAGTACACAGAGGGGATAGAGGAACCGGCGTCATGACATGACGCCGGTTTGTTACAAGTGATCGATCCGTCATTTGATGGAGCGATCACGTGCTAAACGGCCGCCAGGTGTACCAAGATGGCCGCCGCTCCGAAGCTAGGCCGAAGCCGCGGCCTTTCCTATGGCCGAGGCCACAGAGCGCTCCGCGGATCGCGGGTGTCCCGATCCGCGGAGGTTGATCCGTACGGGTCACGGATCGAAGACGATCCGTTGCACCCCTACTGTGAATCCTTCAACAATTCAGCGCACTTTGCACAGGGAGAAGCTGTATGGGAGAGTGATGCAAAAGAAGCCTTTTCTTCACACACGCCACAAACTGAGTCGCTTGAGGTCTCCAAACGCACATTTGGACAAGCCAACTTAATTTTGGAATAAGGTGCTGTGGACTGATGAAACCAAGATTGCTTTATTTGGTCATAACAAAGGGCATTATGCATGGCGGCAAAAGAACACAGCATTCCAAGAAAAACACTTGCTACCCACAGTAAAATTTGGTGGAGGTTGCATCATGCTGTGGGGCTGTGTGGCCAGTGCCAGTACTGGGAATCTGGTCAAAGTTGACGGTCGCATGGATTGCACTCATTATCAGCAGTTTCTTGAGAATAATGTTGAGGAATCGGTCACAAAGTTGAAGTTACGCAGGGGCTGAATATTTCAACAAGACAACGACCCAACGACTGCTCAAAATCTACTCGGGCATTTATGCAGAGGAACAAGTACAACGTTCTGTAATGGCCATCCCAGTTCCCAGACCTGAATATCATTGAACATCTGTGGGGTGATTTGACGCGTCCATGCTCGGCAACCATCAAACCTAACTGAACTGGAGATGTTTTGTAAGGAGGAATGGTCCAAAATACATTCATCCAGAATCCAGACACTCATTACAGGCTATAGGAAGCATCTAGAGGCTGTTATTTCTGCTATAGGAGGCTCTACTAAATATTGATGTGATTTTTCTGTTGGGGTGCCCAAATTTATGCACCTGTCTAATTTCGTTTTGATGCATATTACGCATTTTCTGTTAATCCAATAAACCTCATTTCACTACTGAAATATTACTGTGTCCTTCAGTTATTTGATAGATCAAAATTAAATTGCTGATCCAAACACACAAATATTTATAAATGACAATCATGGAAATTGTCAGGGGTTCCTGAACTTTTGCTTACGACTGTAGCTGATAGAGACAGAATATCAACCAAAAATCTAGAAAACGCACACGATACAAATGTTATAAATTGAGTCACAGTGAGTAAAATAAGTATTTGATCCCCTACCAACCAACAATAATTCTGGCTCTCAGACTGGCTACAGTATGTGGTACACAGATTAGTCCTGTCAATGTAAGAAGGTGCTTCTAACAACTCGTTATGTGTATAAAAGACACCTGTCCACAGAATCTTTCTTTCATTCAAACCTCACCATCATCGGCAAGACCAAAGAGCTGTCAAAGGACCTCAGGGACAAGATTGTAGACCTGCTCAAGGCTGGAATGGGCTACAAGACCATCAGCAAGAATCTTGGTGAGAAGGAGACAACTGTTGGAGAGATTTATTTGCAAATGGAAGAAATACAAAATAACCATCAATCACCCTCGGTCTGGAGCTCCATGCAAGATTTCGCCTCATGGGGTAAAGATGATCATGAGAAAAGTGAAGGATCAGCCCAGAACTACACGGGAGGAGATTGTGAATGATCGCAAGGCAGTTGGGACCACAGTCACCAAACAAACCATTGGTAATGTAATATGCTGCCATGGATTGAAATCCTGCAGCGCCCGGAAAGTCCCCCTCCTCCGAAGGCACATGTACAGGCCCGTCTAAAGTTTTGCCAATGAACATCTAAATGATTCAGAGAAGGATTGGGAGAAAGTGCTGTGGTCAGATGAGACCAAAATTGAGCTCTTTGGCATTCACGCGACTCGCCGTGTTTGGAGGAAGAAAAATGCTGACTATGACCCCAAGAACACCATCACTACAGTCAAGCATGGAGGTGGAAACATTATGCTTTGGGGCTGTTTCTCTGCTAAAGGTACAGGCTGACTTTGCCACATAGACGGGGCCATGTTTTGTAAAATCTTGAGAGAACCTTCTTCCCTCAGCCAGAACACTGAAGATCGGTTATGGATGGGTCTTTCAGCATGATAATGACCCAAAACATACTGCCAAGGCAGCAAAGGAGTGGCTCAAGAAGAAGCACAATAAGGTCATGGAGTGTCCAGACCTTAATCCTATAGAAAATTTATAGGGGGAGCTGAAAAGTTGAGTTGTCAAGAGACAGAGAGAAAGAAAGAGAAGTATGGGGTTTTTTTTTTTTTTTTCCCCATAACCTTGCTTAACTAGGTGGATGATGCATCTGTCCCCTGGCGTCTCTGCACTGAGAACCGAGCGATCGAACATCGCCGATAGCTCGGTTCACACAGCTTCCTGAGCAGAGAGCTGCTGACTGTCAATCAACAGCTCTCCGCTCTGACCCCCCGCGCGCTCACTGGGGCGCAGTGGAGGGGCGGGGTGCGGCCGTCTCATGCTCTCAGCGGCTCGCTGAGACTGGTATCAGTCTCGCTGCAAAACGAATTGCACTCCTGTGACCCATAGGAGAAGCCCAGTCAATTTAGAGAAGATCTTTAAAGAAGAGTGGACCAAAATCCCTCCAGAGATGTGTGCAAACCTGGTCACCAACTACAAGAAATGTCTTACCTCTGTCTTGCCAACAAGGGTTTCTCCACCAAGTACTAAGTCATGTTTTGCTTGGGGATCAAATACTTATTTTACTCACTGAACTGCAACTCAATTTATAATAATTGTATCATGTTTTTTCTGGATTTTTGGTTGATATTCTGTCTCTATCAGCTAAAATACACCTATAACAATTATAGACCCTTCATTTCTTTGCAAGTGGGCAAACTTACAAAATCTGTAAACAGCAGTGTAAAATTGTTTAATTTTGGCCCTGCATGGCCGGACCTTCGGGGAACCTGTAGGGGATCAAATAATCTTTCTTTTTCTCTTTTCTTTTTCTTTTCTTTTTCTTTTCTTTTTCTTTTCTTTTTCTTTTCTTTTTCTTTTCTTTTTCTTTTCTTTTTCTTTTCTTTTCTTTTCCAAAGTTCACATGTGAATTATGGTGCACTATAAGGCAGATGTATTGTGGTTCTCTGTATATTTCCATCAAGGTGCCAAAATAAATGGTGAGGAAATATAAAAATACTAAACTTTTTTATGATTTGCTGTATGGGTGGGGATATTCCCTAAACCTTGAGGAAGTGAAACATTTACATGGTAGGGAAATGCCTTGCAATGCAAATGGTTTGTAAACCATTCCATATACCCAGCAAAGTGACTGGCCTCAGGTGATACATAGCGATGAAACAAATCCTCCTACATAAACAGATACAACTTATCTGCAGCCGTCTCTTCTTTACATCCGTTCAAAGTACTGAAATTATAAAGCTTGTCTGAGTGTTTAGAAAAAAGGGGGCGGAGAGCTGGAGTTACACTCTGCAGCTCAGCGAGGTGAACTCTGAGAGCTGATTGGAGGGAAGAGACACACACCCTTTCACAGAGTACGGCTGAGACTGTCAACCAGGTCCCTTCTCTGTCACCGTTTTATTCTTGGTGTCAGGAAAACTTGTCAGAAGTGACTCATGATAGCAGAGGAAGGAAGCAGGAGACAGAAATGACACTTGTTGCTCTAGATTAAGACAAGTACACACTATAAACGGATAGACTTTGTTCCTTGTTAAGATGGCCCCCTGAGCTCCTGTGGGAGTTCAGCATCAAATCGCATACCTACATTCTCAGTCTGAAGTGATTTGTGCTGATAGCAGAGGAACAAGGCAGCAGACAGAAATCACACTTAGTGCTCTGGATTGAGACAAATACACAATAGAGGGATATGCTTTTTTTCACAAACCAAAAACACTATTTAATTCATTTTTATATTCAGAGCAAACTTCCCATCCGTTTCTGTGCTCCTTTTTTTTTTTTTTGAGAAATCACTTTGAAAAACACCACCTAGCATTTCTGGCTATGGCCATCTTTAGTAAGGGCAGATGATTCATGTAACCTTTACTTCCTGGTATCGATCTGCCCTTGACTCAAGCATGCATGCAGGAGGGTGTGCTTGGCTGAGAAAATCCCCTCCTCTCTCCTCCTGAAGACTCATGGAATGCATGACATTTGTCTAGGCAAGTAACTGAAAAAATGTAAAATATAAAGTTTAAAACAAGTAAATATGATATACTTTCCTATCTTTACTAATGCTAGCAGCATGAGTATTAAAAATGTTGATTGAGAGAGTCAAGTTCCACTTTAACCGCTTGCCGTCATATGATGTCCTGGTCTTTCAGTGGTGATATCTGATGCCTGCAGCTGCAGCTTCAGTTTTTTCCACCGGAGATTCCCTTCACCGTAAGAACAATCATAGCAGCTGTTCAGCTGAGGCCCCACATCTCTCCAGAAAGCGGACCAATCACGCACCCTTCCTATTACAAAGGATGTTTACATTTCTTGTAATAGAAATAAAAGTGATCAAAAACATTTTTTTTAAAGGGAAAGTGTAAAAAAAAAAATATATATTTTTTTAAAATAAACAATAAAAAATAAAGCGCCCCCGTCCCCGGGAGCTCGCTTGCAGAAGCGAACGCATACATAGGTCGCACCTGCATATGTAAACAACGTTCAAACCACACACATGAGGTATCGCCGCGAGCATTTAGAGTGAGAGCAACAATTCTAGCACTAGACCTCCTCTGTAACGCTAAACATGTAACCTGTAAAAAAATGTTTTAAAGCATCGCCTATGGAGATTTTTAAGTACTAAAGTTTGGCGCCATACCACAAGTGTGCGCAATTTTAAAGCGTGAAATGTGAGGTATCTATTTACTCGGCGTAACATCATCTTTCACATTTATACAAGAAAATTGGGCTAACTTTACTTTGTGTGTGTTTGTTTTTTTTTTGTTTTTTCTTCATGAAAGTGTTTTTTTTTCCCCAAAAAAATTACGTTTGAAAATTGCTGCGCAAATACCCTGTGACTAAAAAGAGTCTCTGCTAAAAAATATCTATCTATTTTTTATATATACATACATACATACATACATACATACATACATAGTGTTTGGGGGGTTCTGAGTAATTTTCTAGCAAAATAATGATGATTTTTACATATAGGAGAGGAGTGCTGATATTTGCCTGGTGTATACACTGGGTGCCCCTGAATATTCTGTATGTGCTTTGACTTAAGTTGCTGGTTGGAACTTTGGTGTGCTTCCCAGTATACCATCGTACAATGCACCTACTCCTGTGTTGGTTATTGCGTCATATACTGCAGTTGGATTCCAACAACACCTTCCCCTGTAAAATCATTTGTATGTTCAATAGGTACCTGTAAAGAAAAAAGTCAGATGAAATGACTTACACAGCCTTCCATCTGACTCACGCAGGTGAGTGTGCTGTGATGCTCTTTCCAACAAGATCCTGGGGAATACAGAGCAACCAAATCTCACATAGAAATGGATATCTTCTCATGAGATTTCACCTGCTCTGCATTCTCCAGGAATCTTCCTGAAAGGATGGGGATGTCATACACAGCGATGCAAAAGATGCAGGGAAGGCAAGTGTAAATGTACCTTTTGGACATAATACTGTACTGTCATGCAATTTTTTTTTTTTTTTTTGTCGTTTCTGCATTGTAGTGCAAGGTCTGTAAAGTTTACGTATTGAATTTTCCCAGGTTCAGAGTTCCTGATGCTGCTGATGCTTTGCTCTTATGTATCACTTGCATTGTACCCTGGATCAGCATGTTCTTCCCCCTGTCATTGCTCATATATTCATCTAGGTCTGGATATCTTTTTATTTCAGGGTAAAACAGAATCCATATCGGTCATTAAACTCCTCAGCTGCTTCGATGATCTGGTCGCAGTTGGCACAGTGTCTGGCAGGGTGGCAATTTTCCAGCTGGTGTCCCCTCTACCTGGCAGAAATAAGCAGGTCAGTGGTGCAGCATATAGTGTGTATAATTTTTTTTTTTTTTTTTTAAGGTGCACTGCAGCCTCAGAGCTGAAGGCACTGCTTCATTTTGGTATCATTGGGATGCAGTTGAATGTTAAACTCGTTGTAAACCCTTACATATATACCCAGTGAAGTGATTGGCCTCAGGTGATACGGAGATGAAACAAAATCTCCTAAATAAGTTGTACCTGTTTATCTACAACAGTCTTTCCCCCCTTCATCCATTCAAAGTGCAGAATTTGCACAGCATCTCTCGGCTTTAAAAAGCAGGGGGTGGAGAACTGAAGTTATATCAGTGAGGAGAGCTGATTGGAGGGAAGAGACACTACCCCCTTCACACAGCTCACAGGAAGAGAACTCAGGCTGTCAATCTTTTGGAGCTCCCTCCCCTGTCACCTTTTTTCTCTTGGTGTCAGAAAAATTTGTCAGAAGGGACTCGTGCTTATAGCAGAAGAACGAGACCGAGAGGAACTTTTGGTGTACAGATTGGTTAGCAAGCAATAGTTTGCAATAGTTCCAACGGGCAGGCTCTTTGGTCAATAGTGGGGTTCAAGGGGTGTGGCCCCTGCTTCCCCAGGAAGCATATACATATCAGAGCTTTAAAATCGATATAGTTAAAATGTATATATCTCTTATTGCTATCCTCCTCCCCCTTCGTCTTTTTTTTTTTTTTTTTTTTTTTTTTTTCTAATTCTCCCTTACCCCAGCACTTGCAGTTTACAAGTGATGGTGGTTGATTGCTCGGTTCTTAGCGTTAGAGCTAGTGGGGGATAGATGCTGCATCCACCTAGGTAAGTATGATATAAAAAAAAAGATTCTCATACTACTTCTCTTTTAGGCTGGAACATAGGCACAGATTAAAAGATAGTCGCTCCTTACTTGGTAAGTAATTTAAATACGCTGTTTAACCTCTTCCCTCCGATCTGGTGTATATATGCGACCTCTCGACTGGTGGGCTTTAACGCAGAGCAGCCGCATGTATGCGTCTATTTGTAAGCCGTTTACTGTGCTGAGAGCGCACTCTCAGGACAACTAGCCTGTAACGGGAAGCTCCTGATGCATACTTGCGATCGGGAGCTTTTCTATCACGTGAAAGCCAAACACAGCGGTCACATTATCAGAATGTCCACCTCTGGCTTATTAATTTTTTTTATTTTTTGTGAGGTCTGTTGGCTACCAAGCTCCTGGAAGTGTTGCACCTTTTGGCAATAGTATGTCACAACGCTGATTTACTGTTTTTTTTGCGTTGCAGTTACGGAGGTTTGATGTACTTGGCATTCACAAGAGCAGCATCACCGCCCTAGCCTGGAGCCCCAATGGGATGAAGTTGTTCTCTGGAGATAATCGAGGGAAGATCATTCAGTCTGATCTGGACTTTGACAAGGTGTGCTCTCATGCTTTTCAAGGAAACAGACACCATGGCTTCTTCCTTCTTCTTTCTTCTTCTTCCTTCTTCTTCTTCTTCTTCCTTCTTCTTCCTTCTTCTTCCTTCTTCTTCTTCCTTCTTCTTCTTCCTTCTTCTTCTTCCTTCTTCCTGCTTCTTCCTCATTCTTCCTGCTTCCTTCTTTTTCCTTCTTCTTCTTCCTCCTCCTTCTTTTTCCTTTCTTCCTTCCTTCTTCCTTCTTTTTCCTTCCTTCCTTCTTTTTTCCTTTTTTCCTTCCTTCCTTTCTTCCTTCCTTTCTAACTTTCTTCCTTCCTTTCTAACTTTCTTCCTTCCTTTCTAACTTTCTTCCTTCCTTTCTTCCTTTTTTTTTCCTTCCTTTCTTCCTTTTTTTTTTTTCCTTCCTTTCTTCCTTTTTTTTTTTTCCTTCCTTTCTTCCTTTTTTTTTTTTCCTTCCTTTCTTCCTTTTTTTTTTTTCCTTCCTTTCTTCCTTTTTTTTTTCCCTTCCTTCCTTCCTTCCTTCCTTCCTTCCTTCCTTCCTTCCTCCTTCTTTTTTTTTTTTTTTTTTTTTGATTCCTGTAAACATCTTCTTTTTCCAGGGCTCTTGTAACCCCAGCCTCATACTGGAGGAGCTGTGCTCAATAGTTCAACTAGATTACAGCCACAAAATCTTGCTCGTGTCCACCACTCAGAGATGTTTGCTCTTCAATACAGAGGAGAAGAGCGTTAAGCAAGTGGGAAACCAGCCTAGAAAATCGTAAGTAGTTCTCCCCATTCAGTAACCCAACTTTGTTTAGAATGTGGATTTTTTTTTTTTTTTCACAAGGAGCCTTCCTTCAATACTCTTTCCTTCATGATCTGTTGCACATCACTCGAAGAACTTTAAGGCACAACTTAAAAAAAAAATGTGATCTTTCTGTACTTGCCAAATTAATTGCAAGTCTCTCTAGTTGCTTTGTGATACTCTAAGGCAGGCCATACATGGTTTGAATCTTGGCTGGTTCAGCAGAAACCAACATAGATTCAAACCGTGTATGGGCAGGCCGAATGTACCTAGTTGATCAACTTGGGTACAACCAGTATGCCAGGTTTTTCCTGAAATTATCGCTAGTGGCTGCTGGCAACAATCACTGGCTTCCCCTGGTAGGAGTGATTCCCTCGTCAACACTGTGTTGATGGGGGAATTCGAGCCAATTTCTTTCGAAATTCACTCAGTGTATGGCCAGGCCTTACCTCTGCCACACTGCATGGCTGGGATTGTGACCCAAGACTGCTGCAGATCTGCAAGTTCTTGTATAACCTTTCTGGCTCCACCCTGCTTTAATGAACTGATTGAGCATCTCTCTGCTTATTTAATGTCTGGCGAGCAGCAGATGATATAGGAGACTGCAGGGCTTTGTCATCCTGGCTGTCCTGAATGACTGAGGTTTCTGAAACCTAAGACAAGCTGATACATTAAATATCATTTTACTGGTAAATTATAAAGAAGTATTAAACCTCAGCATTTTATCTAGTTTAACACCTTCAGCAGGAACCAGCCGAGATTTTTACCATGTATTGGCAAGCTGAATGTGCAACCAGCCTGCTGCCAGATTTTCAATGATCGTTAGAAGCTGTTCTAGCCATTAGCAAGAATCACTGAGTTCTCCTGGTGGGGAAGGCTTTTTTTTTTTACATGGTGATTGATTGATATATTTATTTATTTTAAGAAATGGCCGATATGGAGCCTGTTTCATACCTGGGCTCTGCAAACAAAGCGACCTAACATTATTTGCCGCAAGACCAGGGCTACGACTTTGGAAGGCTGATGTCCAAGGATCCGTCCAGTCTACCTTTATATTAAAGGACATTTTATCTCATGGACTGGAATCCTTTGAGCTGTATCCTCGGGCGGAGACGACGAACCAGGACAGCTATAAACTCTGTGAGAAGCACCTGGGCCTCGTGTCGTGTTTTCTGCATGAAGGATGGGCTCTGAGCTGGGACGAGTACAGCATCTACATCATCGACACTATCAATCAGGTATCAACTTAGTATGCTTAGAGATGAATGGAATGAACTGTGCGGATTGGGAGGCGAGTTAAACGGACCTAATTGCAGAACTGAAATTATCAACTAATATGCTGGTTTTGTTATTATTTAGTTTATTTAAAGTCTATGTGAACTCTAAAATCAAACTTCTCTTCCTTTCTCACCCTTGGTCTCTTAAATATGCCATTGAAAGTGTCTTGTTATAGCTGTCCAAAAAAAAAAAAATAATAATAAGCTGCTGATCCTGCCAGAAATCTAGTGTTGTCCTGCGCAGTGTTATTTCAGGCTGACTTGACATCCCTGCCCAGGGGACCTCTGTAAACTTAAAAAGCCCCCCCCCCCCCATGGTATTCAGATTAGGGGGAAAAAAAGCAGTGATCGACATTGGGCTACAAAAAAACTTTGATATAAGCGATCCTCATTCTTTTCATAATCCTCTTTTCAGGCTGTCATCGGAGGTCTGGAAAGTGCTGGCGATATTGTTTCTGTCTCATGTGTAAACAATGAAATCTTCCTCCTGAAAGGGGACCGAGAGATCATTAGAATATCTGACATGGCGGAGGGAGCAGTTTCTGGTATGTAGATGCATTTTATTTTACTCTCATTTCCGTAATATTTGGTTATGAAAACTCCACACATAATTTGAGCTTGTGTGTGTATATGTATGTATGTATGTGTATATGTATATATATATATATATATATATATATTTAGTGTGTGTGATTAATTTCACTTTATTTTAAAGCTGTAGTAAACCACTGCAGAAAGGAAAAGAAAAAACACCTGTAAGACAATTGCATACTAGCACATTAGAAAATTCTTACCTTAGAACGAAGCCCTTCCAGCGGAGGGCAGTCACCGATAAGAGGGTTGACTTCTCCCCCCGGGGCCTTTCTTCCAGGTTCGTGGGCTCCAGCGCTGTGAGTGGTCGGAGCCGAGATGATGTCACTTACACATGCATGCGGGAGCCCTCCATTCCGGCAAGAAGCTCCGGCACGGTATGCCAGACCTTCAGAGTTCATGCACCCCTGACGTCAGCAGCTGTATGCAGGGTGAATATCTCCTAAACTGTGCACGTTTAAGAGATATTCATTTTACCTACAAGTAAGCCTTATTATAGGTTTACCTGTAGGTAAAAATAACAAAGCGGGCTTTACTACCGCTTTTAAGAAAAAAATTAAATAAATTCATCTAAATTTATTGCTATCACAAGAGTGCTAACAAGCCCGCTATGCGGTAGCTATGGGCAGTGACAGATTTTCTAGAAGGACATCAGGGCTTCGTTAGACCCCCCCCAACCCCCCCCCCCCATGTCTTCATTTCCTCCAAAGCTGCTAATCAAGCTAGGGAATGAGTGCTCTAAAACTGGAAGTGAGCAAATACTTGTGGCTTCTGGGTTCATTTGCTACAGAGGAGATGGGGGAATGGATGTTCGTCCATCTCCTCTGTGAAGGGATCCAAGATATTTACCTTGGTCTTTTGCTTCCTGGAAGAACAGGGAGACTGGTACCACCTTGAAAGTGATCTCTTTTACTGGACAGCCGAACGCCGGCTTTAAAGAAGCTGTAGCCATGGTCTTGGTATGCCCACTTGCTGGCAGGCCGTATATATGCGTACGGTAATCAGCAAGTAGTTTAAAGAACTCAAAGCTAAAACAATACATATGATACCCAGAGGTAGTCAATTTTGTACTTGAGTATCTTTCACTGCAATATCTTCTAATCCTGCACTCCTGCAGAAAGTGCACTTGGCCATTAGCTTGAACTCTACTTCTGCGAGCACAGGCTTTTATGGATGCACCCCCCTGGAGTTCCCAGAGTTGTTCAGTAGGATTGAGGTCAGGGCTCTGTGTAGTTCCTTCTCGCCAAACATGTTTTTTTTATGGAGCTCGCTTTGTAGACTGGGGCACAGTCATGATGGATCAGATAATGGTCTGCCCTCAAATAGTTACCACAAGGGTAGAAGCATGCAATTGTTTAAAACGCACGCCAAACACAGGTCTGCATGCTGAATCTGGCCCTTCAGGCCTTGTCATGCGGCCCTTCCACACAGTTTTGCAGCTGGAACAAGGCAGAACTACATTCTGCCACCTCAGGCTCTCACCCTCCACTCCTGCTCCCTGCTGGCACTTGTAAACACAGATGCCTTTTGTGTGTACAAGGGACAGCTTTGCTCAACAGCTCCTACATGTAACAGATCGTTGCACACGAAAAAACAACAAAGAAAAATTCCCAGCTCGCTAACAAACCGAATTGTCCTGTCTAACCGTTCACATTAAAACCTAGGGTGCCACTTCACGGCTCCCTAGTGTACTGCAGTCTTAGCTCTCTAATCTTTGAGAGTCTCCAAAGTTGGAGCACATTAATAATGGATAGATGGAGGGAAGGTATGCCTGGAGAGAACCCACCCCTCTTTAAAGGTATAGGAACACACTGGACACCCAGCAATAATAGCACAATGACAGCAAAGGTGTCCAGTGCGCCCCCTCACCAAACAAGAGTACAAATAAATGCCAACTGCCCCAACCTATAACTGGCCTTTACAGCAAGGAGCCCATGGAAGAGTGACACATGTTAAAAAAAAAAAAAAAAAAAAAAAAACCCACCAAAGAAAAATTCCCAGCTCACTTGCCGGCCTGCAACAAACCAAATTAACCTAAGCGTTCACGTTAAAACCAGGGGTTTAGTTTGCACACATTTGCAAATATATTCGTAAGTTGGAGCCACAAATCTCTGTACACTCATGATGGAGCACTGCGGGGACAGATCTCCAGAGGGTTATAACAGGCACGCTGCCTACACAAGGAGGTTAAAGTAGAATTATAGGCAAAACATTTTTTTTTTTTCATTTTGGATAGAGTAAGTAACCCCTGTAAATGTTTATTTTTGCCATCTTTGCCCCATTGGGGAGATTTACCTTCACTTCCTGTCCCATAGCCAAACAGGAAGGGAGAAGAAATCTCTTTAAATTAAGAGCATCTCTTAGGGAACCCCAGGTCACCAGAACTAGTGTACCCATTGGAAGATTCCTCTTTTCTGGGGACAACTCAAAATTTGGGTTTTTCTTTTACGTTCACTTTTAATGATGATGGTAAACAGGACAAATGGAGAGGGTGAGTCTCCTTTTAACGGGGACACGCAGCAATGAAAACTGACAGGGATTCTAATCCGTCTATCCAAAACAAAAAAAAGTTTTGCCTTTTGTTATACTTAAAGTGGAGGGCCACCCTAAAAAAAAAAAAAATTGCACCAAAAATCTTAAAAAAAAAAAAAGTGAAAAAAAAACCAAAACATTTACTTACCTGAAACCCTTGTTGCTAGGCAGTCTTCCTAATCTGCCTCTTCCTATTCCGCGGCGTGTAATGCTGCTCGATGAGCGGCCCCGTTGCCTTCTGGGAACTGTGTGTGTCCTCCGAAAACCACGGGGCCATTCACAGAGTGCCACGCCGCTCGCGCGTGCACAGTAGGAAACTGGCAGTGAAGCTGCAAGGTTCCACTGCCTGTTTCCCTTACTTAGGATGGCGGTGCCGGGACCGGAGAGCCGAGGGACGGGTCGGCCTCGGGCGGCCGACGTCGCGGGCACCCAGGACAGGTAAGTCTACTTATTTAAAGTCAGCAGCTACAGTGGCCGGAAACCCGCTTTAAAGAGAGCTGGGCCAGGTAGGAGAGGGAGATGTGCACCCCTGAATCCTGCACGTAGCGAACCCCAGATACAACCGGCCTTCTTGAGGGCAACCATACTCCTGATGCAGCCTGCAGTGAAATGGAGTTTGACACCCCTGGTCTTTTTATGCTATAGAATTAACATTATACATCATTGAAGGTGAGGATGCAAGTTAAGCATGCTTTCTATTTTCATGCAACGTCCATATTATGTTTTCTTTGCTTCATTCAATTCTCTATTCCTTTTGAAAGTGCTTTCAATTCTACAAATCCATTTTGTCTTTATAGCTGACATACATAGCCCCTTCCGTGTGCCTGCCAAACACTCAAAGCTTGAGGTCGACACACATAATCTGTCAGCATCTGCTACAACAGTGGACCAGAGGCCTGCTGCCCAGACAGTGCATACAGAGAGGATCCAGCTGTGCCCTTTGGAGACTGAAGAAGATGGGCAAGAGTCTGGGATGGAGCTTAAAGTCCGGAGAAGCTCTCTACCTGTAGAGGTGACTAGGGGAACACTGAATCCTCTGGATTGTGATTACAGCCTGACGGAACAGGATCCCCGCTCTCCCTGTAACACGGTACGAACACAGCGGTCTTTGTCGCAGAGGTTCAGCACTATCAGCAATGAAGAATTTGACCAAGTGGAGGTGAAGGCCATTAGAGTGAAGAAGAAGAGAAAGAAAACACAAGGTAAAGTACACTGGTGATGTTCAAGCAACAATAACCCTAAACAACCAAAGACAGCTGACATTTAGTGGACTGACACAGTCCTAAGTTTAGGGGAATCCAAATCGGCTGCCTCAGGCATCACCATTTCATGCAGACTTCAGAGTTGGTTTACCAACACAGCTTGCTGGCACATTTTGCTGTATTCACCAGTCAAACTGTGATGCTGTTGCAGTGTGCACACATCCATAGGCAGTTCATACAAAGATGGTACAGAATGTGCACAGGGAAAGAGCAGAAAAAATAAGAGGGAACCATATTTTTAACAACCAAATTGCAGTTGTGTATTGCTTTCAGTGTTAATGTTTACTTTGGTTCAGCTTAGACAAATCTAAGCATGCATGTGCCATACCTGTGGGATCCCTGGAGAAGATGGAAACCACTGTGGTATGCACTGCTACTACAGTGATCTCTATTAACTTATGGGTCCCTTCCTGAGTAACTGTCCTGCATTTTGAACACAGGAGGTCACTCACTCAGCATGCACACCTTTTAAGAGAACACTTTGCATTCTCTCATTTAATGTAAAGCGTTCCTTGATTGCGCAAGGTATAGATTGTGATCTCGCACTCTCCACCTCATCCAATCAGGGAAACGTTGCATTTACTGAGAAAATTCAAAGTGCTCTTTTGAGGGGCACCTGTGCCAAGTGAGCGACCTCTGTTCACCAAGTAGTAGAGCAGCCGCTCAGCATGGGATCTGGAAGCTAGCGGCAATCCCTGTAGTAATGTTGCGTCTTTCAGTGATTTACAGTTTCCACAGGTATGGCACATACAGGATAAGAGAAAGAAATGACACACCAGCCATGTGCATTATCCTTTGGATGTAAATTTAATAAAATCAATAATGAAAGGGAACTACTCACAACAGTTGTGGAAGGTTTCACAGTGTAAATGGTGATCGACCAGCAGCATGCAGTCTAGGATAAGCGGAGCCCTCCAGAGGTCACAGAGGAACTCACAGGGATCACTGCTAGTTGACACGTTTCGAGGGGAACATCCCCTCTTCCTCAGAGCTCAGCAGTGAAACCTCCTTCAGCAGTCCCCATACATCTATGTGTACCCACATGCACCTTCCGTCAATCAGAACGAATACTGAAGGCCACTCCCTCTTGCGTCCCCAACCCAGTGGGTGGTCCAGAAAACAGTAAATAATAATAAATAATACATTTTATCATTTTTTATTATTTTCACCATTTACACTGTGAAACCTTCCACAACTGTTTGTGAGTAGTTCCTTTTTATTATTGATTTTAATAAATTTACATCCAAAGGATAATGCACATGGCTGGTGCGCCCTTTCTCTTTTCTTGACTATTAGGATTCCCCATCCTTGAGGGCAGCAAGGCCTGTGGCTTTACATTACCTGTCTGGCTATCCACTTGTGCGCAGGAGCGTTCTTTTTTTCTACTATCATGGCACATACAGGCTTATATTGGTCCAAGCTGGACCAATGTAATGATGCAAAAATAGCCATGCCTAAGTTTAAGGTTTTTGTGAGAGTTTATTGCCGCTAAAAAATGGCATGCAGCTTTGTGTGTGTGTGTATTTTTAATTCTATTTATCCCTGTGCATCTAACTGTGTTTTGGCCTCATGTTAACATATAATAATAGCTGAGCAACTCTGAATCTTAACACCGTCTTTCAGCTTCTATGATACAATAGAAGTTTGTGCTGCATGAAAGCATTGTGGCCAGTCAGCATGATATAACAGAGGCCCAGGCATACCATACAACTGTCCCTTGTGTTGAGTCCTGAACACCACATCTTGCAGTGCAAAAAAGAGGTCAAAATCCGTACTGGATTTTATTCGTAATTGGGAAGGGGGAGACTGAAAATGATGATGGTTTATTTTTTTTATTTTTTTTTATTTTTTTTCTGTCCTGGCAAATTGAGGAGAATCTCCCCAACGGGGTCACATGACGCAACAAAAACCTGACCGATTCTTTAGCCCTTCCCCACTCTAAAATCTAGTTTTGGCTAGAGTTGGGCTTTAAAATGAACCTGTTTCCAATTTCGAATGCCATGTAAAGGTGTTGCATGTTTTACTTTGCATTGGCGACAGGGTTGCTTTAACCCCTTGGCGCCGATGTAACAGAAATATGCTGCCCCACTGGACTGGGCTTTTATTCCGTGGGGCCACAGATTTGCGCATCTCCCTTTTTGTGCTGGGAGCACGTAGCACGGCTAAGGACACACTTAACCCCTTCATCGCCCCCTAGTGGTTATCCAGTTCCCTGCCAGGGTCATTTACACAGTAATCACATTTTTATAGCACTGATCGCTGTATAAATGACAATGGTCCCAAAATAGTGTCAAAAGTGTCCAATGTGTCCGCCATAATGTCGCAGTCACGATAAAAATCGCAGATCGCCGCCATTACTAATGAGGGGAATAAAAATGCCATATGCGTTTTTTTTTGTTTTTTTTTTAACAAAAATATGTAGAAGAATACATATCGGCCTAAACTGAGGAAAAAATTTAGTTTTTTATATATTTTTGGGGGACATTTTTTATAGTAAAAAGTTTAAAAAATGCTTTTTTTGTGGGGGGAAAAAAAGGACGTAAATTTTGTTTGGGTACAACGTCGCACGACCGCGCAATTGTCAGTTAAAACAACGCAGTGCCGAATCGCAAAAAGTGATCTGGTCAGGAAGGGGGTAAAGGCTGGTTTAAGTGGTTAAACCAGCCTAGGTGCCCAGACTGTCCAACCCACAAGTACATTATTATAAGCATAAACGCATAACATCCCACAATGGTTCCATAATAAGGTAAAGTGGGCACAATATTGATCGCATCTCCAAGAGATGATCAGACAGGCAGAAATAATAGGCAACTCAATTAACAATGGGAATTCACAGCTGGGAGAGGCACACAATGGGAGAAACCTGTGTAATCTGTCCACTGGACAAGTAATCAGAAGACAAACAATGTTCTGGCAGTCTGAAAAGGTGGAATTAATTTATCTTCATAGAATTCTTGAGGAATATTGTTGATAAATATTACTGTCCTAAGTGGAGGAGCCTCTCCAACTCAGTCTGCAGGAGAGCCACCATATTTCTTCGGACCAATAACCTGTAAAATGAATTGCACCGTTTCATCCACTCCAGAAGGGAAGCTTTATTGTCCTTCTTCAGAGAAGCGATCCAAGCCTCGCTATCAGCATCCATTAGGCTGTTGTCCATTATTATAGAATGATCTGCTCTCTCCATGGGTCATAATCGGTGGGTAGGAGGCTTGCCCCTAGTCCCCTCCAAAAGCCTCTGTCAGATATTAAAAAGTCTCCAGCAGGTTGCAACCTTCCAGATGGTCAATGGTGAGCAAGCCCATCCATATGCATGTGATGTAAGGTGCTTGAATCCAGGAAAGTTGACCAGGGGAGCACCAGGAAGAGCCAGCAGAAGCAGCAGAGTGTGTGTGTGTGTATATCACATGGATAAGAACCATTGTAGACAGCAGGGAAGTAGTAGCAGACTCACAAAACGGCTGTGATGTCATGTGTGATAATGATGGGTGTGGTTATGCATTTTGGGGTGTGGCCTTCTGTCAATTGTTTGACCGCACCCATCGTCACACACGTTTTTTAAAAAAACAAAAACTTATTTTCCAAGGGACTACTTTTCCTCATGACAAACTACTTGTTCTGATAAAAAATATCAACCCTTTTTTTTTTTTTTTTTTTTAATTACAGGGGTTCTTTTAGGAATGTCTGGGGCTTTTAAAAATTTTTAAAAACAAATAAAAATAGCTGCTTTATAGCGACTGTCTTAAACCTTTAATGTTTGTAACATCATGCTGTTTATCTCCAACACCCCTCCCTGCCTGTCACCGCACCCGGGGACCAGCAGGGAGGGGAGAGACCGTGCAGAGTAATGAGGACCGATTGGGTGCTGGTCAGGAAAGGGGAGTGTCAAGAGCTTAATGTTCAGCAGAAGTGCATCTGCTGAGCAAGTAAATGGGGCGCCCGCCCCAATGGGGGGGGGGGAGACACAATTCCTTCAGGATACCCTCGCACACAGAAGCACTTGGGTGCTCAGTACAAGCGCATGCTGATCTGCCAAATCAAGCTCCGGTGTTTTCTCAGTTAGGCCCCGTTAACACCTGGACATTTTGGGATCAAGGCAGAATCGCTGTAGTTCTGCCTGCGATCTCAAAACTCACTACAATCACAAAACGCAGGTCCAGGTGTCATTATTTTTGATGGCACCCTAAAACATGGTGTGGTTTGGCCGTGATTGTCATTTGATTTACTGTGTGGCCAATGGCATCACGTGAAGCTTTTCACCCAAAAAAGGAGCAGGAACTTCTTTTGGGCGACGAGCTTTAAGCGTTGAAATTGCAGAGCGATAAATCGCTTGACAATCGCATCGAAACCACGCCACGTTTTTAGGTGCCATTGAAAATAATGGCACATGGACCTGCGGTTGTAGTGCATTTTGTGATCCCAAAACGTCTAGATGTGAATGGAGCCTAAAGGGGCTGCTTCCGGCAGTAGTGCTAAATGTGGGAAAAAAAAAAAAAACCCCACCTGCCAAGCACTCGGCGCTGCATGTCCAAGCGATATAATTTGTGCATTCTTGTGTTAAGTGGTGGAGGTATCTGAACAGCGGTGATCTCTTCACAAATGGCAGTGAAGGAGGTGGAGGTGGCGTGGACTGGATCAGAGGGTGTTAATGAGAGTTATGAATTCTGTTTTAATAGTGAAAATTTTATAGAGAGCAAAGTCCTGCAGGGATTAAGTTTTACCCCAAACTCACTCAAGAGCACAGCTATGTCTTTTGAGATTTCCGATGTCGTCTGTTTCCCGGGGTTGTAGCGGTTGGGTCAAGTCTGTGGGTCCCGGGAGGATGGGACAAGCTGTTGTAGACAGAAGTGGCCAGGTCAGGGCTAGATAGGATAACTGTGTGCTGGCTGGAGGGTTATGGGGTTTGTCTCTTTTTTTTTTTTTTTTTAATATCCATAAAGCTATAGGGGTCCCATAAGTGGTATGTTATTGGTGTTTTTTTTGTTTTTTTTTCAGAATGGATAACTGGAATTTCTATCTTTGAAGCTTTTATGTTCTGGGATCATTTGGGTGCAATATCTATGATCTTTATACACCAAAAGGTGGTGATGTTGCTCTGAGTGAATCTCTTGTGTGAGACTTGTATAGTATCAAAGCTACCAGTTAAAGTGGAGTTCCACCCAAAAAATGGAACTTCCACTGATCTGCTTCCTCCGCCCCTCCAGTGCCACATTTGGCACCTTTCAGGGGGGAGGGTGGAGTGGGTACCTGTTTTTGACCGGTACCCTTCCCCACTTCCGGGAGGCGGCGCCGTCCCTCGGAAATACAGCCCCCCTCCTCCTTCCCCTGCCGCCGGGCCAATTAGAAAGCACTAACCACTTGGCCTCTGTGTTACCCAGTGCATTACTAAAGGTATTCCCATCAGAGATAAGGAGGTCCTGATTTAGTAAAATAGAGCTTTAGCTAGCCCTCATTTAGAACAATGGTGCCCAGTTCCAGAGACCAACCCCTATAAGAAAAGATATTGATAAGATGATTCCAGAGATGAGCAACAAAAATGGTGAAAAGTCTGAAAGATGAAGCATATCTGTAGCAACTGCAGGAACATAATATGCACAGCATGGAGGGAGGACAGTAAAAGGGGGGGGGGGGGGGGGCACAGACATGATTAATACCTTTTTAAATAGGGGTGTGAAAAAGGTTAAGCAGGGCAGTGTTTTCAATGTGAAGTTAAGGTCAATTACACAGAAGTATTGCTAGCCCCAATCATTATGCCCATATTCTGCCTCCTGGTACAAGACTTCTGCCAATCCCTGTAGACCAGCAGAGGAGACCATCAACAGTCACCCACCATAGCCAAGCAGTCCTCCCCACCAGATCGGGGCAGGAGGAGAGTTAATATAGAATATCAAAGTATCTCTTAGAACGGGACTTTTAAAAGGCAACCAAAGAAAACAAAAATATATTATAAAAATTGATTTTAATATCACTTTACAAACTCCTCACATGAGGCACATGTTTGTCTTTAAACATTGTGTCAAAATTGTTCAAGATAAAGCGCAAAACATAGAAGAAGTGGTGATACCCAAAACCATGAATGATCAAGGTTCAATAACAGCAGTACATGGAACGGGCTATCCATAGCCATACTTCAATAACAGCAGTACATGGAATGGTCTATACATAGTCCGTTCCATGTACTGCTGTTATTGAACCTTGATTCTTATGGGCTTTTTTTTTCTTAAACAATTTTGACATAATGTTTGTTTTTAAACATGTGCCGAATGTGAGGGTTTTTTAAAGTGATATTAATAAAATCAACTTTTATACTGTATTTTTGTTATCTTTGGTTGCCTTTTAAAAGTCCCATTCTAAGAGATACTTTAATATTCTATGCTAATTACAGGGATGGCAACCCTGATCCAGCACTTATGAATTACCGGTAATACTGTATTCGGAGGAGAGTTAATAAACCTGTAATTAATCAAACAATGTTGTTTTCAGGAGTTTTTAACTTTCTAGTGACTACTAACACATGCTTATAGAATCGTGTTACTAGGGGGACTCGCAAAGATTAAAGCTTAGCCATACACAGGTTGAAATGAACCCGTTGCCATCTGGCCTATGGCTGAATGACGTTGGGGCTGGCCTCTCGTCAATCTCGGTCGCTGATCAGTGTACCGGCCCGCTGCCGGTACCATGGGACCGCTGTAACCAATCACAGCAGGTAGCATGGCAATTGTAAACAACAGATGGCTTTCTTTCATGCTATCCATTGTGTTGTTAGCTGTGATCGGTCAATCTGATCACATGGTACACACAGGGCCAATCACAGCCCATCTGTGCCATGTGATCGGCTGTTGCCAATCACCGCTAAGCACAACAAAACAAACCTGAATTAATCTGTTTTCATTCAGTAAAATGCTTGCTTATCGCAACATAATACACTGCTATAAGCAAACATAATGTGTAAAGAAAAGAAAATCAAAAAAATCGTGATCACTTCCCCAGAGTAGTACAATGTTACTATAGTAACTAGGGTTTTCCCGATACCACTTTTTTAGGACCGAGTACAAGTACCGATACTTTTTTTCAAGTACTCGCCGATACCGATTACCGATACTTTTTTTTTAATGTCACGTGACAGTGTTTTGTTTTTCTTTTTTTTTTTCTTTTTTTTTTTTAACAGTGCTTGCTTTTTTTTTTTGGGGGGGGGGGAGGGGGTGAACGTTGTATGTGTGTGTTATTTTTTTTTTTTTTTTTACAATTTTTATTTTTTACAATAATATTTCTTTTATTCTTTATTGTTTTTTTTTTTTTTTTTTTTTAATCAGCCCTTTTTTGGGGGCTTTGGTGAGATATCAGGGGTCTTAACAGACCTCTGATATCTCCCCCTTGAGACAGAGAAAGAGACAGAGGATAGAGAATCCCCAGTCCCTTTCTCTGCAGCGTCAGCTGCACTGACAATGAATGGAGAGAAGACAGCAGCTTCTCTCCATTCATAAACTGACACATCGTAATCACAGAAGATTACAATGTTTCAGTTATGTGAATGGACAGAGTCAGCTGACTCTATCCATACACAAAGGAAGGAGGAGGGGGAGGACGGAGGAACTGAGGGGGAGAACGGAGGGGACAGATAAGAGCAGAACGGAGGGGACAGATAAGAGCAGAACGGAGGGGACAACTGAGAGGGACAGAGGAACGGAGGGGGCATGGAGGAGGATGCAGTGACAGTCAGCGGTGAGCGATCACCGCTGTATGTCACTAAAGCTAGTGAAAGCCGCTGGGGGAGAATCTTGTAACTCCCCCACGCGCCGATCACAGCTGTCCTCTAGGTATCGGGGGAGGCATCGGGAGCATTTGCCCGAGTACAAGTACTTGGGCAAATGCTCGGTATCGGTGCCGATACCGATACTAGTATCGGTATCGGGACAACCCTAATAGTAACATTATATTGCTCTAGTTAAAGTGTTAAAACAGATCGTAAAAGAAAAGTAAAAATTTAAGATTGTGTGTTTTTTTTTGTTTTTTGTACTCTCACTAGTCAGTGTACCTGATCACCACCACACCAGTTATGATGACGCTGTACTGCACTGGAGACTGTGTGTGTATGTATATATATATATATATATATATATATATATATATATATATATATATATATATATATATATATATATATATATATATATATATATATATATATATATAGTGTGTGTGTGTGTATAATGATTATATATATATGTGTATGTATGTATATAGTGTGTGTGTTTCAAAAAAATGTTTGACACGGAATGACAACTTCAAAAAACTCGCCATGTCTCTAACTAAATACCTTGGACTGTCTACTTTCCAAAAAAGGCTCATTTGGGGGTATTTGTACTGTCCTGACATTTTTGGGCCTCAAGAAATGAGATGGGCCGTCAGTACATCAGGACTGATCAATTTTCAGATCTATCAGGATTGATCAAGTAAAAAAAACAATGGTGAGTAAATACCACCAAAAGAAAGCTCTATTTGTGTGAACAAAATGATAAAAATGTTAGTTTGGGTACAGTGTTGTATGACCACGCAATTGTCATTCAAAGTGCGATAGCACTGAAAGCTAAAAAAAATGGCCTGGGCAGGAAGGGGGTAAAAGTGCCTGGTATTGAAGTAGTGTTTGGCCCGCTTAAAACAAATATGTGAATGTTTGTGAAAAACGGACACGTATGTCCTATTTACATTTTTATTTATTTTTTTTTTTTTTCTAGTGTAAGGCGAAATTGAATAACTTTTTTTTGTAGTGTTGATGCCTGTTGTCTGGAGCTCTGCTGCCATTCATGATGAATTATTGCATCAGGAGATAAATACTGTGTTTTGATTTGTGTGTATATACATACGATTTCTTTTTTGTTAAATGTATTTGTTTTTTTTCAGACAATGGGTCCAGGAGCCGTGTTGGTTCTCTTGAGAGTACTCCCAGTGTAGACAGCCCACTCTCCCTAACCTCATACGTTTTTTCCGGAACGGCGAGTCTACCTGGCAGCCATGCTGATCACTTGAGCTCACAGGAGAGCTTGGCAAGCGGCAAGGGCCAAGCTGAGGATAACACATCAGGCGTCTTCAGTGCCCCACAGACTGACTCTCCGATTCTCGACATCGACAGTGAAAACAACTCCTGCAGCGGAGAGGAGAAGGAGTTGGTAAATGAACAGATTAACGATGCCACAGCCAATGAAGCTTCAGCAGATTCTCCAGCTAATCTAGAAACTGTTGAGGAAGTGGAATCTTTGTCTTCAACTCTCTGTACAGGTTCTGCGCCGGAGGATTTGCTCCTCAGTGTATCTGAGCCTCTTCCGCTAAGGGAGACCGGAGAGATTACCAGCGCAGGCTCTGCTGAACTGTACCACTTCTCGAAGGGGAGAAAGTCCTTCGATTCTCAGACTGACAACAGTGACACACTCGAGGACGGACAACAAGTGTCAGACACCCAGTGCCACATACCCCCAAGTTCTATTGGGGCCAGCATGAGTAAAAGTACTCACACCTTTACCAGTGACCCTCTACAGGTTATCAAAATCAGCAAGCTGGAGAGAAACGACCAAGATCAATCGCTGGCATCCAGCGACGATGAGGATATCTATGGCCACCGCATCCCTCACTCTTCCTCGGACGCCAGCGTGGCAGAAATGGCAGTTTCACAAGAGCTCACTCGGTCCATGCAGGAAGAAAGCATGTTACTGAAATCAGAGCAGGTGAGGCTGGCACAATGTGTTCTGGGGGAATTGTATAATCTGAGCTTTCTACTTCGCTGAAAATGTATATGGAGATCTAGAGTTCGGTGGTGCCTGTGCAATCAGTTCATTACTTAAAGTGATACTAAAGTCTAGTTTCTTTGTAATTATAAAAAAAAGTTATACTTTGCTGCTCTGTGTAATGGTTTTGCTCAGAGCAGCCCAGATGCTCTTTTCAGGTCCCCTGCCGACTCTCCTGGCCTCTTCCTCCTGCCAAGTGCCCCCACAGCATGCAGCTTGCTATGGGTGCACCCGAGGCAAACCGCTGCTGTGTGTCCATTTAGACACAGAGCTGTGGCTCGCTCCCCCTCTCCTCACTGGCTCACTGACTTAGACAGCAGCGAAGCCAATGGCGCCCGCTGCTGTCTGAGCCAATGAGGGAGAGTCCCAGACAGCACTTGTGCAACGTCATTGGATCGAGATGCGGGGGTGCTGCTGCACACAGAAGGTTTTTTTTTTTATCGTAATGCATTAAAGTTGAGTTCCAGCGTGGTGTTTTTTTTTTTTTTGTTTTTGTTTTTTTTAAATCACCCAACTGGATCAGTGGTGAATGTAGGTTTGACAGCCTTGCTGTCCCTACTGAGCGCGCTCCCATCTTCAGTGTGGGGCATCTGAAGCTCACTGGTATCTTCTTCTGGGATACTCCGCTTTAAGATTAAAAAAAATAAATAAATCTTCTGCCTTTACAACTGCTTTAACAATAGATTTTTCTTTAAAGCATTCTCTGCAATAGCAGCCCCCCCCCCCAGCAGTCTCTGACCATCTCTTGTAGCATCTCTATTGTCTTTGTCATCTCATGTTGCATGTCTGCAGCTTTTTGTAGCATTACATGTACTGAACACTGCTGACCTTTTCATGTCGAGGGCAAAACTTGAGGCCCCCCATATCAAGAAAGTTGACCACCCAGGCTGCTGAACTACAGCCAGCCCTTCTTTACTGGGCCTGGGCCCCATCAGTTCCAAAGGGGGCCCGGGCACTTGTTGAGCAGGAGGTCCGGCTGTACTGTCTTCTTGCAGACACTGATCCTCTTCTGCCTCTCCCTGCTGGGCTGCCAGCTTCTCTTCTTTTTTTCCCCCTCCGGCTGCACTGCAGGTGGATTGGTTCTAACACATGCACCCCTTCCATCTGCTGTTCAGATCCCCCCCTGTGTGCCCCTTTCCCCCGCAGCGCTGCCAGCTTTCCTCCTCTCCCGACGGCAGCTGCTGCAGGCACACGGGGGATGTTTTACGATGAGAGAGCAAGGGAAGGGGCCAGTAAATATACCGGTCATTTTACTGGCCGCTTCCTTTCCTGAAGGAGCACAGTGAGCAATCGGTACCTATCACTCCTGTGTCCATTCATCACTGTTTACTATGCTTCAGTTTGTGAATGAGCAGGAAGCTTTGGAGCTCTTCTTATTCATTCATCTGTGCAGCTGAGGCTACAGAGAAAGGGACTGATGAATCTGTCGGTAGCTTTTTTGGAAGGGGGCCCTGTGAGGTATACTGTATAGGGCCCCGTGTTTTCTAATAGCAGCCCTGTTTACCACTTGTGTAGTTTGTGTTTTTTTTTTTTTTTTTTTTCTGACTTGTGTCATTTGTTATTTTGGCAGCTTGCAGAGAGTTGGATGGTTTACTCGGGGCCGACCAGTGGCATCCTCAGCTTGGTTGTGTCAGAGAAATACATCTGGTGCTTGGACTACAAAGGGTCTTTGTACTGCAGTTCCCTGCCTGGAGCCGGTCTGCGCTGGCAGAAGTTTGAGGATAATGTCCAGCAGGTGGCAGTCTCTCCCTCAGGTTGGCATTTCAGTAATGGATACATTGTAACTATATTCATGACATTTCTACTTGATAACTACAGCGCAATTTCCTTCCCATTGTTGACAATTGTGTCTGAAGTTTCCTTGTTGCAAAAATAAATAAATCATCTATGTCGAAACAGATTTGTTAATCTTGAAGACAGAATAGGTCTAGCATTTTTGTTGATTTGGCCAAGTTTATTTTTATTTTTTTCTTCCCTGCCTAATTCTGGTTATAAATGGGGTGTGTATGTATATATGTGTGTGTGTGTGTGTGTGTGTGTGAGATATAGATTATATAAAGTCAGGTCCATAAATATTGGGACATTGACACGATTCTAATCTTTTTGGCTCTATACACCACCACAATGGATTTGAAATGAAACGAACAAGATGTGCTTTAACTGCAGACTTTCATCTTTAATTTGAGGGTATTTACATCCAAATCAGGTGAACGGTGCAGGAATTATAAGTTTGTATAGGTGCCTCCGACTTTTTAAGGGACCAAAAGTAATGGGACAATTGGCTGCTCAGCTGTTCCATGGCCAGGTGTGTGTTATTCCCTCATTATCCCATTTACAAGGAGCAGATAAAAGGTCCAGAGTTCATTTCAAGTGTGCTATTTGCATTTGGAATCTGTTGCTGTCAACTCTCAATATGAGATCCAAAGAGCTGTCACTATCAGTGAAGCAAGCCATCATTAGGCTGAAAAAACAAAACAAACCCAACAGAGAGATGGCAAAAACATTAGGTGTGGCCAAATCAACTGTTTGGAACATCCTCAAAAAGAAAGAACGCACCGGTGAGCTCAGCAACACCAAAGAATTCTTTCCCTGGTGAAGAAAACACCCTTCACAACAGTTGGCCAGATCAAGAACACTCTCCGGGAGGTAGGTGTATGTGTGTCAGTCAACAATCAATAGAAGACTTCACCAGAGTGAATACAGAGGGTTCACCACAAGATGTAAACCATTGGTGAGCCTCAAAAACAGGAAGGCCAGATTAGAGTTTGCCAAACAACATCTAAAAAATCCTTCACAGTTCTGGAACAACATCCTATGGACAGATGAGACCAAGATCAACTTGTACCAGAGTGATGGGAAGAGAAGAGTATGGAGAAGGAAAGGAACTGCTCATGATCCAAAGCATACCACCTCATCAGTGAAGCATGGTGGTGGTAGTGTCATGGCGTGGGCATGTATGGCTGCCAATGGAACTGGTTCTCTTGTATTTATTGATGATGTGACTGCTGACAAAAGCAGCAGGATGAATTCTGAAGTGTTTCGGGCAATATTATCTGCTCATATTCAGCAAAATGCTTCAGAACTCATTGGACGGCACTTCACAGTGCAGATGGACAATGACCCGAAGCATACTGCAAAAGCAACCAAAGAGTTTTTTAAGGGAAAGAAGTGGAATGTTATGCAATGGCCAAGTCAATCACCTGACCTGAATCCGATTGAGCACGCATTTCACTTGCTGAAGACAAAACTGAAGGGAAAATGACCCAAGAACAAGCAGGAACTGAAGACAGTTGCAGTAGAGGCCTGGCAGAGCATCACCAGGGATGAAACCCAGCGTCTGGTGATGTCTATGCGTTCCAGACTTCAGGCTGTAATTGACTGCAAAGGATTTGCAACCAAGTATTAAAAAGTGAAAGTTTGATGGATGATTGTTAATCTGTCCCATTTACTTTTGTTCCTTAAAAAGTGGGAGGCACATATACAAACTGTTGTAATTCCTACACCGTTCACCTGATTTGGATGTAAATACCCTCAAATTAAAGCTGAAAGTCTGTAGTTAAAGCACATCTTGTTTGTTTCATTTCAAATCCATTGTGGTGGTGCATAGAGCCAAAAAGATTAGAATTGTGTCCATGTCCCAATATTTACCTGCATGTCCCAAGGCATTGGATCACACAGAAATGTCACCTGGTATTTGAACTTTACAGGCATTCTGGCAGATTACTCTGTCCACATACTGGGGAAGATTTAGGCTCGGTTCACACTGCCGCGACTTGAGATCTCACTTGTGAGACCCAAAGTCGCATGACATGTGAAATCCAAAGTCGGTCAATGAGAGCTGTCTTAATTAGCACTACTGAAGTTGCTCCGACTTTAGAAAAGGTTCCTGTACTACTTCAAGGTGACTTCTATCCGCATTGTGCCCACAGACTTTAACCACTTGTCGCCCGCCATATAGCAGAATGACGGCGGTAAAGTGGTTTCAATATCCTGACTGGGCGTCCTATGACGTTCGCAGGATATTGAGCCGCTGCGCGCCCCCGGGGGCGCGCATCGCGGCGATCGTTGTTGCGGGGTGTCAGTCTGACACCCCGCAACACCGATCTAGGTAAAGAGTCTCTGACGGAGACTCTTTACCACGTGATCAGCCGTGTCCAATCACGGCTGATCACGATGTAAATAGGAAGAGCCGGTGATCGGCTTTTCCTCACTCGCGTCTGACAGACTCGAGTAGAGGAGAGCCGATCGGCTGCTCTCCTGACAGGGGGGTCTGTGCTGATTGTTTATCAGCACAGCCCCCTCGGATCCTACCCAGGACCACCAGGGAAGCCGCCCAGGACCACCAGGGAAACCAGCCACACTGGACCACCAGGTATGCCCCCTAGACCCCCAGGGAAATACTAATCGGTACAAAGGCAGCTGCCAATCAATGCCCAGGCAGCTGCCTGTCAGTGCTCACTCCAATGCCTACCACTGCCAGTGCCACCAGGGATGCCCATCAGTGCCACGTATCAGTGCCCATCAGTGCCACGTATCTGTGCCCAGCAGTGCCGCCTATCAGTGCCCATCAGTGCCACCCATAAGAACCCATCTTTGCAGCCTTTCAGTGCCCATCAGTGTCGCCTATCAGTGCCACCCATGAGTGCCCTTCAGTGCCGCCTATCAATGCCCATCAGTGCTGCATGTCAGTGCCCGCTCATTGGTACCACCTCATCGCTGCCGCCTTATCAATGCCTGTCCGTGCCGCCTTATCAGTGCCCATCAGTAAAAGAGTAAACTTACTTATTTACAAAATTTTTAAACAGAAACAAAAGCAAATTTTTTAAATTTTTTTCTAAATTTTCAGGGTTTTTTATTTGTTTCCCAAAAAATAAAAACCGCAGAGGTGATCAAATACCACCAAAAGAAAGCTCTATTTGTGAGAACAAAATGATAAAAATTCAGTTTGGGTACAGTGTTGTATGACCGCGCAATTGTCATTCAAAATGCGACAGCACTGAAAGCTGAATATTGGTCTGGGCAGGAAGGTGTATAAGTGCCCTGTATTGAAGTGGTTAATGAAAGTTGCCTCCAAGTCTGATCCTCCTCTTAATTGATGTGATTGGATCGGACATTACAGGAAGACTACCCAGGCATTCCCTGAAGTCGCTTCAAGTCACACTGATGTAGCCTGGTACTTACACTGTTAGTCATGACACTTTTAGGTTGCGGCAGTGTGTCGGAGTTTTCTGAACACTGTGTTGTGGGGTTCAGGTGCGAATACCAGTGTCATTGCTTCTAAATCCCACATGTGTTCAGGATTTCAGCACAGGTTACTCTCCTACAACAGGAGTTGACACCCTTTATTTACTATGTATTGGCCAGCACTGAAATTGCAGCTGTGACAAAAATCCATTCCTGAGCCGTGCAAATTTGCATCAAAGGCGTAATTCACACCGGACATGTGTGAACAAAACCTTAGTAAATCTCCCCCACTGACTGTGTAGACCTTCTCATGTGCTAAGGCACCAATAGCCACACCACCTGCTGGCACTCCGCATCCTGGAAGTAAGGGGTAGGAGCAAGCTTTTCTAGATTCGCCAGCTATTGGATCAGTAACTTTTCTCAGACAACCCTTTGTGTACATTTTTTTTTTTTTTTTTTTTTTTTTCCCCCTACAAGTTTAAAAGTCATAATCCTTCAGTAGGTCTTTAGCTATTGGTTTTTATACCCAGAATATTATCACCGTAAACTGGCAGTTTGTCACAAAAAAGATGGGTGGGCATAAATCTGCCTTTTTTGTACTTACTGTTTCCTGTTTTTTTTCAATCTGCTGGAATATTTGCCTGTGGCATTCAGTGGAATGCAGAGTATTTGTGGTACACCTGATCTTTTCATCTGCTCCATAACAAAGGATCTGGTGTGAGATTGTGGGGTTGCGTTACCAAAACTTTACCTAGTGCAAATTCTGCTGCAGCTCTGCATAGAAACCAATCGGCTGCCAGGTTTTATAGTCAAAGCTTAATGGAACAAGCTGAAGCTAGAAGCTGATTGGCTACCATGCAAAGCTGCACCTTATTTTGCACTCTCTGGTTCTGTTGGAGGCAGGCAGGTTATTTCAAGCAAAGGAAGAGCATCATTTACTTTTATTGGACTATTATAAGCAGGCTATGGGCTCTTCTCTCACCCTGTGCTAAAAAACAAAGCTATTGGTCTTCGTGCTATGTGCACTTTAGAGCTCTGCTGAGGTGAGCTGGGTTGAGGAAAAAAGAAAATTTGGCAGTTTGACTGCACAGTCACTGTTAGCTGAAATGTAAGACGGGCCTTTTCATTGTATCATTCAGTCTAAGGCCCCTTTCACACTGGGGCGGTAGGGGGCGTCGGCGGTAAAACAGCGCTATTTTTAGCGCTGTTTTACCGCGGTATTCGGCCGCTAGCGGTGCGGTTTTAACCCCTCCGCTGGCGGCCGAAAAAGGGTTAAAACGACTCGTATAGCTGTCCCATTGATTTCAATGGGCAGGAGCGGTTTAGGAGCGGTGAATACACTGCTCCTTCACCGTTCCAAAGATGCGGCTTGCAGGAGATTTTTTTTTTCTCCTGCCAGCGCACCGCTTCAGTGTGAAAGCCCTCGGGCTTTCACACTGAACAAACAGCAGCGGCTGTTTAGGGGCGGTTTGCAGACGCTATTTTTAGCGCAATAACGCCTGCAAACCGCCCCAGTGTGAAAGGGGCCTTATGATTGATGCTGCAGTGTGAACACACAAGACATTCAAAACGTGACAATGACAAATATAAAGCCAGAGGAAAAACTGGATTTTTATTTTTTTCCAAAATTCTTTATAATTTTGTATGAATGAAGTCACATACATATAAAGAACAGGTCATCGTATATGATGCACAATAAGCGCACAGAAATATCTAGACATATCAGACCATAGCAATTTTAGATAATCCTACCCAAACTTAGTTAAGATGTCTTTTTGATGGTTGGTATAGACAGAAATCGGGAGGTCATGTCTATTGCCCTTCTGAGGGGAGAGTTGCTAAAACTGGTGTACACAGAATCTGGTACAGCTGTGCATAGTAACCAATCGGCTTTTAGGTTTTAGCCCCGTTCACACCGGTGTGATTTGTCATGCCAAATCGCATGACAAGTCGCACCCCATTGTCAGCAATAGGACTGTTCAAATTGCCATGACTCATGTCGCAGCGACTTTGAAAAGGGTTCCTGCACTATTTTTTGACGATTTCATTGCAACTTGCATAGACTTCTGTTGTATGTAGTCGCAAAGCCGCAATGAAATCGGCAGTGCAAAGCACACTGATGTGGGACTTAGAAATCACTCTGAAGTAGTGCAATTTCAAAGCCGCACTGGTGTGAATAGGGGCTAATTGTCAAAGCTTAATTGAACAAGCTGAAGTTAGAAGCTGATTGGTTACCACAGCTGCACCAGATTCTGTGTGCACCAGTTTTAGTAAATACCCTCCCCTGTGACAATCTTGCTGATTGGGTTTTTATCGTGTTTTTTTTTTTTTTTATCCTTTTTCTTTCCTCAATTTTTCCTTTCTCCCCCCACCTTTTTTTCCCTTCCCTTTTTTTTTCCCTTTCTCTTTTCTTTTTCTTTTCTCCTTTTTTTTTTTTTTTCCTTTCCTTCTTTCTTCTTTTTCTTCTTTCTTTTTTCTTCTTTCTTCTCTTTCTTTTTTCTTCTTTCTTCTTCTTTTTTCTTCTTCTTTCTTCTCCTCTCTTATTTTTATTTTTTTAATTTCTATTTTTTTTTCTTTCCTTTTTTTTTTTTTCCAAAACAAAAAACACAATGGTATTAGAGAAGCAGCATGTTACATGCTCTGGTTTGAAAAAAGGCACACGTCCACCCAGTTAAAGCAATAGAAGAGGGGGGATCCAGTTTGCTCCAGCAGGGGAAAAAACCTTCCTGATCACTT
Organism: Aquarana catesbeiana; assembly: GCF_042186555.1. NCBI lineage: Eukaryota > Metazoa > Chordata > Amphibia > Anura > Ranidae > Aquarana > Aquarana catesbeiana. The sequence goes on along the minus strand of NC_133336.1, from coordinate 29,604,747 downwards.
GAGAGGCAATTGGATATTCCCTGTATCAACTTTACCTATAAATGCTAGTATCCAGTTATGTTATGTGTATCTAGGAAAGAATCCAGGCCTTTTTTATAACAATCTACTGAGCTAGTCAGAACCAGCTCTTGAGTGAGTCTATTCCACATTTTCACAGCTCTTTCTGTGAAGAACCCTTTCCGTATTTGGAGTTTAAGCCCTTGTTTACACTGAACGCAGGTTTGAAACCGTGCGAGTCCAGCTGAACTTGCATGATTTCAAACCTGCATTTCAGTGTGAAGTTGATTTGAAAGACATCTCTGCGGGTTCATGCACAGATGTCTATTGAAATCGCCCCCCAAAGGCGCCAAAAGTAGTGCAGGAACTACTTTTGGAAATCGGTGCTGCAAAGTCGGTATCGCACCAATTAGGACAGTGCTGTTGCCGGGCAATAGGCTGCGATTTGATATGTCAAATTGCACCGATATGAACAGGGGCTGAATCTCTTTTCCTCCAGATGTAAAAAGTGCCCCCTTGTCCTCACCGCCATGTTCACTATATGCCGTGTTGACCGTATCTCCCCCCTCTCCCCCGTTCTGAAAATGCTAATTGCCTGGCTGTTACTCTGACCCTTTAGCTTCAATCATTTTAGCTACTGACCTGGAAAAAGTTCAGAGATCGACTTCTGACATACCTGATCTGTATTTGGTTCTTGTTCAGTGGCTCAGAAAGTAGCCAGAGGAGACTCCCTTACCTTACTACAAAGTAATGGCAGCCTCATATTCTTCTAATCACCTTCAACACACACGTGCTGCAGGGTGAATAGAGGCACACCTGAAAGCCACAATAATTCTGTGTACACTTTCCAATGTAGAAGTGGTAATGGCTTCTATTCAGAGATTGCAGGAAGTACTGGGCATGGAGACAGAAGGATTCCAATAAAACTCCCTATCTCATTCAAGGAAGTAGCCAAGCCTCGGATGTCTGCATCACTTTCCCGCAGAATAATGTACTTTGCATTCCGAAATGTTCTTCAACATTGTGTTTGTAACCAAATTAAAATTCATATATTATTGAGCACCTTTCATATCGAGACAACATTACAAAAAGTCAGCGCTATGAATACACTCCCAGAAGGTGAGTTGTTGACCCCGCACTTCAACTATAAAAAAAAAAAAAAAACACAATCAGACTGTATTAAGAAATGTGCAGATAAAAAAAAAATCCTTACAGCCATTGACAACAAAATTGTGTGCAGGCGCATAATTCGTTTTGTTTTGCTTTTTCTTTTTTTTGTTTTTTTTTTCCCTGTGTAGAGGGAGGGGTTACCGCTTTCTCTTTAAAGGAACATCAGATACTTTGGCTTCACATGATTTAACTCGATTATCGAAATCTGTGGCATACACATCTTACAAATTTCCACAGATCAATGTGGGTCCTCCTTTGGCCCTCATTTAAAGGTTAAGTCCACCTTTGGGAGCATGTTACATGTTCCACCCATTTTTCGGGTGGTACATGTAACATGTTCTCAATGCTGCAGCCACGTGTGTGTGTGTGTGTGTGTATGTATGTATGTATGTGTGTGTGTATATGTGTATATATATATATATATATATATATATATATATATAGTGTATAATTTATTTCCCCCACAAAAGCTGTTACCCTCAAAATTATACTTTTTTTTTTTTGTTTTGTTTTTTTGATCCCCAGCTACTCAATTCAGCTGACGATAGTGCTTTTCCATACTTGGATGCACTGCATAGGTGTGTGTGCCTGGGCACATAATCACACTGTGTAGTGCAGCCCCCCCCCCCTCCATCATGTCTCCCCATCCCCCCGGAAAGCACTGCCCGCTTCCTTCCTCTTCTCTCCCTCCGGCTGCTGCAGGCACACAGGGAAATGTTTCAGGATGGAGAGAGGGGGGAAGGGACTAGAAAATACGTCATTTACTGGCCTCTCCCTTTTCTGAATGGACACACTGAGTGATCGGCACTGATCAATCACTGTGTTCATAACTGAAGCATAGTAAACGGTTTGCTAAGCTTCAGTTTGTGAATGAACAGGAAGCCGTTCAGCACAGAGCACAATCCGTCCAGTGCAGGTGAGGCTGCAGAGGAAGGGACTGGGGAATCTGTCCTCAGTCCCTTTCTCGGTTTCAAAAGTGAGACATTAGGGGTCTCTTTAGACCCCTGATATTTCACCAAAGCACCCCAGTCGAAGTGCCTAAATAAATTAAATAAATATTGAAAAAAAATGTAAAAAGTAATAAAAATATATTTATGTACATACACACACTGACACAAATCTATCTAGATATACATATACACACGCACCTATGATGTACTGGGTATTCCCATTGCTGCACCAAGCAGTGCAGGAGCAATGGAAAGGTAAGTATATGTTGGAAGGGTGGTAATTAAGACATTTGTTACCCCGACGTTTCATATTCCTGATATGTGCCTGCTGTACCATGTACTTGTATGAGAAAGTCTCCTGTTCTTTTTAATACTTTTTTTTTTTTTTTTGTTTGTGTGAAATCTCTGGTGTTCCTGCCAGTCTCTCTACTTTCCTATTGAAAACTGACCACACTAAGCAGGAGAGCACACCATGGTCAGTTGTCTAGCTGTGCTGCAAACTCAGCCTGCTCTCCTCCAATCATCAGACTTGTCCTGACATGCCCTCTGCTGCACAACCATTCACTGGGAAGCTCCGTGTGCTGCAGCTTCTCCTCCCTCCAGCTCTTATGCAGCTGAGAACAGAGAGAATGTAATTACTTATACAAAAGGGGAAAAAGGTGGTGTTTTTTTCCTACATCTATACAAAAATGTTTAGACTTTCATTTCTATTTTAAGCTGGGTAGTTTTACAAGGTGATTGTTTACAGTCACTTTAAGTCAAACCTTGTGCTTGCCCTGAAATGGGAAAAACAAAGCAAAAGTTTGCTTTTAGTGAAAAAATAAATTTTGTATTAGTCATTCAGAATTCACCTTTCATTGGCCTTGTTACAGTAATCTAAAGTCTGATAAATTGCTATGATTTTACTACATTTATATAATCCTTGCTCATTAAGACTCTCTAATGGAATAAGCCAGCAGTACTTTTAGTATGCCTCTGATCACAGTAAACTTTCTAGAATGGTCATCTTCTCCTTTGCAGCAGCAATAAATGGCATCTGTTTAACATCTACAGGAAATCTTCTTTGGAAAATAGAGCAGAAGACAGACAAGGCCTTTGCTTGTGGGAAGGTAACAATAAAAGGGAAGAGGCACTGGTATGAGGCCTTACCTCAAGCCTCGTTTGTTGCTCTGAGCGATGACACTGCCTGGATCATCCGGACAAATGGAGACTTGTACTTACAAATAGGTGAGTGTTATCGCCCATCACTGTGTAGCCTTTGTCATTGTGCCAATGTTACAGAACTCATAGAATACACCCTGCTTTGCACCGACCAGGGCTTGCAGTGTGTGTGTTAAACACGTATAGGTTGGACTTGATGGACTTGTCTTTTTTTTTTTTTAACCTCTACTATTATGTAACTTATATGTTTGTGGGTGAAGAAATGGTGTTTTTAGGTGTCTGTTTTGGTGGAATGACCAAAAGACTATGAATCTGTTTGACTTTGCTCCTCAGAGTAATGGAGTAGGTCTCGGTAAATATTATCGCTGTTCTACGTATTTTTTTTTTTTCTAGGTCTCAGTGTGGATCGCCCGTGTGCCAGAGCCATAAAGGTTGACTGCCCATGCCCGCTGTCCCAGATCACAACCAGGAACAATGTGGTCTGGGCCCTCACTGAACAGCGTGGCCTTCTGTATAGAGAAGGAGTCAGCAGCTTCTCTCCAGAGGGAGAGGTTTGGCAATGTGACCTTATCAGGTAAGCAGGAGTGGAACTGTCCTTTTTAAAAGAGAAGTAAAGTTTTTTTGGTTTTTTTTTTTTTTTTTTTTTTGTTTTTTGTGTTTTGTTTTTTTGTTGGTTTTTTTTTTTTTTGGAATCATACTTGCCTCAGTGGATGCAGCATCAGTCCGATTCTGCATCAGTCCTTCAGTGCCTCTGCACTGAGAATCGAGTGATCAAACACAGACGATTGCTCGGTTTTCACAGCTCCCCGAGCAGAAAGCTGTAGACTGTAAGTCACAGCTCTCTGCTCTGCTCCCTCCTCGCTCATTGAAGGACTGTGGAAGGGGCGGGGGCGGCCGGTTCAGGGTCTCAGCGGCTCGCTGAGAGCCGGCTGTCAGTCCAGGCACCTGGCGGACCCCAGCTCTGTGGTCGCGATGACGCGGTGCCTGGACTGACACAGCAGTGACCTCAGCAGAGAGCGGACTTCAGCCCGCTCTCTGCTGAAAACTGGTCACAGCAGTGCAAAAGGCACTGCACTCCTGTGATCCATAGATGTACAGCCAAACAAGCTTTGGCTAGACTTCTTTTTTAAGCGTGGCTCTTGTTTGTTAGGACTAAAACATACCTCATTGCCCTATTTGTATAGACTGAAAACCCCTTTTGCAGTCAAAATGAACCCCTGATAAACCGAGGAGATTAATAAAGTGGAATTTTACCCCCTTCCTGACCAGAGCACTTTTTACAATTTGCGCTGCTTTAACTGGTAATTGCGCAGTCGTGCAATGCTGTGCCCAAACAAAATTTGCGTCCTTTTTTTTTTTTCCCACAAATAGAGCTTTTTTTTGGTGGTATTTGATCACCTCTGCAGTTTTTATTTTTTGCGCTATAAACAAAAACTGACAATTTTGAAAAATTTTTTTTTTGCTATAATGCATATCCCAAACAATTTTTTAAGAAAAACTAATTTATTCATCAGTTTAGGCCGATATATTTTCTTCTACATATTTTTTGGTAAAAAAATCGCAATAGGCGTATATTGGTTTGCGCATAAGTTATCGCATCTACAAACTATGGGATAAATTTGGGGACCTTTTTTTTTTTTTTTATTTTAATTTGTTTTACTGGTAATGGCGGCGATTTGCTTTTTTTTAGAATTGCGACATTGCAGCAGACAAATCTGACCCCAAATGACACTTTTTGGGGACCAGTGACATTATTACATTGATCAGTGTTAAAAAAAAAAAAAAAAAAGCACTGATCAATGTAAAAATGACACTGGCAGGGAAGGGTTAACACTAGGGGGGGCGATCAAGGGGTTAAGTGTGAAACATGACAGAGATCACTGTTCCCGATGACACACATACATATGCAGTTCCACGTTCAAGTTTGCGGGGACCGTGGACATGCTCCCATGGCGTGCGCCCGCTATCCTACTTTTACAGACTGATGTACAGGAACGTCAGTTTGCGCAGGAGAGCCATTCTGCCGACGTATATTGGCGTGAGCCGGTCGGCAAGTGGTTAAAGGTGGATAGTCTCTCAGAAAAAAAAAAAAAAAAATTCTCCCAGTCGCAAATATATATTAAAATAAATCAACTTTATTTACGTGTAAATCTGAAAAATAGAGGGTCACAAAGCCCCCAGTTATATGTTGACTTTGAGACATAACCCCAATAAATTCTTACACAGCCATATGGCTCTTTAGTACATTTAATGCATTTTGCTCAAAATCCCTCTGCTCTGTGTGTACGTATATGTAGTCCGCACATCCACCTTGGTAGCATAACAGATGAAAACTTTGCTATTGTATATGTTTTTTTTTTGTTTTTTTTTCTATTTGTGTCAGCAGAACAAAACTGCTCTATTTTCCCTGAGGAAGTCTTTTGGCCGACACGCGCTAGGACTTTCCACTCATCTAAACCAGCTTTTGAATTGCTTTTCAACATCTCCTAAGCCAGAGTAATAAGAATGGGTGTTATATTTTCATTCCACCCTATGGAGGTTGTTGCTGGTTTGATTGAATGTACTAAATATCTACATGACTGTGTGAGGATTTATTGGGGTTATGTCTCGATGTTGACAGTGTAATCTTATCTGATATTTGATTGATTTTAGGCAAAACTGGGGGGGTTTTGTATCCCTCTATTTTTAGATTTACATATAAATAAAGTTTTATTTATTTTAATATATATTTGTGGCTGTGAGGATTTTTTTGAGCGATCATCCACCTTTAAAAGCCTACTTTATTCATCTCCTTGTTTTATCTGGGGTTAATCTGGTCTATTATTCATTAGAAATGTGGTGGTATTTTGCTGGTTTTACCCTTAACATTATCTAAATTGTTTTTTGTTTTTTGGTTTTTTTTTTTATTATTTTATTTGATTTTTTTATTTGATTTTTTTTTTTTTGCAGTGAAAGACAAGCTCTAGAACCAGTGTGTGTGACACTGGGTGACCAAGAAACGGTTTGGGCCCTGGATGCCAGCGGTAATCTGTGGTTCAGGACTGGAGTGACTTCTAAGAAGCCACAAGGAGAAGATGACCATTGGTGGCAAGTAGGCATTTTATCTCTCTCTTTTTTTTAATTAATTTTTTTATTAATTTTTTTCAGAGTCAAGAGTCACAATGAACTTAGCCAGAAACGTATGCTTCATTTTTTGTGCATTTTCTTTCTTTTCTTTTTTTTTTTTTTGGTTTGAAATTGTAGAAAAGCAACTTTTTTTTTTTTGTTTGTTTTTTGTTGGGAGGACATGATTTCCCAACATGTTGAGGGTGTGGCCTGGATGGAGTCTAGGCTGAGGCGGCTTCCACTCTTTACATTAGAGTTTTGTGTGTTGTGCGGCTCCTAGGACTTTTCCTTCCTCATTGACTTTTATGGAGCTGAGATGATCTCTTTCCCTGCCTACACTCCCAGCGGTTGTCCACATGCAAGGACCCTTAATTTCTTTCGTATGGAAGCAAGGCTTATATTTTCTACCTGCAGGCCAGTTGAGACAAAAAATGCTGCCATCCAGATCAGCATCCAGGAGTTGAACAGATTGACACACAGAATTTCTGGGCAGCTTGGCAGTGGGACAGGGCTGTGGGCAAGAGGCTGGGGATGGGCAGGGAAGTTACAGATTTTACCGTTGTGAGTTTTTTTTTTAAACTCTTTATTACAAAATTTTTACTTACAAATTATCTGACACAATTTACATTTATCTTTCCTTTTTGCTTTTTTCCAAAATATTAACAGATATGTCTATTTTCATACCCATTCACTCTTACATCTCGTTCCTTCCCTCTCTCCCATCTTATGGTCACTAATTCCTTCCCCTTCTTATTCACTTTATACTATATTTTCAGGTCTTCCTACATCCGACGTTAAGTGTGATTTGTTCCACTTTGCCCAAATCTTTCTGCACATTTCCTCTTTTGTTCATACATTATTCTCTCAAGCGGTACAACTTGGTTTACTGCTCTCAGCCATTGATTTATTGTTGGTGGATTTGGCTGGATCCATTTTTCCACTATTTGTTTTCGAGCCAGGAATAATACTTCTTGCTAAAATATCCTCGTATATCCACACCCTCTTTCTTTTACTACCCCCAGCAAACATAATTCCACAGTGGCCATAATAGATTTATTTCTGACTTTTCACTAATACCGTTGTGGGTTTAGCAACGCTTTATGTGCAGTAAAACATGCTTGTTATACTCACTGTGGAACCTAAGGGGTTAATCCTCCGCATTGTGTAAAAAAAAAAAAAAGGCTGTTTGAGCCTGTCCTCTCTGATCTTCCCATTCTTCCACAGTCCCCAATCCATCTGCTGATAGTACAGAGCCTTAGAAGTCACTTTGCACATGCTCAGTTTGGTGTGTATTGCTTTTTTTTATTTTTTTTGGGAGGGTGCGTATAATCAACACAGGGCCAATCAGCACTTCCCAAACGGAGTCAGGGGTCCTGCAGCCTCAGAGGACAGTCAGAGGAGAATGAAAACTCCTCCTGCAAGCTTTAACCAGACACTGGTTGATGCGCAAAGGTATTTAGCATTTACTAAAATAATTGCATTTCCATGTTCTGTGTACTGTGGGAGACCAGATATAGTGAATGCAGGGGCTGGGTTTAGTAACACTTTTAGTACCTGTTCCTTGGGTTCCCCACAGTAAAGTTAACCTGTTACTTTGCCCTGCATGATTTACATTTTTTACTTTGAAACCAAGTTTAGCTTATTTTAATACCTGTACCTTCAACATGTTTGAACGGGTTTCCATTTTTTTTTTCAGTTTGGACAGAGTGGGGAAGGGTTAAAAATTTAGTCAGTTTCCTTGAGGATATTTAGGGCCGGTTCACATCACATACAATCCAATATGTTTTTTTTTTTTTTTTTTTTTTTTTTTTTTTTTTATGCATGGGGATAGTAGGTTATATGGTTTTCATAGGCATAGTTCACACCAGTGCTTGCATTTCCAGTGCGTTCCAGTTCCAGAAAAAAAAAGTAGAACATGCTGCATTTTTACTGTACTGGAACGCTGTAAAACCCATCAAAAAACACGGCGGCTGCCTTGGTGTTACCAGGCTAGAAGGTGAAAGAACTTCCCCAACAGGTATTTGCACCGCAATACAATCCTGGCAGACTTTTCAACCTTTGCACACTGTATGCAAAACTAAAAGAGTTGGAGATCTTCTTGAATCCCCTTTCTTTTCCCTCTTCACAATTTTTGTTTTCATTTTTTGCAATTTCACTATTTTCCCCGGCCACAGAATTTACTGACTGATGTGTTTTAAAGCGGAACTTTACCCATAACAACTTGATTAAAAAATAATGTTCTTTACTAAGGAGCATACATGCCACATAAGTAATTATGCTACCAAAATTAGTATGTGCTCCAGCATTGCTCCTGTTTTCTCCTTGCTGGAAGCTGGCATTTTGCTGAAGCCCAAAGCCCCTGAACAGCAGTAAATCATAAAGTGGAACTAAACCCATTGATTTAACCGTTTCAAAAAATTAGACTCCTGGAATCCTGAGATTGCCAACTGTCACATTTTGCTTGTGTCCTAAACCAAGCCGTTAAACCATCAAATGGCTGGTGTCATAATTGATCACATGTACTGCACCATGGCAGATCAAACAGAAGCAGCTTCCTTAACTGTAAAGGATAGGAACGTTTTTAATTCTGCTTTTAAGTGGAACTTTAGTCAGAAAATGAAGTCCAGCTAGATCACTTCAGGCTGGCCCCTTTTGCAGGTATAGCGATGTAAAACATGTAATAATAAGCGCCTATACTCTTTACCGCTTGCCGACCAGCCAGCGCAGATATACTGTGGCAGGTTGGCTCGGCTGAAATTCCTCGTAGTACGTCACTACATTCGTGTTTGTGGCACTACAATTGTGTACCATTAGTATGCAAGACAAGATCCTGGCACACGCCCTTTTGACAAAAATCGGACGCTCGGTTGGTCAACAATCGTGGCGTGTGTACGAGGCTTAAAGTGATTGTAAAGGTTTTTTTTTTTTTTTTTTAATAACAAACATGTCATACTTGCCTCCACTGTACAGTTCGATCTGCACAGAGTGGCCCCGAACACTGACTTCTGGGGTCTCTCGGCGGCTCCTGGGTGTCATGCTTGTGGCTGCCAGAGTCTTGCTATGCCTCATGGGAATTGTAGTTCTGCAACAGCTGGAGGTCCGCTAATTGCAAATCCCTGATGTATAGGAACGATCTGTGGTGGAGTTTCTTTCTATATAAACGTAATTCAACTCTACAGTAAGTGAAGGGTAATGTTTATTAATACCGGTGACATTTTTCAGGTCAGCATCACAGATTACGTCGTCTTTGACCATTACACCTTGTTCCAGACCCTCATCCAAGCCACGCAGACGGTTGCTACAGCTGCCCAGGCCCCCGTTGAAAAAATGGCTGACAAACTCCGCATGATGGTCTGGTCTCAGCAGTCGCAGTGTCAGCCCAGCCTCCTCGGGGTTAACAGCGGTGGCGTGTGGATCACCTCCGGGAAAAACGAGTTTCATGTGGCAAAGGGAAATCTTATAGGTGAGTCGTTAATTGCACGCTGCAGTCCAGCAGGAGTCTTTGGAATTGAAAAAAGTTTGAAGGTGTCTCTTACCTGCTGATTGGTTTAACTGTTCTTGCTGGCATATATCTCCTTCACCTTCCTTTACAGCCAGCTTTATCATCGCGACTGCAACTGCTTTGCCTTGCATTTTTATTTTATACTGAATGGGTTGTTTTTACAATGTGAGGCTTCACATATACTTTAACTGCTTGCTGTCTGCCCTATAGCCGTTTTTACTGCTACAGGAGGGCAGCTCTATGTATGCGTGTGTATAGATAAAAATATATATATATATTTGTATGTATGTGTGTGTGTGGATAGATAGAAAGATATAGATATATATCTCTCTCTCTATAAATAGATAGATATATCTATTTATAGAGAGAGAGATATCTCTCTCTCTCTCTCTCTCTCTTAGAGTCCTTTCACACTGGGGTGGGGGGCGTTGTCGGAGGTAAAGCGCCGCTACTGTAAGCGGCGCTTTACCGTTGGTATGCGGCCGCTAGCGGGGGCAGTTTTACCCCCCTGCTAGCGGCCGAGAAAGGGTTAAAACCACCGCAAAGCGCCTCTGCAGAGGCGCTTTGCCGGCGGTATAGCCGCGCCGTCCCATTGATTTCAATGGGAAGGAGCGGTATATACTCCGCTCCTTCACCGCTCCCAAGATTCTGCTGGCAGGACTTTTTTTACCGTCCTGCCAGCGCATCGCTCCAGTGTGAAAGCCCTCGGGGCTTTTACACTGGAATTAAAGCAGCGGCACTTTCGGGTCGGTTTGCAGGCGCTATTATTAGCGCAATAGCGCCTGCAAACCACCCCAGTGTGAAAGGACCCTTATATTATAAAAAATATATATATATATATATATATATATATATATATATATATATATATATATATATATATATAATAATAATTATGTAGTGTGTGTGATCCCGCCCTTCCGGGTAGGGGGCGAGCATGCTCGCTTTCGCTGTAATTGCACACAACGGAAGCTGATCGGCAGGTGCCGGGTACTCGTTGTCCTCCGGCATATCGATCATTGGGCAGAAAGAATGCCGATCTGTAAACCAGGCAGATCAAAGCAGTTCTGACCGGAGGGAATGGATGGAGTTTGTGTCTCTGCAAAACAGGGCATAAATTCCATCTCTTCCCCCTAGTAAAAGCACCACATACAGTTCACATAAACACTGGTTAGGTACACCGTTAATCCTTTGATCGCCCCTGATCTTCACTCCTTCCCAGCCAGTGTCATTAGTACAGTGACAGTGCATATTTTTAGCACTGATCACTGTATTGGTGTCACTGGTCCCCAAAAAAGTGTCAGAATGTCCGCTGCAATATCGCAGTCTCGCTATAAGTCGCTGATCGCCGCCATTACTAATAAAATAAATAAATGTATCCCATAGTGCAGGGATATGCAATTAGTGGACCTCCAGCTGTTGCAAAACTACAAGTCCCATCATGACTCTGCCTCTGGGTGTCATGCTTGTGGCTGTCAGAATCTTGCTATGCCTGATGGGACTTGTAGTTCTGCAACAGCTGGAGGTTCACTAATTGCATATCCCTGCCCTAGTTTGTAGACGCTATAAGTTTTGTGTAAACCAATCCAATATATGCTTGGGATTTTTTTTACCAAAAATATGTAGCAGACTACATATTGGCCTAAATTCTATGAAGAATTTTTTTTTCTTTTTATTTATTGGATATGATTTATAGCGGAAAGTAAAGGATATTTTGTGGTGTTTTTTTTTTTTTTTTTTTTTCTTCATTTATTTTGTTTATAGCGCCAAAAATAAACAGTGGTGGTCAAATACCACCAAAAGAAAGCTATTTGTGAGGGGAAAAATATAAATATTTGATTACAGCGCAATTATCTAAATTATCGCAGTGCCGTATTGAAGAAAATGGCCTGGTCATGAAGGGGGTAAATCTTCTGGAGGTCAAGTGGTTAATACTTTTCTTTTCACAAACTTTTCTTTTTATTTTATTTTTTAACGGCATCAGTCACTTTAAAGAAAATATTATATGCAACTCCTATTTGCTTATTTTACCATTTTTCTATTATTGTATTTCACGTATTGATTTGTACAATTTGCCTCTAAGGCCCCTTTTGCACAATCGGACCGTCTATCCATTTTTCATCCATCCTTTAACGGACAACAATGCATTCCAATGGGCAAATTAATGACCATCTGTTCACCTCTGCTTCCGATCTTATCCGTTTTTTGTTTTGTTTTTTTTAACATACAAGGGTACGTTGAGCTCCGTGAAAATGGATATTAACTACTGTTAACGGACAATGTCCGTCAACGTCTGATCCGTCTGGAATAAATAAATTTTTTTTTTTGTTTTATATGTGAACTCAACCTCAGTAGCATGGGATGGGTCCAAAAACAACAAAGTCTCCTAGCAACAATCTGCTTGCAGCAATTGCAATGCAGCATAGGAGGAGCAATGTTTCTGGGTAATGTCGTCAAAGCCACAGAAACTGCTGTAAACGGATGCAAAAACGTATGTAAACGGGTAAATTAACGGCTGTACACGGGTAAATTTAATGAATGTGAACGGAAGACTGAGATTAACGGAACTTACGACGGATGAAGCAACAGATAAAAGCTACCCCTTTAAAAAAAGGCCCCCCCCCCTAGCATTTCTAACCGTGACTATAAGTAAGGGCAGATAATTCATGTAGCATTTAAATCTTGTAATCCATCTGCTCTTAGCTCAGGCATGCTGGCAGGAGAATGTGCTTTGCTTGGGTTGAAAAACCCCTCCTGGAGACTCCTGGGATGTATGACATCATTTGCCTAGGCAAAAAGTAACTGAAGAAATGTAAAGAACAAATACATTTTAAAACAAGTAAATATTATACAATTACCTTTCTATTTACTAATGCTAAGAGCATAAAGATTATAAATAGTCAATGTTGCTTGAAAGAATGAAGTTCTGCTTTAACCTTTCCGTCTGTGTTTACTTTTTTCTGACTCTTTCTGCAGGCACTTACTGGCACCAGATTGTACCACGAGGCACAGCCTCCACCACCAAGTGGCTAAATGTCTTTGCATCTCCCTCTCCAAGCGGTGAAGGTATGTAAATGCAACCTCCAGACTTTTCTGTGCTTGTATATCACTGTGGGTTGTAGGAGCCGCTGTTTCCTCTCCCTAGGATTAATATACAGCCTTCTATGAAAACACAGGGCTACGTTAGCCTTGGCAGGGCTTCCACTGTTTCCCAAATTAGTATTTGCTGCAGCAGCAACACAATTTTAGAATGGAAGTACGCCAGTGGTGTACTCTGAACACTATGTACATCCTATTTTAATATGCTACTAGTGGCTGGCAGATTGTAATAATACAACAGGTGCGTATTAAATAATTTACTTCCTCAGAAAATGGTGATCAAAGTGTTAAAGGGACCTTGCATATAAAAATATTTTACAAAGTAATGCATGAATGTTTCTTTGCAAAAAAGACACACATATATATATATATATATATATATATATATATATATATATATATATATATATATATATATATATATATATATATATATATATATATACACACACACACATATACTTTATGCGATTGGCAAGATGGAAAAGGACCTGTGGGTCCTAGTAGATGATGGGCTCAGCTGCTGCTAACAAAGCAAACAGAATATTGGCATTGAAAAGGGGATTAATTCCAGCGATAAAACGATAATTCTCCCACTCTACAAGACTCTGGTCCGGCCGCACCTGGAGTATGCTGTCCAGTTCTGGGCACCAGTCCTCAGGAAGGATGTACTGGAAATGGAGCGAGTGCAAAGAAGGGCAACAAAGCTAATAAAGGGTCTGGAGGATCTTAGTTATGAGGAAAGGTTGCGAGCACTGAACTTATTCTCTCTGGAGAAGAGACACTTGAGAGGGGATATGATTTCAATTTACAAATACCGTACTGGTGACCCCACTATAGGGATAAAACTTTTTCGCAGAAGGGAGTTTAACAAGCCACTTGGCCACTCATTAAAATTAGAAGAAAAGAGGTTTAACCTTAAACTACGTAGAGGGTTCTTTACTGTAAGAGTGGCAAGAATGTGGAATTCCCTTCCACAGGCGGTGGTTTCAGCGGGGGGCATCGATAGTTTCAAGAAACTATTAGATAAGCACCTGAACGACCGCAACATACAGGAATATACAAAGTAATACTGACATTTCACACACATGGGTTGGACTCGACCTCGCCTACTATGTAACTATAATTTTAAAGACCCTTTCCTGTTCACACTTCATGCATTCTTGGTGCAGTTGAAAGCCTGTGAAACTGCACACAGAGTACATGGTGGGATCTGTGCCATTCTAGGCAATGGCATTCTTCTTATCTCAGCATTTTCTTCTTGCAGATCCAGTTTCATTGGCTATAATGGCACAGGTCTTATCATGCACTTTGTGTGCATTTTCACTACACTAGAAAGGACAGGTATGACCAGTTCTTGCATATCCCGATACTCCTGGCAGGCTGATTATGAGATATTGGCAGTCTTGCTACCAGTCTCACAAGCCGTAGTAAGAGAGAGGTTAAACCAGTAAGTAAGCTCAGTCTGTGCCAGCCAGAGGAGGATGCTTAAAGGATAAGTTGACTTTAAAAAAATAAAATAATGTATTTTTTTTTTCCACATAAAAAAATGTGTATTCATTTTTTGTTGCAGTAGCCTGTAAAGAATTGCACCAGCAATGGGCGATCGCTGGTGCTATGCAGGTTTCTTGCAGATTTTTCAGTGTATCAGCTTCCCCGTACCTCATACGAGGAAGCCGATTACATTCTCACAGGAAGACTCAATGAACTACCACAGCGCTGACAGCGTCGTGATAGTTCATTGAAAACTACAAGCCGACAGCCGCAAAGGCTGCCGGACCTTGTAGTTTTCCATTCAAAGAGGACTATGAATGAGTGATGCGGCTGAGTCCCACTGTCTGTGTCAATGCGTGCAGCAGTGGGGCTCGGGTGCCCCCATGGGAAGCCACTTCTCATTGGCACTGGACAGAGGGGAGGGGCCAGGAGCGCCCTTCGGGGGACCTGAAAAAAAGAGGTTCATGGCCGCTCTGTGCAATTCCATTTCACAGAGCAGGTAAGTATAGACATGTTTGTTAAATTACAGTGAAATGGCTTCCCTCTTTTAATGCAACCCATTTAAAGCAACCCCTGTTGCCAGAACTGAAAGTGAAAAAAAATGTGTGATTGGTAACCCTTAACCACACCTCCCACTTTTTTGGCATTGGTTTTTATGAACTACAATTTATAAAGTTGAACTACACTAGGGCCATTTTGTGTCCAGCAAATGTGATAATGTTTCTTGTATTATCTTGACCGTGTTTTCCTTTTGGCTTTCTAGGAAATGTCCTCTGGATTTGTCAGAGCAGGAAAGATCTTTTCTGTCTGAGTGATCTGACTGCACCATACAGACCTTCCACCGTCCAGCTTCCCCCAGACACAGAGATGGTCCACATGTCGGCCTGTGCGGATGCTGTATGGGCGCTTGATGGGTATGGAGGAGTGCTTATCCGAACGCTTTCTAAAACCTGCCCTACTGGGATGCATTGGACAAGGCTGGATCTCTCTCAACTGGGTGAGTTTGATTGCTTTGTTGGGAAATTATTAATAATAATCTATCCAGTTTACATGCCCTCAGTAGGTAAGAATAGATCTGCTATGCATCTGAATATCTGAACACGTAGTTAAAATCAAATTCCAGACCCCCCCATCCCCCGTTTACTGCTCCACAACTTCATTCAAAAAAAGTCTTTGGTGATCTGCGATGTCAGTCCATGCTTGGTCATAACACTTACTCCAAATTACAAACTTTATATGGATACATTACCACAGGCAGTATGTTCAACTTGCCTGGACTGTTTTTGTGCCGCTTTAGGTTAGGTTTCCTGCCAGCTGAGAAACTACTGAAAAAAAGGTTTTCTTCAGTACAATATATTCTGTCTTAAAACGCAAAAGAGCCTGTCTGTGCTACACAGGTATTTTAAGTCATCACTGGCACAGAAATTACACAGGGTGTCACATACCTGGTGGTAGAGCCTGACATGCTCGTTCAGCTCTGGCTCAGGGAGCACTGGCAGTGGCCATGAGAGCACAACGAGGTATGGGTGCCTGTAGGTCATCCAAAGATCTGCACAGGTTGGTAACTGGTGCTTCCTCAGGGATGTGCCAGGTGGCAAAGGTAAGAGGTAGGTGCTGGTGGACCTGGGCTGGGAGACAGTGGGCTGGCAAATGCTTGGCAGGCAGGTGACTAGTTGCGGGTGCTGGGCAGGCTGGTGAGGACTGAGTAGGAAGAGGACAAGTCCGCAGGCACAGTAAGGCAGCATGTAGGGTCAGTGACAGATGAGCAGAGCAAGCATTAACAGCAAGCAAAGGAGTAGTCGGATAAAAGGCCAAGGTCAGCAATAGTGGAGAAGATCATGTAAAGCAAAGGCAGATTCCGTAGACAAGCCAGGGTCAGGCAAGGTGGTGGTCAGACGTAGTCAAAGACAACCGGCGTCAGTGACAGATGAGCAAAGCATAAACGGCAGGCAAATAAGTAGTCGAGTCAGAGGCCAAGGTCCGCAATGGTGGAGAAGACCATGTAACGCAAAGGCGCATTCCATAGACAAGCCAGGGTAAGGGCAGGTGGTATTCAGACGTAGTCAAAGGCAAGCCGGGTCAACCACAGTGGATCAAGTACACAAGCAGGTAGTAGGTTGCATGGGAATACTGTATATCAGAGAGCAATAAGCAAACAATCCCCTGCAAGGCAATGGCGTAATGTCACATACTAGCACATAATGAAATGCTTACCTTGGAACGAAGCCCTCCAGTTCCACGCCGTCACCGCTGACTAGGCTTCTGTGTTTACTCTGTCCTCTTTCCGGGATCGAGGGCTCCGGCTGTATGAATGGCTGAGCCACGATGATGTCACTCCCGTGCATGTGCATGGGGGTCACGGCTTAGGCGCGGAGCTCTGAATGTATGGCATGGGTGTGCTGTCTCCTAAGAGTGCATGTGCCGGTGATGCCATTGGCTGCGTCCTATGTGAATATCTCCTAAACAGTGCAAGTTTGAAGGTATTGACTATACCTACAGGTAAGCCTGATTATAGACTTACCTGTAAGTACAAGTTCAAAAGAGGGCTTAACTAACACTTTAAATAGTCCATTTAGTGACAGGCTTGCTCCTGCGCACACCTGCTTCATTACTTGCCGGCCTATGCACACGTTTGCACCTTGGAGAGCCATCTGTAATATGAGCAAGCCTTCCCTGACACGTGGTTTGGCCTCCAGACAATCTAAAGCAGGAGTCCTCAAACTATGGCCCTCGGGCCAGATGAGGCCTACCAAGGTCATTTACCTGGCGGACTGACCATTCAGGCAGTGGTGCCCTCACAATGAGCGGTCTGCCACCTGAAGCTGGACTACGAAGTTACCGAACTGCAGAGATCCCCACCGGACCCCACCCCATAGGAGGAAACGGGACCAATCTCCAGCATTGTCCAGGGTGGGGGCAGAGACACCGAGATCCCGCTCCGGCATCTCACAGTCCAGCACAGGAAAGCTGCACAGAAGGAGCCGGCTCTTAGTCCTTCTCGCGGCTGTCTTTTAATCCGTGTGCCTGTTGACAGCGGCAAGTCGCTGGGAGTTGTTAAAACTGGAAGTCCCTCACAGGCTACCATTACCAGCAGCTCTGTGTAATTTGGCGGTGCTCCTCTTGAATCCCCGGGCACTGGTGAGGCTGTGCTGATGGGCACTGGTGAGGCTGTGCTGATGGGCACGGGTGAGGCTGTGCTGATGGGCACGGGTGAGGCTGCGTTGATCTGGCCCACCAATAGTCTGTGGGACAGTGAACTGGCCCTCCTGTTTAAAACGTTTGAGGACCGCTGATCTAAAGGAACATAAAAATGTGGGAATGACTATATCTGCTTGTTACCTATATAGGGTCTTACTCAACAGCCGCAGTTGCCTTTGCAAACCCATTTATGATTTTGGAAAAGTAGCCTGTGCCAAAAGCAGACCTGTGAGAGGGACCAAGCAGGCCCCACCCACTACAGGCTTCCTGCAGAGAACTACAGGAGGGGGCGGAGACTAGACCAGTCACCCTGCACAAGGGGGGAGAGAGCAGCAGTAAGTGGTCTTTATTACAGGAAGCTCCTGCAGAGGGAACGTTTTACACTGGATTACTTTATGGATTTTGAAGAAATACACAATGTGCACCAAGATTCAAAGAAGAATACACACAGGTCCTGTATTTAGACAATGTTTGCTTATTCCAGGGTTAGACAGTAACATACATTTAAATAGCAGCATCATGAAAAGATTGAGAAACAAGCAAGCATAAAAACCACACCACAAATTATTTCCAAGTAAACATTGCAATGACACCGAGCTGTTCTCATTGAAAACACATCGTAGTGTTCTCATGACCCGAGTGTTTGCTCTGTTTCACCCAGGAAAAATAATATTTCTTCAAATAGTGCTGTTTGTCACTAAATCCCTCTGTTTTTCCCAAGACTGTGCAGATGGTTTGTAAGGGCAGAATGCTGAGGAAATGCATTTTGTGCTCTGCAAACTCAATGTTTGCTCCTTGCTGTCAAAAGGCTATATCTGTAGAATGACATTTGTGTAAGGTTACACTATCAGTATCAGGACTTCTAAACTTAGAACTCCCTCTCAGCTTTCACTCCGCAGTTGCAGAGCCTCAGTCTCATTGCCACAGTTTCACGCTTGGCATTATCTCTAGTGGAAAGCATGCATAGGTGTTACTTTTCCCACATATCTTTTTTTTTTTTTTTTTCTCTTTTAGTCTGTGATTCATCAGAATAGGAAGTTTTAACATATGTGCTAAACCCATAGACCGTGCACAACCACGTGATTGTAGAAGTGTTGTTTGGTAATCAGCCAGCCAGTGACGCCAGTATGACACGTTTGGACAGCTGAGAACTCATGTGACAGCGATATCTAAGACCTAAGTAACACGTAGCTGTGAGGCCCCACAGACTAGAAGGACTTTGTAGCTCAATGTCAGCAGAGGAATGTAGTTTTGGAGGACCCAATGTTTATGGAGCAAAAATATGTGACCCCCCGGGGAAGGGTTACCTATATTTTGGCAATACAATCCTTTTTACAGTGTAAAATGACATCATGGTAAACCGTGAATACACCTAGCCATCGCTAGTTTGCATTTTCATTATTTCACTGTGTAAAAAAAAAAATGATTTGATTTGTTTATCAAGTTTTGTATTAAAACACTTTTTAAAGTTGTAAAAGTTTTAGGTTTTTTTTAACTTCATGCATTCTATGCAAGGTAAAAAATCTTCTCTGTGCAGCAGCCCCCCAAATACTTACCTGAGCCCCATCTTCCTCCAGTGCTGTGTTCGTGAGCCTGGACTCTCTGAGGGCACTCAATTACCTTTTTGCTCCCACTGCTGTCAATCACAGCCAATGAGGAGAGAGAGGCAGGGCCATGCCACATCTGTGTGCCAATGGACTCGGCAGCGAGCGCGCAGCAGGGCCCCCATAGCAAGCTGTTTGCTCTGGGAGCACTCGACAGGAGGGAGGGGCCAGGAGCGCCAACGGGGGACTTGAGAAGAGGATGATTGGGGCTGCTCTGTACAAAACCACTGCACAGAGCAGGTAAGTATAACCTGTTTGTTGTCTTAAAGTGATTGTAAAGGTGGTGTTTGTTGTTTAAAAAAAAAATAAAAATGTTATACTTGCCTGCTCTGTGCAAGGGTTTTGCACAGAGCAGCCCCAATCCTCCTCCTTCTGGGGTTCCCCGGTGGCACTCCTAGCCCCTCATCTTTGAATGCCCCCATGGAGAGCCGCTCTCACCCGGGGCACCTGTGCTGGCGTGCTCACGAGTCCTGCTGCTGTGTCCATTGACACAGACAGCAAGACTCGGCCCTGCCCCTGCATCGCTGAATTGGATTGACAGCAGCAGGAGCCAATGGCCCCTGCTGCTACCAGTCTATCCAATGAGGACGGAGACGGTGGCTGGAGCCGCTGGGCTCCTGCATGTCGCTGGAACGGTCGTGCTCAGGTAAGATAAATGAGGGGGCTCTGGGGGGCAGCTGCAGCACAGAAGGTTTTTCACCTTAAAGCATAGAATGCATCAAGGTGAAAAACGTGGAGACTTTACAATCACTTTAATGTAAAAAAAATCCAAACCTTTAATATCACTTAAGTTCACCTTTTAAAAAAAAAAAGTTACGAATGCACATCTTTTTGCAGAAAAAAAGTGCAATTTTTATTATTATTATTAGGAGCCTGCAAAGCATTGCACCCACAATCAGCAGATCGCGGGTGAAATGCAGGACTCATGCACACTGTCAGTGTAAGCTGTCTCCTCGTACCTCTTATTGGCAGGCAGTTGCACACTGACCGGAAGCATCAATGAACTACCACAGCGCTCAACAGCGTCCTGGTAGTTCATTCACAAGCCAATAGCAGCAAAGGCTGTTTTTACTTTTGGCTCTCCCATTCACAGAACTATGTGAATGAATGCATCAGACAGGCGGGCGGAGCCCCACACTGCTTTTTTTTTTTTTTTTTTTTTTGTGATCGGGAAGAATATCCCTGGCACGCTGTCACTACAGGCAGAGGATCAGGGAGCTACTGCAGCAGTGGGAACATGTTGCATTTTCCCAAAGGTGAACTTTTCCTTTAAATCCCATCAGAGAGAGCTTTTAATGACTGGGCTTTAGGCTGAAGTTTAATCTGCTTATATTTTGCATGCCCTGGTTCCCACTTTCCCCTCATCAAAATGCTAATGACACTTTTAAACCTTTTTGTTCTCCTTTGGCTGAAAGCGCTGATCGGGAGTCTGTCGTCTGCTGGTTTTCCAGCATGCACGTCCGACCGAAGCCGGCCAAACGGCCCAACATACATACAGGCCAAACGTTGGCCCTTTTTTTTTTTTTTTTTTTTTCGTTAAACCAGCTGTCGTCTCCCGACATTTGGCTCATGTGTACCCGGCTTAAAATACCTTTTTTATGAGTACAAACAAATGGCCACTGGCCTTTGCAGCAAGGAGCACATGGAAGGGCGACACATTCAAAAGAAAAAAAAAATAGAAATTCCCATCTCAACTTATCGACCAGCCTGCTAACCATCCTAATTATCCTGTCTAATGCTGCGTACACACGATCGGAAATTCGGCCAGCAAAAGACCGAAGAGAGCTAGAGAGCTTTTGGTCGGAAAATGCGAATGTGTGTATGCTCCATCGGTCTTTTGCTGGCCGAATTCAAGCCAGCAAAAGATTGAGAGCATGTTCTCAATTTTTCGGCCAAAGCGTTCCTATCCGAAAATGTTATCGTCTGTAGCATTTCCGAAGCGCAAAATTCCTACGCATGCCCGGAAACAATTTGACGCATGCTTGGAAGCATTGAACTTAATTTTCTAGGCTCGTCGTAGTGTTGTACATCACCACGTTCTTGGCGGTTGAAAGTTCAGCGAACTTTTGTGTGACTGTGTGTATGCAAGGCAAGGTTGAGCGGAATCCCGTCGGAAAAGCCATCATATTTGAAAAAAACGCATTATTTTGTACTTTTTGCTATAATAAATATCCCCATTTTTTTTTTTTTTTTTTAAAAAAGCAAATTTTTTCTCAGTTTAGGCCGATATGTATTATACATATTTTTGGTAAAAAAAAATCGCAATAAGCGTATATTGATTGGTTTGAGCAAAAGTTTATAGCGTCTACGAAATAGGGGATAGTTTTATGGCATTTTTTTTTTTTTTTTTTTTTTACTAGTAATGGCGGCGATCTGCGATTTTTATCGTGACTGCGACATTACGGCGGACACATCGGACAATTTTTGACACATTTTTGGGACCATTGGCATTAATACAGCGATCAATGCTATAAAAATGCATTGATTACTGTAAAAATGTCACTGGCAGGAAAGGGGTTAACACTAGGGGGTGATCTAGGGGTTAACTGTGTTCCCTGGGAGGTGATTCTAACTGAAGGGGGAGGGGACTGACTAGAGGGAGTGACGGATTGTGGTTTCTAGCTAATAGGAACACACGATCTGTCACTCCTGTCAGAACAGGGAAGTGTGTGTTTACACACACTCGTCCCTGTTCTGTGTCTCCTGGTCACGATCGCTTATGGCCGGCGGTCATCGCGACTGTCGGCCACGAGCATCGGCATTCCCACTGTGCAGCGGGCGAGCGCCTGCTATCCCGACCCCGCGAGCCGACGTACAGCTACGACAGCTCGCACAGGGGAGCCAACCTGCCGCAGTATAACTGCGACAGTTAAAGAGGACCTGTTGTCTAAAAATCATCACATAGGGGGGGACCTTTTGTCCTCAGTGTGATTTGGGGGGGGGGGTTACACCCAAGCACATAAAATCCCCACCCCAAAAATTTGAGACCCCCCTACATATACGTACGAACGTAAACGCACATACACATGTTGCATATTGCCGCACACGCCGGAGTTAGAGCAATAATTCTAGCACAGGATCTCCTGCAAACTCTGAAAGACAGACAGTGACAGCTGGCTCTAAAAATCCATTTTTTAGTTGCGTCTCATTACACTGGGACATGTGCTGCTTAAATGTACTGCCAGAGGCAGGGGAAGAATAGTATATCCTGGCTGTACATAGTCATGGCATCTTCCTTGTACCAGGAGCAGGCCTCTGATGACATAATGTTATGAGACAATCCCCTGTAATCTAGTACACTCTGCCCAGGCTTCAGGCCAAAGTCCTGTACATGCCACTCAGTCTGCAGAATCTCATGTGTGTGCCAGAACCTATAGAGTTGAGACAACAGGAACCCAAATGACTGACAGTGCAGACAGCATAGCTTTGGACATTCTGCATTCACACATTACTGACAGTGACTGATCTCCTGGATGTGCTACAGCTTCTTAAAGCATCAGTCTCACCAAAAGTAAGATTCATTATAGAAATAAAAATTCCTAATTTTAAACTTTGCGCCTATTGCAGTGTAAATATTTCATGCAATCTTAAAGGATGACTAAACCCAAGAACACAAAATGCAGCATATTGCATCTTACAGTCTTTAGATGTGGTAGCTCCATTAGCTTTATTTGTTCACACTAAGAACCTTTTCAGCAAGTACAGGAAAAAATCTGTTGATGTTGCCAGAAATGCAGTGTCCATGGTACTTCCTGTGAGCTGTGCTGGAAAGAATATCTTCCTTCCTAGCCATCTTCTGTAAACTACCAATTGAGAGTTGACGAACATGGTTCTCTCCATACAGTGGAAGAGTAAGTATAGCCACCAAAGGAATGGAAGTATAGCACAACCACATGAAAATAAAGCCCGCTCTAATGCTGGGAGCAGAAGAGAGCGGCGAGTCAACATCAGAAGAACAGAGGGAGAAGACAGCTGGGAAGACCCAGCAAAAGAGCGAGAAGATAGTGGAGAAGACCCGGACAGAGGGAGAAGAACCAGAGAGGGCTAGAAGATATGAGCGGAGAAGAACCGGCAGACGCAGAAGACGCCACTGGAGGAGGCAAAAGAGCTGGAGGGGGAGAAGAACTCAGAAGAGCCGACGGAGCTGCCTTAATAAATTACTTTAAAAACCTGTGTACTGTGTTTTTTTTACTTTAGGTGAATGGGTAGGGATACTTATTCACATAGGGTGGGAATCTGGGGACCTCCTTATTAAAGGGGGCTTCCAGATTCCGATAAGCCCCCTGCCCACAGACCCAGACAACCAATGGCCAGGGTTGTCAGGAAGAGGCCCTTGTCCTCATCAACATGGGGACAAGGTTCTGGGGGGGGGGCAAGGCCCCCCAGTGCCCCAAAGCACCCCCCCCCCCCATATTAAGGGCATTCGGCCTGGTACGGTTCGGGGGGGGGGGCGCTCACTCGTCCCCACCCCCTTCCTGATCTGCCGGGCTGTGTGCTGGGATAAGGGTCTGGTATGGATTTTGGGGGTTCCCCTTAAAATCAATACCAGACTGAAGGGCCTGGTATGCGCCCATGCCTTTTTTTTTTTTGTTTTGTTTTGTTTTTTTTTAACATTCTGAGGTGGCTTTCCCCCTAAAGATTCATACCAGACACAGTGCCCGGTATCGTCTGGGATCAAGGTCTGATCTCTGATCGTTGAAGTCTGAAGTCGTACGCATGTCGGACTTCAAGTCGCAGGGCAAAGTCGGATCCAGTGTGAACCCAGCCTCATGCTTTTGGGTTTAGATGTGCTTTTAACATTAGATTAAACTAAAGGCCCCAAAAAACGGCCTTGTTTACATTTTCCCTAACCGGAATGCTTCCGGTCTCCTAGACCAGTGGTTCTCAACCCTGTCCTTAAGTACCCCCAACAGTCCATGTTTGCAGGTTTTCCTTCATCTTGCACAGGTGTTTTAAATCCGAGTCAATGGCTTGGTGTTTTGGACAGCTATTTTATCTAAGAAAAAAATCCCAAAACATGGCCTGTTTGGGGTACTTGAGGACAGGATTGAGAACCACTGGTCTAGACAATAGAGAAGATTGGGGTTGTTACAGTCCTTGATTAACTCTATGGCAATGGGCCGCAACTGTTGGATTGGATCCCAGACTCGGGAGTACAAGTAAGCCCAGGAAACGGGAAAGTCACACTGAAGAGTGGCTGGAGGATGGGGGTAACCCCTCCTGCTGCTTCTAAAAGCAAATCAGTGACTGATCAGCCACTTGGATTGGTTGTAGCAGAAAGGGAATCGCCAGCTGAAAATTTTAATACCGGGGTTATGGCTGACAGCTGCACCCTAACCACTTAAACACAATGACGTACATATATGCGACTGTGTGTCAAGTGGTTAAAATGTAAATGAAAGGAAAAACGTAATATAGCTAGGGGGGGCGAAACAGTAGCACACTAGTCTTCCCAGTGAAAAGGCTGTGAGGGGAGGGGGGGGGGGGGGGATGGTGTCAGGACAAGTCTGATCATTGGAGGAGAGCAGGCTGAGTTCCCATGACAGCTGGAGAACTGACCATGCTGTGCTCTCATGCTTGGTGTGGTCAGTTTTTAAATAGGAAAGCAGAAGGACGGGCAGGAACACCAGGGATTTTACACAAAAGAAGCAATACAAAGAGAAGAGGACACATTATTATTATACAAGCACACATCAGGAATATGAAGTGTTGGGATAACATATTATTTAACCCTTCTTTACTAAGAGCAAAAAAAAATTGGCTTTATACCCACTTTTAGAGGATTTGTTTCCTAAAATAATGAGCAAATAACAAGACTGGTGAGGAGCAAGGTAGAGCGTAACAAGCAATCACTCTGGACCCACCACTATTGAGGAGATGTGAGTTGTGCCTGGTACTAGTCACCATGAGCTGCTCAAGAATGGGCAGATATCCATCTCATTCTTGGCAAAATATCTGCCCATCTATAGCAACCCCAGCATTTGACCTGTCAGTGCTATGCACAAATGTAACTTTCCTTTTCTTTAAGATCTACTGTACTTTGTGTGTTTTACCCTTAAGCAAATCTCCGTGGTACACAGAACCCATCTCACTGAAACCTGACCTGTGTATCCTGTGGGCAGTGTGTTTGTTTGGGGTGTAGTCCCGGCAGGTTACTAACCAACGCCGGGGGAGCGGTTTATATGCCTTTATCCTTTATCTTGGAATCAGTGCATTGTGTACTGATGGTAGGCCTCTGTCAATATCTTTTGTCTTATTTAAAGGAATACATCCAAGTTGCCTAGAAACATAGAAAATGATTGGAGACGAGACCAAAAAGTGTGTGTGTGTGATTTATTTTTATTTTTTTTTATGTTTGCAAAATTCTAATATTGGCAGGAGGTAACTCTTTCAGCTTTTACTGCTCTGAACTTGTGGCTTAATGATTATTATTATTATTATTATTATTATTATTATTATTACTTGTATAGCAAGTACTGGTTCTCATCCTACCTATCCCACTGCTCCTTCAGTGTCACTTGCAACTCTACTTCCTCCTCTCCTCTTCCTTTCTCCGTTGGGGTCCCCCCAAGGTTCTGTTCTTGGACCTCTTCTTCTTTTCTAAAATTTCACCACCTCCCTGGGTCAGTTGATTGCCTCCCACGGCTTTCAATATCTCTACGCTGACGACACCCAAATCTATCTCTCCACCCCCCAGTCCTCTCCATCTGTCTCCTCACGCATCACCAACTTACTAGCAGACATATCAGCCTGGATGTCACATCACTTCCTCAAACTCAACCTATCCAAAACCAATCTCATTATATTTCCTCCCCCAGGTGCCACTTCCCCTGATTTCTCGGCTCAACTATCAATTTGTCCCCCCACGCCAAGGTCCTAGGTGTAATCCTAGACTCTGAACTAACCTTTCGGCGCCACATCCTATCGCTATCCAAAATTTGCTGCCTCGACCTCCGCAACATCTCCAAGATAAGCCCCTTCCTAACCAATGTCACCACAAAGCTTCTAATCCACTCCCTGGTCATCTCTCTCCTTGACTACTGCAACTCCCTCCTCATTCGCTTACCTCTAAATAGGCTATTTCCCCTTCAGTCCATCATGAACGCTGCTGCCAGGCTCATCCACCTCACAAACCGCTCAGCGTCTGCTATTCCCCTCTGCCATTCCCTCCATTGGCTGCCACTCAGCCAACAAATTAAATTCAAGATACTAACTACAACTTACAAAGCCATCCACAACCTGGCCCCCAGCTACATCACTAACCTAGTCTCAAAATACCAACCTAATCGTTCTTTTTGCTCCTCCAAAGATCTCCTGCTTTCAAACTCTTACTCCTTTGGGACTTCTCCAGAGCCTCTCCCATCCTATGTAATGCTCTACCCCAATCTGTCTTGATTTTTTTTTTTTTCTTTTTCTCCTACTTTATCCACTTTCAGGCGATCCCTGAAAGCCTATCTGGCTCCCACCTAACAACTGTACATTTATCTTCTCCATCAGCACATCCCCCACAGTTATTACCCCTTATCTCTTGACCTTCCCTCTTAAATTGTAAGCTCCAAAGAGCAGGGCCCCCTGATTCCTGCTGTATTAACGTGTATTGTATTTGTACTGTCTACCCTCAAGTTGTAAAGCGTATACTGTTGGTGCTAAATAAATCCTGTATAATAATGGCACCGTCAATTTTGAGAGAGAGAGAGAGAGATTTTATTAATTTCTTTGTCGTACATCACGGGACACAGAGCGGCTATAGTAATTACTATCTGGGTTATACGCCACCTATAGGTGAATGGACACTGGCACACCCAAAAGACAGGAAGTCCCCCCTCTCTATATAACCCCTCCTATACAGGAAGTACCTCAGTTTTTTCACCAGTGTCTGTAAGGTGGTGGCCACTGATGTGATACATGTGCTCTTGGAGGTCTGGAAGGTTCTATTAAGAATCATGGACTTCAGTCGGATCCATTCGAAAAAGCTATCGGCCAAAATGGATGGTACCCGAGCCTCATTGGAAGGGGAGAAGATTCCTCGAGGTATGCCTGTAATGCAACCTTGTGATGCTGGACCCTGCATAATGGAACCCTGTGCAATGTTTGTTCTGACCAAGGTGCTTTCCTGCAGGGTGCTATTACAGGTCCAGGGGAGTGGACACCAGATTAAGGGGGGGCCCAGTCTCTGAAGGTCTTTTATGACAGCTCGCCATGATGGGTGAAGATTGGACTCCTGTTATGTTCAGAGTCCTGCAGCAGAAATGGTAAGTCTGCATTTGTTTGCAGTTTCTCTTTAAAAAAAAAAAAGAATTCTGACTGTCTGTTCTCCCGGTGGCCACTGGGAGCAGTGTGCTGTTTAATAATGCTATGTACTCTTACTCATGTGGGCTGCTGTTTCTCCTCCAGCCACTAGAGGGCGCAGGCTCACTCTGTATGGCCTATTTTTATATAGGCAGTAAGGGCGGCCATGCCATGTGGCAACAGGTTCAGTAGGCCTCTGGAGACAGCAGACCATGTATACCAACAAAGTGTGCGTACTTACTATGTGACAGACAAGTCATGATTATATGCTGCATATTTACTGCTTATCCGGGGGGGACTGTACAACTCTAAGTTGACACACCCCTGGATGGTTAGCAGTTCACTTTAAAGTGTTGTTGACTGCTCTGTAGGCAGATGCAGTGTAATATACATGCTTGCAAACTTGTTGCTTAAATGCATGTTTAAATATACACGTCTGGAACAACATGAGCATGGGTGCATTTTAAGGAGTTGTATCTCAGTATAGTGAATTTGTGCTTTGCTAAATCCTGCAGGTCTCGTATGGGGCCAACTGCAGTTAAGCAGGTGCTTGCTTGCAAACTAGCTGAAAACGCATGGTTGCTTTAATGCACAGTTGCTGGAATGCCCGGTTGCTGAAGATGCATGTTTTTACATATTCACTTAAATATACATAGTTATACATGTTTGCATAAAGATACATGATCATGGTTGCACAAAGATGCGTGTTTATTCATGTTTGCATAAAGATACATGATTGCATAAAGATGCATGTTTGTATGGTGGGCGACTACATGGCAAATGAGGTTCAATGTAGAAAAATGTAAAATAATGCATTTGGGTGGCAAAAATATGAATGCAATCTATACACTGGGGGGAGAACCTCTGGGGGAATCTAGGATGGAAAAGGACCTGGGGGTCCTAGTAGATGATAGGCTCAGCAATGGCATGCAATGCCAAGCTGCTGCTAATAAGGCAAACAGAATATTGGCATGTATTAAAAGGGGGATCGACTCCAGAGATAAAACGATAATTCTCCCGCTCTACAAGACTCTGGTCCGGCCGCACCTGGAATATGCTGTCCAGTTCTGGGCACCAGTCCTCAGGAAGGATGTACTGGAAATGGAGCGAGTACAAAGAAGGGCAACAAAGCTAATAAAGGGTCTGGAGGATCTTAGTTATGAGGAAAGGTTGCGAGCGTTGAACTTATTCTCTCTGGAGAAGAGACGCTTGAGAGGGGATATGATTTCAATTTACAAATACTGTACTGGTGACCCCACAATAGGGATAAAACTTTTTCGCAGAAGAGAGTTTAATAAGACTCGAGGCCACTCATTACAATTAGAAGAAAAGAGGTTTAACCTTAAACTACGTAGAGGGTTCTTTACTGTAAGAGCGGTAAGGATGTGGAATTCCCTTCCACAGGCGGTGGTCTCAGCGGGGAGCATTGATGGCTTCAAGAAACTATTAGATAATCACCTGAATGACCACAACATACAGGGATATGTAAGGTAATACTGACACATAATCACACACATAGGTTGGACTTGATGGACCTACTATGTAACTATGTATGTATGAATAGACATGGTTATTCATGATCGCATAAAGATACGTGATTGCATGAAGATGCATGTTTATACATGTTTGGATATACATGGTTATACATGATTGCATAAAGATACATGGTTGCATAAAGATGCACGTTTATACATGTCTGCATAGATACGTGTTGCGTAATGTTGCATAAACACATTGCATAAACATGTTTCATAAATGCATGCTTGCTTATTGCGTAAATGCTTGTTTTCATGGGCACATGTTGCATGAATGTGTGTGTACAGCGCACGCTTTCATATTTTGCCTAAATGCATAGTTGCATAAGCACAAGCTTCCATAAATGCAGGCTTCCATAGATGCATATTGCTTAAACACATCCTGGTATGTTTTTTCATTTGTACTGCATATGAATGTTTATTTACATTAAGCTGTATACATATGTACTTGTTTTCCTGGAACTACATACATATGTGCTTATTTGCATAGGACTACATGCATATGAGCTTATTTGCCTGGGTGCTCGTTTGCCTGGTGGTACATGCGTGTGTGCTTATTGACCTTGTACTGCATACATAAATGCATGAATGGCAAGAATACTTGTATACCTGCATGTTTGCATACCTAGGTACTTGCATACCTAAGGGGTTGTGTAGAGGTAAACCAACATTGTATTAGGCCTGCATGCTTGGAGGACTGTAGATTAGGTTGAATAATATAGTTGCTGCATTATTTACCTGTTATACCAGTTAAATGGTTCCAGAAAAGAGAGGCAGCCGGTAGAAGCAGGGGCACCGCTCTCAGGTTCAGGGATCTGGCGGTGTCCACATCTCCCGATGGGCAGTGGTTTCAGGTGCATCTGAGCCACTGTGGTGTTTGGCATTGCAGTGTTTCCTGGCACATTTATTTTTCATCAGACTACGGCCGCTTCACCTTGATCATACCTGATCTCGGATGACCGAAGCCTAAGCAGGATCAAGCCTGGTTAGTATATAGATGGGAGACTGCTCGGGGGTACCAGATGCTTGTAAGCTTTCCCCACCTGGGTGAGGGCGGCATCTGAGGCTGCTGGGTTTTGAGAGTATCTCAGGCCAGAAAATCTTAGGGCAGTCTCTGAGGTGGTTTGTTCCATCTTTAGCCGGCAGAAGCGTGGTAGGTTAAGTGCACCTCCTGGGACTGTCTGGGTCTGTAACAGAGTCATCAGTCTTTTGCCTTGCATTTGCTCTTGGAGCAGAAGTTATGGGCTCATTATTGTGAGACAATTAAATGGTAGCAGTTCCAAAGCCAAATAGGGATATGAGGTCTATCTTAAGATCTCAAGCCGCTGAACATCCTTCTGTTTCAGATAGGCTAGACTGTTCAATGATGAACTCGCTGCAAAAGATAGATTTCAGGGTCCATAATCCTCTGTAAATGGACATCTTCGTGTGGCGGTTTGTTTCCAGGCTCATCAAAGATTTCTGTAATTGCAGTGGAAAGCCATTTTATTTTTATTTTTTTTTTGTGAATCTTCCCTTTGGGTTGGCCACAGCTCTGGAGGGTTCTCAAAGTATCTAGCCCCAGTGCTGGGCTTGCTGAAGACACCTCAATACACTTTACCTCAATAATCTTTGCTCAGGAAGCAGTCAATTTCAGGGGTTCCTTCGATATATTTCTACAGGAGGAAGCTGTGTTTAGGTCAAAGCACGTTCTCTACATACAGCCCTACTCCAGGTCTTGGTAGAGGTTCATTCTCTGTCTGGAACTTTGAAGATCCAGGCATCGCATTGCCGGAAGGCTCTGTTTGCGGGGTGTCGCAGAGCAAAAATTGGTGCTTGATATTCTTCCTTTTCAGGAATTTGGAAAATACCCACTGATGCCATTCTCTCTAAGTGGACTTGAGGCTGGCTACAGTTCAGTGGGCTTGGTCTTCACAGGAGTGAATACTGTCCAATAGCTTGGAATTTTTGGCCAGTATGCCTTGCTCTGGATTATAGGACAAACCTGTTGTAGATTCAATCTGGAAATGCCTCTGCAGGCATATATAAACCACCAGGGTGGCGCCAGAGGTCATGTGACTCAGGGAGGTGTACTACATTCTGTCTGGGACAGTACAGGTGCTGTCTCTATCGCCAATACATATACCAGGTATAGGATAGTGGCAAGGGGAACTCTGCAGGGGAGTCTACTAGATTCCAAGTTCTGCAACAGTTTGGGATAGGTGTGTCCGGGACAAGAGTCCCACTGCCAATAAAGGTACATGTATTGGTAATGCCTTAAGGTCTGGTTCTCCCCTATTTGATGTTTTGGATTCTGCCACATCTTTTGCGAAGAATCCGTAAGGTGGTAACACTAATATTAATGTTGGCCAAATTAGCCCAGGGGGGGCTTGGTACACAGGCATAGCGAGTCTTGCAGGGGGTTGCTCCTTTGGAGACTCCCAGTCCAACGGAACCTGATGGTCTTGAGTCCTGTATCTCAGCACTGTTGAGCCTCGAAAAGCCAGCTTCGGGGGAACTTCAATTACAGGAATTGAAAATATTTTTTTGCCTGGGGTGAAGCCAGGAAGTGGCACCCGCAGAAATAAACCGGTGGGAGATTTTCTTTTTCTTTCTTCAATTGCTAGAGGAAAGGCGTTTGGCCTTAAGTACCGGTAAGGGTCATAGTTCGTCCCTTTCCATTTTTTTCCAGGGGCCGTTGTTTCTCACTCCTTGTTTCATACCTCATACAGCATGTAACTTGGACAGTCCCGTCTGTCAGGCCATTCTTGTGTCCTTGGTACTTGAATCTTGACCGTCCTTGCACTTTTTGAACCAATCGGGGGATTCTCTGTTGGTTCTTTTATCTCAGAAGGTGGCTTCTTTGGTTGCTATCACTTCAGAAAGCGGAGTGTCAGAGTTAGCGGCTGTTTCATGCAAGGAGCCATTCTTGGTCTCGCATCATAAGGTGATGTTGCGTCATCATCCATTTTTATTGCCTAAAGTGGTTTCTAGTTTTTCACTTGAATCAGGACAGTGCCTTGCCTTTTATTTTTCTCCTAATCCACAGTCGGCAGGAGAAAGATCGCTACCTACTCTAGAGGTAGTTCAGACGCTCAGGGTCTACTTGAGTTGTCGGCAC
Organism: Aquarana catesbeiana; assembly: GCF_042186555.1. Lineage (NCBI taxonomy): Eukaryota > Metazoa > Chordata > Amphibia > Anura > Ranidae > Aquarana > Aquarana catesbeiana. The sequence continues at coordinate 29,572,543 of NC_133336.1, read as the reverse complement.
AAGTCGGGAATCCTGGTTTGTGCTGCCAGAAGAGCCCAGGAAGTGCAGGCGGCATCCAGGTCGAATATTTAGCAGTGGATCTGCCAGTTTATCAATGATGACTATGGTTTAAATGGCAAGAACTCATTTTTTTTTTTCTGGGGAGAGATTCTCTACCATGTGTGGGAGTATCTTGGGCCATCCTTCATCGGATGTCAGTGGCCCAGGTGTACAAGACCATTATTTGGTCTTTTGTTTATACATCTACAGGGTTTTTACCAGGTGAATGTCAATCATGTAGAATTCACTGCCTTTGGCCTCAGCGTATTACAAATGACAGAGTAGGTCCTTCTTTGGTGGCAGTTTCTTTGATGGTGCCTCCCTCCCCTCAGGGGCATTGCTTTGGGACATCCCAGATAGTAATTTACTATAGCTGCTCTGTGTCCCGTGATGTACTCCAAGAAAAGGATTTTACAGGTAAGCTGTAGGAAAAATCCTAATATATGTGTATGTATATGCATTCACATCAGTTCCTGCCCCCAAGGAGCTTACAATCTGAAGTCCCTAACTCCCATACATACACATACCAGGGCCAATTTAAACAGGAGCCAATTAACCTATCGGCATGCCTTTGAAGTGGGAAGGGGTGGGGGGACCGGAGTACCCGAAGGAAACCCACGCAGGCACAGGGAGAAGATGCAAACTCCAGGCAGGTAGTGCTGTGGTTGGGATTCGCACCAACGACCCTAGTGTTGCCAGGTAGAAGTGCTAACCACTTAGCCACTGTGCTGCCCAGGGTGTGTGTGATTTATTATAATTTTTTTTTTTTTTATGTACATTTTCAAAATTCTGATATTAGCAGGTGGTTACTTTCTTTTTCAGCTTTTATTCCTCTGAACTTGTGGCTTACCTCTAAACTATTATTATTATATTTCTGTAATGATGTGTGTTTTTTTATATCTGTGACCCCAATTGGTGAGATTTTCTCTATTTTCTGTGACAACAGTAAAGGAAACTTGTGCTGATGCAGTTGTCACTGGGACAGAAATACACAGAATTATCGTCAGATGTTCCTAGCCTTCCTCAATTTAGTAAAAATGAATTGCTCTGGTTTCTTTCTTCATTAAAGTTTAATTATTTTTATTAAGATATTTTTCACATAAAAACATTCCATGACATTTCATGACAAAATCTTATTAAACATGCTTATCGTACATATAAATAAAACAAGACACATAATCTCCACAATCGACAGTTCTTGGATCAATCTCATAGTACCAAAAATATAAAATATAAAATATTATCCACAGTCTCTCTCCCCTCCCCCCTGCGTTTTATTTCACCATGTCCTTTTGAGACTGATTCTAAATTGGGGGCTCAGTCTTCATTAAAGTAAGTGTAAACGATCACCCTGTAAAACAACCCATTCAGTTTAGAATAGAAATGTAATGCAAAATAACTGTCAATCTTCCTCGGTCTGGGGCTCCATGCAAGATCTCGCCTCGTGGCGTTTCATTGATCATGAGAATGGTGAGGAATCAGTACTTGTTGGCAATCACAGAGGTCAGACGTTTCTTGTAGTTGGCCACCAGGTTTGCACACATCTCAAGAGGGATTTTGTCCCACTCCTCTTTGCAGATCCTCTCCAAGTCATTAAGGTTTCGAGGCTGACGTTTGGTAACTCGAACCTTCAGCTCCCCCCGTATATTTTCTATGGGATTGAGGTCTGGAGAGCTTTGCTAGGCCACGCGAGGACTTTTAATGTGCTTCTTCTTGAGCCACTCCTTTGTTGCCTTGGCAGTGTGTTTTGGGTCATTGTCCTGCTGGAACACCCATCCACGACCCATTTTCAATGCCCTGGCTGAGGGAAAGAGGTTCTCACCCTAGATTTAATGATACATGGCCCCGTCCATCGTCCCTTTTGATGCGGTGAAGTTGTCCTGTCCCCTTAGCAGAAAAACACCCCCAAAGCATAATGTTTCCACCTCCATGTTTGACGGTGGGGATGGTGTTCTTGGGGTCATAGGCAGCATTTCTCCTCCTCCAAACACGGCAAGTTGAGTTGATGCCAAAGAGCTCGATTTTGGTTGCATCTGACCACACATCTTTCACCCAGTTCTCCTCTGAATCATTCAGATGTTCATTAGCAAACTTCAGACGGGCCTGTACATGTGCTTTCTTGAGCAGGGGGACCTTGCGGGCGCTGCAGGATTTCAGTCCTTCACAGCGTAGTGTGTTACCAATTGTTTTCTTGGTGACTATGGTCCCAGCATCATTGACAACATTTTCCTGTGTAGTTCTGGGCTGATTCCTCACCGTTCTCATGATCATTAAAAATCCACGAGGTGAGATCTTGCATGGAGCCCCAGACTGAGGGAGATTGACATTTATTTTGTATCTTCCATTTGCGAATATACGCACCAACTGTTGTCACCCTCTCACCAAGCTGCTTGGTGATGGTCTTGTAGCCTATTCCAGCCTTGTGTAGGTCTACAATCTTGTCCCTGACATCCTTTGACAGCTCTTTGGTCTTGGCCATGGTGGAGAGATTGGAATCTGATTGCTTCTGTGGACAGGTGTCTTTTATACAGGTAACAAGCTGCGATTAGGAGCACTCCCTTTAAGAGATTGCTCATAATCTCAGCTTGTTACCTGTATAGAAGACACCTGGGAGCCAGAAATCTTCTGATCGGATTTGATAGCGATCAAATACTTATTTCACTCATTAAAATGCAAATCAATTTATAACTTTTCTGAAATGTGTTTTTCTGGATATTTTTGATATTCTGTCTCTCACTGTTAAAATAAACCTACCATTAAAATTATAGAACGATCATTTCTTTGTCAGTGGGCAAATGTACAAAATCAGTAGGGGGTCAAATACTTGTTTCCCTCGCTGTAGCTAGAGAACTGACCGAGATGGTGTGCTCTCCTTCTTGGTGTGGTCAGTTTTTATAGGAAAGTAGAGGGACTGGCAGAAACACCAGGGATTTTACACAAAGGAAGCAATACAAAGAGAACAGGAGACTTTCTCATACAAGTACATGGTACAGCAGTAACATATCAGGAATAAGAAGTGTTGGGGTAACAAACGCTTTAATTCTACCCTTAGATCTATCCCTCCTTCCTCCTAGCACCTATGGCACCTACCCTTTATAAGAAAGATGCATATACTTACCTATATTCAGGCTGCTCTGGGCCGGTTGAGTAATAGGCTTCAGGGGAGAGGAGGGAGCACCAACTAAGGATGGGCCACTGAAGCCTATGGGCCGGTCCAGGCTGTCTTAGCCATTATTGGCGCAGTTTTCTGCTTTGGAATACGGCTCATGCGCAAAGAGACCGAGCAGAAAATCCATGTCTGGCTCATGCCTCAATCTAAAGACACAAGTTACTCTGTTAGGGTATCTCTGTGTATTCGCTGGTTTTTACAATGGCTTGTGCCCCGTACACACGATCGGACTTTCCGACAACAAAACCGTGGAATTTTGTTTGAAGGTTGTTGGCTCCAACTTGTCTTGCATACACACGGTCACACAAATGTTGGCCAACAATTAAGAACATGGGAACACAGTGATGTACAAGACGTACAACGAGCCGAGAAAAAGGAAGTTCAATAGCCAGTGCGCCTCCTCCTGCTTGATTTCGAGCATGCATGAACTTTTGTGCGTTGGACTTGTGTACACACGATCGGAAATTCCGACAACAGTTTTGTTGGCGCAAAATTTGAGAACCTGCTAGCCAACATTTGTTGGCGAAAAGTCCGACAACAAATATTCGATGGAGCATACACACGGTCAGACTTTCAGCCAACAAGCTCACATCCAACATTTGTCGTCATAAAATCCGATTGTGTGTACGGGGCATAAGACTAAAGATGTTTAATATGGTTGTCTCAGGCATGCCAGCAATATAAAACTAGCACTTGTAGAGTTCCTCTGTATGTGATTGTATTGCAAATGATGCTGAGGAGGGAGATGGTGCTGAATTTGTGGTGTTCACTTCAAGGCACACGTTTAGATCAGATCTAGTGTTTTGTGTCTGCGTCTGATTTTATGCTTTCCCTCTCTGTGTCACTATAGGACCAGTGAGGCTGTGCAGCCTATCCTGCGGTAATCAGAACATCTGGGCATGTGACACCAGTGGAGTCGTTTACTTTCGCGTAGGAACCCAGCCACTGAATCCAAGCATGATGCTGCCAGCGTGGATCATGATCGAGCCACCCATACAGGTAACAAGCCTGACCTCTGTGCCTCCATTTGCCTCCAGTTATGTAGGACAGGGGTCTCCAAACTATTGCCCTTCAGTTGTTCAGGAACTACATTTCCCATTATGCCTAGTCAAGTCTGTGAATGACAGAGTTTTACAATGCCTCATGGGATGTGTAGTTCTGCAACAGCTAGAGGGCCGTTGTTTGGAGATCCCTGATGTAAGATATGGAAAATCCATGCTACAGCATTGCAATAAAGCATAATTAGACCCAAAAACTAATATGTAAAATTTTGCAGGTTTCCAGTTGTAAAGCTATGGTGACTGCATTAGATTTCACGTTTCAGGCCAAGAACACTTTTTGCAAGTACAGCTAATACCTGTTGCCAGAAATGCTGTGTCCTTGTCACTTCCCCTGAGCTTAAAGGAGAAGTTCGCTATTTTACTGTCACAATCTACTGCTGTTGAGCTCTATAGATCGTGCATAATTGTAGTAGGTAGTGTATAATTCCACAAGTACAATTCACACGTTTTAGTGAGCAGCTACACAGTCTATTTCAGACCACTTTATAAAATGATTGATTTTAAGGGAACATGGGTATGAATGATGCAGTGAAGTGTATAATCAACAGTTTACCAGCAAGCTACACGTCTATTGTCAGACTTTATAAAATGACATGTTCATGTACAGCATATCCAGAGATGTCATTTGGAGGGATTATGATCACAAAACAGAATATTAGATTACAGTTTGCATTTAGGTATTTGTAAATTATAAATCTTATGCAAAGAAACGCACTCTAATTGCGGTCAGATAGAGAAGCTGATTTACGAAAGGAATAGAGACTGTTCACATAGCAAAGTGAACACTCCCTTTTTGAATGTTCATTTGGCTCGGTTGGTAAGGAGAACCGGTCTTCACCCTGAATACCAAATCATGTGCAAAGAAAACGTGCTTGTACATGATTGAAGTAAACATCAATTCACTTCATTCTTTTAAAGTGGCAGTAAATGCTGAAGAAGAGAGAAAACAAAACCCGGCAAGGCAAAGGCATCATGTGCTAGTAAGCATTATATACTAGCACATTGTGAAAGACTTACCTTTGAAACTAAGCCCTCCAGTGTCGCCTCTGCAGAGGCTTCCATCTTCACATGGTCTTCTTTCCAGATTTGTGGGGCGCTTGAAGGGCTGAGCTGCAGTGATGTCAGTCCCGCGTGCGGGAGTATTGGCCATGGTGCACGGGTATGCCGTTCCTTCAGAATGCGTGCATCGGTGACCTCACCGGCTGCTGCTCCCTGGAATATCCCCTAAACCGTGCACGTTTAGGAGATATTAATTTAACCAATAGCTGACCAGCCGCCGTCGTTATACTGCGGCAGGTTGGCCCTCCTTGGCAAATCACTGTAGCTGTACATCGGCCGCTTTAAGGCCACTAGGGGGCGCCCGTGGCACAACGACTGAGCCGATGCGCGTGCCTGGGGGCCGCGATGTACACCGGGCACCCGCGATCGCTCCTGGGAGAGACAGAAAGGAGATTTGTCCAAGTAAATGGTTATGAACAGCGATATGTCTCCTCCTCCAGGCAGTCCCATCCCCCCACAGTTAGAAACACTGCCTAGGACACACATTTAACCCCTTGATTGCCCCCTAGTGTTAACCCTTTCTTTGCCAGTGACATTTACACAGTAATCAGTGGCTATTTTTTGTTTATAGCGCAAAAAATAAAAACCGCAGAGGTGATCAAATACCACCAAAAGAAAGATCTATTTGTGGGAAAGAAAAAGGTCATCATCATCAATTTTGTTTGGGTACAACGTCGCACGACCGCTAAATTGTTGGTTAATGGGCAGATCCTTCCGGGGTTAAAGTGGTTGTAACTCTATTAAAAAAAAAAAAAAAAATCAGATCCTGTTCCCTTTTAGCAGATTAAACCTTAAACCGCACAATGCTTGTGCTGTCTAATCTGATCTGTCCCCCTCTATGCTGTAAAATACCTGGCTGGTGCTGCCCCCCCCCTCTGTAAACTGACCATGTTTATCATGGCTGCTGATCCATAATTACCATGGTCAGTTTGCATGTCTCCGTCATCCCGTTGCTCTTCTCCTCTCTCCCCTCCCTCCCTGCCTATCAGCTCCTGTGTGTGTGAGCTCTCTCTGACCCCCCCCGCCGCTATTTGTAGCTGGCAGTAAAGGCAATTAAATATTTCTGCCAGCCACTCTGTTTTAAGAAACTATCCTACACTGTACATGTTTTTATAAAACTAAGCCTGTAAATACCTTATCGCAGATCTTTTATGGCTGGTCATGTGACCTCCGGACGCTCTCCTACCCCATCTAGGGGCTACAGTGGGAGGGGCTAAAGAGCAAGGTTGGGTCTAGGACACAGATGTACACATGCATGAAAATTTATGTTTTCGATGGAGTAGAGAAGGGTTAAAATCTGTTTTATTCTTTGCAGTCTGTGTCCCAGTTGAGAGATTTCCTTTCGCTTCCTGTTCCAGGGTATAGAACAGGAAGTGAGAGGAAATGGCTAAAAAAGTGAGATGAGAAAGTGTCTCCATTAAATGATTCCCCTTGTTTCTGCGACAGATGGGTTTCCTCGTCCCTTCCTGTACAAGAGACAATGGTTACCAGCACAATAGTGAAGTTAAATTTCTCAAGTAGGGGATACAGGTGGAAATAAAAACCTCCAGAGGCCCTGACACTTCCACACTCGCATACTTTTTAGAGTCTTGCACTACTGTGGCCAGAAGCCCTAGATTATTTCAGATTCCCATTGCATTGCTTTCCCATATGTGAGAATTGTATTTATCTGGGTAATCCATTCCCTCAGTGATCCCTGTCTTCAAAGTGTCGCCTCCTGGCGCCTGTGACCCGCCCCCACCCCCACCCCCACCCCATAGATGTCTATAGTGCATGGATGTGTCTACAGCAGGGGTCTCAAACTGGTGGCCCTCCAGCTGTTGCAAAACTACAAGTCCCATGAGGCATTACAAGACTTACCCGTTACAAGCATGACTCCTAAAGGCTGATGGGACTTGTAGTTCCGCAACAGCTGGAGGGTCACAGATTGAGCACCCATTCTATTGGCTTTCTGCCAGCAGAAGCGCCTCTGGAGAGTACTTGGCAAGTAGGAGCTTCTTGCCCTTTGAAGGCCGCAGCAGGTCTTGATAGGGAGCACAGTGGTTGTTAGTTACTTTATTACAGCTTCGAAGATGGAGATCTTGTGTCTTCCTCCTGGACTTGTCCCCCCCCCCCCCCAGGCCCCTTAGTGGGATTACAGTGTCTGGATTGTGTAAGGACAGGGAATACCTTGTGACACAAGTCTGGCTTCCTTCGCTCCATGTGAGGTTATGGAGGAGCTGGCTATATTTAGAGCCTTTGGAATGAGCACGGTGTGAATGTACAGTCAAGCCCTGTTGTTCTCCAGATTCCGCAGTAGATTCCTGGATTAGATCACGGGGACAGGTACAATGCCCGAGGTCATGCGGAAAGTATTCAAGCCTAGTCCCAGGATTCAGATGTATTTCAAGACCTCTATAAGACAGTTGGCTAGTTAAAATTCTGCATGTGCCTCCAGCTCATTATTGTCCACTTTTGCTTTAAGTTCTAAGACCTTGCCAAACATAACCAGTGGACAGATGACCCCTCCTCTTCTTTCCCTCCTTCTAGTGTTGAGGATTTATTCTGTTCATGTCCACAATAATAATGATCCGCATTAAGAATTTAAATTCGGACATTAACCCCTTTTAATTAAGTGAAAGTATTTTCTAAACCCAATTTAGTACTTGGCATTATATAAAATCTTTAATGCAACTCCCTGAACATTTGTCTAGCAACATGCCATGGCTTGACACATCGTCACAGTTTAGCAGTCAGTTGACTGTTGCCATAGCGACTAACAGCTTGCGAAGAGCAAAGTTTTGTCACATAATTCTAAGAGTTATTTCGATTTTATTATAGTGAATTGAATAAACCTTAAAGTGAACCTGTGCCAAGAGCATGCACATTCTCTAGTATTTACGGAGTCTGAACAAGCAGTAAAAGTACTTTAAAGCAACCCTTCCTTCCCATTCACGCTTGTGCAATTTGTTGCGCGACAATGCACATCAAGAGGAGCCCTGTTATTGTCTATAGGGCCCATTTATGCCTATGCACCATGCCTTCCATGCAACTTGGAAAGAGATGTAAGAAGTTCTTTTGGCATGACTAAAGCTTAATACACACCATGAAGGTGTGTTTTTGTTTTTTTTTGTTTGTTTTTTTTATCATCCCAGCGGGTTGAGCGAAAAAAACTGACAGCTCTGGTCAGAACCGTTGTACGAACATCGGACCAGAGCCCCCGCTGTTTTATTATGTTCTGACGGGGACACCATTGGCTGAGCGTGCTGATCGGTAACCAGTCGGCTGCTAGTTTTCCAGCATGCTCGGCTGGCTTCTGTCAGACCGGCTGCCATACACAGAGGCCAAATGTCGGCTGTTTTTTATTAAACCCACCAATGTCGCCTGACATTCGACTCATGTGTACTAGGCTTTAGTATTTTTGACCCCATAGACTTCAATGGGAGCAAATGAATAATGCATGAAAAGCGCATTGTGAAAACATCAGAAATTCATTAGAAAAAAAACGCAAGACAATGCAGATGCACAGGTGTGAACCTAGCCTCATTAACCTCTGTATCTGTTAGCATTGTGAGGAAATTAATTTTCAAAGTTCACAATGCAAGCAATGTGTTTTTATATGAACAGAATCTAGGCGGCCTGCCAGCCCTCTAGTGTAAGCAACCAGCAGGTGTTTAACAGTGTATGCCCAGATTTACAGCTTAGAGGTTTTTTGCTATACAGCTAGCGGGCTGAACAAAAAAAAAAAAAACAGATTCTTCTATTCATACAAGCGAGGTGTCAGAATACACTGATCAGCAGCTGCAGCTACAAATCACTACAGATTTTTCGGCATGTCCCTTTGTCAGAAGTCAATTAAACGATGGACATGTGTCTTCTGTCGAGCAGGGGAGCCCGCACGCTAATCAAAATTCAGTTGATCCCTGGGGTAAAGTCACTTATGTTATTTTTGTTTAAAAAAAGCAAACCTGTTATACGTACCTGCTCTGTGTAATGGTTTTACACAGAGCTGCCCCGATCCTCATTCTCTGGGGTTCCTCGCTGGCACTCCTGGCCCCTCCCTCCTGCTGAATGCCCCCACAGCAAGAAGCTTGCTATGGGGGCACCTGAGCCAAGCCGCTGCTCTGTCTGTCCATTTAGACACGGAGCCCTGGCTCGCCCCCCCCCCCCTCTTCCCTCATTGGCTCATTGACTTTGCCAGCAGATGGAGCCCCACTGCCGTCTCAGCCAATGAGGAGGGAGAGTCCCGGACACCCGAGACTCTCGTGTAACATCACTGGATCGAGATGGGCTCAGATAAGTATGGTTTTTTTTATCTTACTACATAGAATGCAGTAAGATAAATAACCTTCTGACTTTTTAGAAGCCCTTTAAGTTTGATTCTATTTATTTTTATCTTGATGCATTCAAATCAAAAGCCTTCTGACTTTACAACTCCTTTAAACTTATTATCTGCTTAGAATTTGTATGATCTCTGCAAGTTTCCAATGGTTTAGTTTACTACTAGTGGAAGGAAGAGAGGAAAGATCCCTGGTGCCACACATCCACAGAGTCCTGAGGTGGTAAGATGTCACGTGCCTGATGAAGGGGTCCTGCGTGGCTCCGAAACGTTGCTTTTATTTATTTTTTTGATACTATGTGATTAAAATTTTGAACCCAATTTTGGAGGTCCTGGTGTGCTGGTGACACTTCCTACCTATGGTGGTAAGGGAGACCACCTCAGCCTGGGCTCCCGACAGACCATGCCCCCAATGCGTTTCACTCCGCCTCCCCGGGGCTTAGTCATGGGGATCGGTGGGTCACAGTTAGTTTACTACCAGCCTGGCTGGGCCTAGCCTGCTTGTGTGTACACATGTAGTAGGGACATTAGACTGGAAGTCCTCCCGGGGCAGGGACTTGAAGACTCCAGTAAGTGGATCAGTGTTCTCTGTATTCTTGCAGCTATTGGAGCCGTATATGTTAAAATAACAGACATGAACAATACATACTCATGGAACTTCTTCTTTTACAGCCTGTAGGTATCAACTTGATTAGTGTCTTCTCCAGTCCCAACGACAACATGCTGTGGACTCTCGACAACAAGTGCAACGTTTACGTACGGATCGGAATTACAGAAGAAATGCCCATTGGGATAGACTGGGAGCACGTACCTGGTAAGAAATCCATTTTACAGAATTATTCGTTTGTCTGGGGTACTGTAAGTCTTCAGCAGCTGAGGAACACCAAGTGTAGATATGGAGGCATGCTTAAAAGTGTAGTTTCCAACCGTCTGGGGTAGAGCTGCACGATTTTTCGTTAAAGAATCGAGATCGCGATTCAACGATTCAAACCCCCCCCTCGCGATCTTAACACAGCATTTTCTCCAGTGCAGAGCGGGACTCCTTACCTCCTTATGAAAAAAAACAAAAACTCAAAGCTTACAGGGCTGCTGTTAGAAATCATGGCCTGTCCCTCCCCTCGTGCGCTGCCTGTGTAGATGCAAGTGTATGGCTCCAGGAGCGTGGGCAAACCACTCATTCAGCCAAAGTACCTGTGTGAATGAGTGAGCCCTTAAGGCAGTTGTCCAGTTTGTGAAAAATAAATACAACTAAAAGTTAGCAGCTACAAATCCTGTAGCTGCTGATTTATAAAGCTGGCCATACACTAGTAGAATTTTGTTCAAAAATTTTGTTTTAAGAACATCGATTTGATTTTCTCACTGTTAGTGTGGGGACAAATCAGCATTCGTTTTTAAACACAGTGACAAGAAAATTTGAGCGAGCAGAATGGAAATTTTTAACAGTGAATGTGGTTTTCCTTTGGGAACGTCTACTCAATCCAAAATGAATTGTTAAAAGCAAGCGCAATTTTGAAGTACTTTCAAACAATATCCGTAAAGTCTTTGATCGTACTAAGAATTTTTGTACGTTTTGTTTGAAAATCTATTAGTGTATTATTAATGATGATTGAATTGCTCTACCTTTTTAGGTTTGCAGGCGTGTCAGCTTGTTGTGAGTGCGAGGACCGTCTGGGCACTTTGTCCCAATGGTGACATTGCCAGACGGTACGGGATAACCGAAAAGAATGCAGCAGGTGATTACTGGAAGAAAATCCCAGGAAATATGTCATGGTTAACAGGTAAGGATCTGAACACCAAAATATTCATTATTTTAATTGTGTCTTTTTACAGGGACTCTATTTAAAAAAAAAAAAAAAAAAAAAAAATTAAAAGAATTGCTCTCTGCAAAAGAAACCATTAATAGTTACTTGTCCTGCTGCCTGAACTACAGGACATTGCTGTGTTAAGGACGAATATTCTGCTGGACGTGTCAGATGTCTGGTCCCCCCCCCACTGTGATCTGTGCTGGCTCCTACATCAATGCTGTTGTAACATGGGGCTGACCGATAATACTACTGTGTAAATGTGTTTGGAAGGGATCGCTGGCTGCCAACATCTGACACGCCCTGAAGTATCAAAAGCAGATGATCCCTCTATTTAATGCAGCTAAATTTGGTGGTGTGGGCAGTTAGACAGGTAAGTATTGTACAGTGCCTTGAAAAAGTATTCATACCCCTTAACGTTTTCCACATTTTGTCATGTTACAACCAAAAACGTAATTGTAATTTATTGGAATTTTATGTGATAGACCCACACAAAGTGGCACGTAATTGGGAAGTGGAAGGAAAATGATAAATGGTTTTCAATTTTTTTTTTTTTTTTTTTTTTTACAAATAAATATGTGAAAAGTGTGGTGTGCATTTGTATTCAGCCCCCTTTACTCTGAGACCCCTAACTAAAATCTAACCAACTGCCTTCACAAGTCAACTAATTAGTAAATAGAGTCCAGCTTTGTAATTCCATATACAGGGGGTCCCCGGGTTACAAACAAGTTAGGGACTGTAGGTTTGTTCTTAAGTTGAATCTGTTTGTAAGTCGGAACAGGTACATTTTTTAAGTGTAGCTCCAGCCAAAAAAAAAAAATTTAAGCTTTTTGGATAGCATAGGGAAGGGTTAACACCCCTGTAACATTTGTTTTGCTGTCTGTGCTCCTCTTCAGAAGATTTCACCTCATTTTCTGTCCCAATGACTGGATTTTGAAAATTTTGGGTTGTTGTGGAAACAAGCCTTGGTGATAAAGCATCAGTGGAGGTACCTTTTTCCCAGAACAGCTTTTACAGGAGTGAATTTCCCTTCCTAGGGGTAGATTTCCTCTCACTTCCTGTTGTCTCCCTCTGTTTGTAAGTAGGAGTCATTTGTAAGTCGGATGTTTGTAACTAGGGGACCCCCTGTAAATATAGCTGTTCTGTGAAGCTCTCAGAGATTTGTTAGTGAACAAACAGTATCATGAAGGCCAAGGAACACACCAGACAGTTCAGGGATAAAGTTGGTGACAAGTTTAAATTAGGGTTAGGTTAAAAAAAAAAAAAAATTCCAAGCTTTAAACATCTCACGGAGCTCTGTTCAATCCATCATCCGAAAATGGAAAGCGTATGGGACAACTGCAAACCTACCAAGACATGGCCGTCCACCTAAACTGACAGGCCGGGCAAGGAGAGCATTCATCAGAGAAGCAGCCAAGAGGCCCATGATAACTCTGGAGGAGCTGCAGAGATCCACAGCTCAGGTGGGAGAATCTGTCCACAGGACAACTATTAGTCGTGCTCTCCACAAATCTGACCTTTACGGAAGAGTGGAAAGAAGAAAGACATTGTTGAAAGAAAGCCATAAGAAGTCCCGTTTGCAGTTTGCGAGAAGACCTGTGGGAGGGGACGTGGAAGAAGGTGCTCTGGTCAGATGAGACCAAAATTTAACTTTTTGGCATAAAAGCAAAACGCTATGTGTGGGGGAAAACCAACACTGCACATCACCCTGAACACACCATCCCCACCGTGAAACGCATCAAAATTGAAAATCATTTATCGTTTTCCTTCTACTTATATTACGTTTTTGCTTGTAACGTGACAAAATGTGGAAAATTTCAACAAACATGTCATACTTATCTCCACTGTGCAGCTCGTTTTGCACAGAGTGGCCCCAAACCTGCTCTTCTGGGGTCCCTCGGCGGCTCTCTCGGCTCCTCCCCACATCAGATAACCCCCTGGGAGAAGCGCTCTCCCGGGGGGTAGGGACGCCGAATGCTGGACTCTGCCCCGGGCCATTGGATTTGATGGACAGCAGCAGGAGCCAATGGCTGCACTGCTATCAATCTATCCAATCAACAGCCGAGAACCCCCTAGCAGAGAGACAGCGCATCCCCGTGGGACAAGTTTGAGGGGTCCAGTAAGTAAAATGGGGTGGGGAGGGGGGTCGGGCAGTCACTGACAGGTGTTTTTTCACCTTCATGCATAGGATGCATGAAGGTGAAAAAACACAAACCTTTACAACCCTTTTAACGCCGGCGCCTGCCAGCCTTTTAAGGGGTTTCTGATGTTGGGGGATTATAATCATGTGACTGCCGTGATTGGCTGTCACAGCAGTCACATAATCAGCTTTTTGAAATCGTGAGCTTTCCGTCAGTTGCTGGTAACTGTGCCGGGAGCGCACAGGTTTGTTTACATTTTACCAAATATGCGGCCTCTCTGTGTCAAGGCCTACCCACTGAGAGGCCGCATATTTGTGTACTCTCAGCGCTAAGAGGATAAGGCAACACAGGCAGCATGCCCAAGACACAGCTCTGAATTGACAGGATCAAAAAGTTTTGTGTTTTTCTTCCTTCGGGGGGGGGTGGGGGGGTGGTGCAATTATTAACAGATATAACACAACTCTGTCAGTGGTAGATTATTATTATTTTTTATTAAAACTTTTAAGTTTTTTTTTTTTTATTCCTGGCCTTTCTTTGTCCTTGGTGCCTCAGGCTCCTGGGATTCCACCTCATACATCCCAGGAGGCTGCGGGAGTCGGGACTAACAGTGGCTGGGGGGTGGAGTTGTGTGCATCATCAGAGGAGCTGTCTGAACCCAGAAGAGGCAGCCAGCTTCCAATGAGTGAGGAGTACCAAGATGGCGGTGCGGGATCCAGCCTACTGCACCTGATCAGCAGATTACAGCAGGGAAATGCTGGATCTGCTGAGCAGGTGTGCATCTGAGGACAAACCTAGATAACAAGTAAATGAGAATTTAAAAAAATACAAAGAAGCATGTGAGGATCCTCCTAAAGGGGAACAAATAAATTGGCCTTAATGAAGCTGTGGCAGTATTGTTTTTATGCTGGTGGTATATTGTTTTGTTATTTTTCACTGTTATTGTTCATCATAATTGGCTATAAAACAAAAACAAACATTGCAGACAGTTGTGTGAGCCAGGATAGGTTTTTCTGCCATTCTGACCAATCACGGCTTCTCTACAGTGACTCCACAGGACGAGCTTTGGGGTGTGGGCTCCACAGGATCTCTCCTGCAGCGTCTCACAAGGACCTACAGCCACCATCTCCACATTCCAAAGAGCGACCATCTGCACGTCAATTCCGACTTTGAAGACGAGTGGGAGGTCATCTGACGCCGCTGTACACAAGACAGCTGTTAGTGATCATTCATATGCTGCTAAAAAGCCTGTGTTGTCCTTATTAACTCTCTTCAGTGTAATATACGAAGCACTTTGCCTGGTCCACTACATTTCCACATTATCATATCTGTGCTCTTGATACAAAGCTTCTATATGTACAGCTAGAAGATACCTTGACATGTATTACACAATGCCAGAATATAATGCAAAACTCTAATCTGAGGTTTTACACATTGATGATAACCGTAACCACATTTATCCACAAACCAAGTTATAGCTGTGTCTGTGAAACCGTATGCAACAGGATAATGGAGTTTTTATTTGATTTGTATTCATTTTTTCATTCTTGATGACTACTCTTGCGTAGCTTCTCCAGCCGGGCTGCTTGAGTATACAGTTTACAGCACACATCAGACCTGGGTACCTGCCGGTAGCAGGCAAAATTGCATGGCATATAAAGGTGGATGGTGCCACTTGTCAGTCTGCAGTGCTGCAGATTTTGTGCCACTGCCCCACCCCCTGGCTGGGCTTCATCACATTACCTTGAGACCCCCCCCCCCCACCCTGTACAATCCATCTAGGTATTGCCCCATCTACTCAGCTTACCGAGGAACTCCCAACACAAAGCCTGACTCATGCTTTAGCTGGTTTCTCAGTAAAATGATCAGTTAAAGTGATATTAAAGACTTTGTTATTAAAAAAAAAAAAAAATAAGTAAATTAATTAAAAAAAAAAACACAAACATTATACTTACCTGCTCTGTGTAATGGTTTTGCACAGAGCAGCTTGGATCCTCCTATTCTTGGGGTTCCTGCTGGCGCTCCTGGCCCCTCCCTCCTGCCGAGTGCTTCCACAGCAAGCAGCTTGCAATGGGGGCTCCTGTCCATTCAGACACGCGGAACCGCAGCTTGGCCCCGCCTCCTCAGTCTCCCCATTGGCAGCCATTCCTAGAGACAGAGTTCCCAGCATAGCTAGATAACTGACCACGGTGTGCTCTCCTGCTTAGTGTGGTCAGTTTCTATAGGGAAAGCAGTGGGACTGGCAGGAACACCAGGGATTTCAGACAAAGGAAGCAATACAAAGAGAACAGGAGACTTTCTCATACAAGTACATGGTACAGCAGGCACATATCTGGAATGTGAAGTGTTGGGGTAACAAACTCTTTAAAACTGAAGATTATTCTGCTTCAATTTGGGTTTCCCTGGTTCCTACATCAACATGCTAATTCAGTTTTTAAATAACGCTTCCACTGATATTCCATACCTTTAGACCCAGTGATGTCGCCTCTATGCAATGCACGCAGATCATGGTTGGTGGGAGGGGCCAGCAGGGTGCTGTACATAGCTCCGCCTCAGTACTCCTCACAAGAGTCCCCATCCCTGATGCAAGCAGTGGGCTGGCTCTTGGGAGAGATTATGCAAATGTAAAAATGCTTTGGTGCAGTGATGGGGGACCTTGGTACCCCAGATGTTTTGGAACTACATTTTCCATGATGCTCACGCACTCTGCAGTGTAGTTGAGCATCATGGGAAATGTAGTTTCAAAACATCTGGGATGCCAAGGTTTGCCATCACTGAAAATGGCAGTCTGTAGGAATGGGTATTCCTACTCCAGGTTGCAATTTGCATGCAGACCGCCCTAGGTAACGCCCACATGGGATGCTGAGCCTCCAAGAATGAAAAGGTGGTGGGCCAGGGACAGTCAGGCTGGGTAGAAAGGGACTAGGCGATGCTGGATGTCCTCCAGCCAGGGGATGAAGCGGGTTCTAACAGACGGCTGCATCTTCTAATGCACACTGAGATGCTCAAAGTGTGCAGAGACATCTGTGTAAGCAAGTTCAGTACAGAGGAAGAGCCTGTACAAATGTGCAAGCTTTAAAGTGAACCGCTGCTTTGCCCTGCATTGGTAAGGCTCAAGGTAAAGTCTGACCACTGATAGTCCCAATTATTATCTAGAAGCACTTCTAATCGGTCTTTGCTATACAATTGTTTACACAATCATTTTTAACCATTTTGTATATAGTCACTTGTACTCTGCCTTCTCTAGAGAGCAGGCATGGTCACCCCACAGTACATATAGGTGGTGGGTGAAGCTCGGCCTCGCTTATCGCCGTCTATTATTAGAGCTGTCAGCATTTTAAGGAATCCGATTCAGAATCACATCCGCCAGCTACATGTTGTTCACAAGCAGGTATCAATCTGATTGGTTGCCTTAGCTCTTATGCGAGACGCTGTGATAATCGAGGCCCATTGTATGCAACTCTTCTGAGCCTGTGATGTCTGTGATTGTTCTTTTTTTTTTTTTTTTTTTTTTTTTTTTTTTAACACGTTTATGCTGCTGAATAGCTGTTTCTGTAATAGGTGGGCGCACTGTAATATATTGCACAGCCACTGGTATAAGAAGGGTTAATCGCCCCCATGGAATGTATCTGTGATGAGTAATTAACTAATTAGGTTTTTTTAGTTTTTTTTTTTTTTGGTTTTGTTCTTTGCACAATCATTTTGTGTGCTGTATCCGTGTTTTATAAACCGTACTCTTATCAATTCACTTGCGACATCACAGGTCAAATTGTGAATTGATAGTTTGAGTGATGATACAGCCCACAAAATGTCCACCTCAATTTTCTGTGGGTGACAGGTGCACTTTAAAGGGACAGTCCGCCCAAAGGAATGGTTTTCTGTTTTTGTGTGGATGTTGAGCTGGCTGTCTAGTAGTAAGATTTTTATATTGGCGTACCCAACCACACCCGCCCACAACCACACCCATTTCTGCCATCACAGTGGGATCTCCTTCCATCTAGCACATGGGTGCTCAACCTGTGGCCCTCCTGCTGTTTCAGAACTACAAGTCCCATGAGGCATTGCAAGGTTGGCCGTTACAAACATGACTCCCAAATGCGGATGGGAATTGTAGTTCCACCATTGCTGGAGGGACACAGGTTGCGCTCCCATGATAGCAGGTTGCCAACCCAAGGGACATCTGTAGGATGACCATTGGAGTCCTTGAGCTAGCAGGTGAATCGGACTACCACCACCCACCCACCCACCTGTAAATGAAAGATCTGTTTTTGGTGGACTGTCCCTTCACACACAGTACACGTTTTGCAATGCTAACCTGGAACGAAAGTGTGTCATATTTTTTTTAATCTTGCCATGTATATTGTTACTACTACTGCTGTGGGGTTATAGTGAAAATGAATGTGCTAATTTATTATTGAGAATGTGTCTAGCTTTACTCATTTATACGGTTTTAACAGCATTTTATTATTACTGTTTAAAATAATAAAGTTATTTTGCAATGTCCTTTGTATTTCCACATCTCTTATGTGTACTGCAAGCATTTTCTGGGAGGAGACCATTGTGTTAAAAAAAAAAAAAAAAAACCATTTGACTTTATACTTTTTTTTTTTTTCTTTTAATGATTGCTTTCTTAACCACTTCAGCCCTGGAAGGATTTGTCCCCTTCCTGACCAGAGCACTTTTTGCAATTCGGCACTGCGTCGCTTTAACTGACAATTACGCGTTGTACCCAAACAAAACTGACGTCCTTTTTTTTCCCCACAAATAGAGCTTTCTTTTGGTGGTAGTTGATCACCTCTGCGTTTTTTTTTTTTTGTTTTTTTTTGTTTTTTTTTTGTGCTATAAACAAAAAAAGAGCGACAAAAAAAAATATATATATATTTTTTACTTTTTGCTATAATAAATATCCCCCAAAAATATATAAAACAATTTTTTTCCCTCAATTTAGGCCAATATGTATTCTTCTACATATTTTTCGTAAGAAAAATTTGCAATAAGTGTATAATGATTGGTTTGCACAAAATGTATAGCATCTACAAAATAGGGGATAGTTTTATGGCATTTTTATTATTATTTTTTTTTTTATTAGTAATGGCGGTGATCTGCAATTTTATATCGTGACTGCGACATTATGGCAGACACATTGGACACTTGACACTATTTTGGGGCCGTTGTTATTTATACAGCGATCAGTGCTATAAAAATGCACGGATTACTGTGTAAAAAGGGGTTAACCACTAGGGGGCGATGAAGGGGTTAAGTGTGGCCTAGGGAGTGATTCTAACTGTGGGGGGGATGGGCTGCAACACACATGACAGCAATCACTGCTCTCAATGACAGAGAGCAGTGATCTCTGTCATATCACAAGGCAGAATGGGGAAATGCTTTGTTTACAAAGGCATCTGCACCGTTCTACCTCTCTGTGACACGATCGCGGGACCCACGGTCACGGAGAACGTGGCAGGCCCGCGCCGCTTCTTAAAGGGGACGTACCTGTACGCCCTTTTGCCCACCTGTGCCATTCTGCCGACATATAGCGTCTCGCAGCGGTCCGGAATCGGCTAAAGGAATCGGTCTACCCAACACTGCAAAGCTGAACTCGGATTTAAAAAAACAAAAGAAAAGAATACACTTGTAGTGTCCTCACTCCTTGTACTGCAAGTGCTAAAGGAGTTGTAAACCCCCAGGGTACATTCATACATTCTATGCATTAAGGTGAAAAAAGGTGAAAAACCTTTTTGTAGTGCAGCACCCCAGCTCCCCCTTTTTTCTTACCTGAGCCTGATGGTTCCAGCGTCGAGGAGGAGCACAGCAGCTCCAGCTGCTGTCTAGGGTCTTCATTGAATAGATTGATCAAATCCAGAGACACGGGGGGGTGGGGCCGAGTACTGCTGTCTGTGTGGATGAGCGGCTCTCCATGGGGGCACTCGAGGAGGAGGAGCTAGGTGCACCGCGGGAACCCAGAAAAGGAGGATTGGGCTCCTCTGTGCAAAACTCTTGCACAGAGCAGGCAAGTATAGGCATGTTTGTTATTTAAAAAAAAAAAAAAAAAAACCCTTTACAATCACTTTAAGCAGAACTGACCTGCTATACTGTACTTACCTTTTGAATCAACACTCTCATGCCTGGGAGGTCCCTCGTAGAGCTGGAATCTGCCCCACGGCTTCTTCTGGGTGCTGGTCTTCTGCCAACTTTATTGGCAGGCATAGGATGACATCACACATGTGGAGGAGTGCGGTCATCCCAGTACACAGGCACTGTACCAGAATGTGAATTGAGCTGCGCATGTGCAGGTGAGTGTACCTTCTACAGAAGACTGAGAGTAGGTAGGTTTCTTTTATTGCAGAAGGGAGACATTGCATCTCTATTCTGCAATAAAGAGCCTGCCTGCTCCGTTTTTGTTTTTTTAACATCAGACTTTAGCTTCGCTTTAAACGCTTGTTAAAGAAGAACTCCAGCTTTTCTCCCCAAAACAGATGCATTGTGCATGTGAATGAATCGCAACCTCAGTGTCGGTTTGTGTGTTAACTTACCTTCTTTAGCTGTATACAGCAGGTTTCTGTGTCTGTGATGTCACTCCTCCTCCTGGCTGAAGTTTCTAAGTTTTCTGACTTCCTGTTTCCTTTCCAGTCCTGATACTACATCTCCCATGATCCTTTGAGCCCATGTAGCTTCAGGACGGGCTATGGGAGTCACTTGTACCAGTTCTGGGAGTTGATGTGGGTGGGTCCTAGGGTGGTTACTGTGGGCGTTTCTGAGCCTTTATAAGTTTTTGTGGCTGGTGAAAAGTGTAAATGTGTCATAACTCCTCCTGTGGCATTCCTGTCTTGCAGCATGCCATATAATAATGGCTTACTGCAAAACTACAGCGGATGGGAGGGAGGTTATTATGAAGGCATTTCCTTCATATGTTAATCCAATTAGAGAGCAGGGCTCTAGGAGGGCGAGATCTGAGGGGTGGGACTCTCCCTGTTTACACTGGTTGGTATATTTGACTGGGCAGGACTGAATTCTAATTGTGATCCATTCAATCCTCACCAGCAAAAACATCTAGCTTTCAGAACAGAAGGGATGTCCTTCTTGAATAATGCTGTGAGGTGGGACTTGGGAGGTTTGAACTCCTCCTTTAGGTGTGACTGGGTGGGATTGAATGCTAATTGGGATGTATTCAATCCCACTCACCATCAGAGCTGTGAGGAAAGCTGCATCATTTACAGAGTCTGAAAGACTACAAAGGGGAGTGTTCTGGCGCCAGCTGCTGCAGGAAGTGGCTATGGAAGAGACAGAGTCTATTAGCAGGATATACAGAGTGTCACATGATACAAAGCCACAACTAAACCCTGAATATCAGGGGATCTGCAAACAGAGCAACATGGTACAGAGTTCTGATCTATGCTGGGATTGATCATTCTTTTCAGTACTAGTGAAAAGAATGTTGGAGTACAGTTTTAAGTCTCGGGGGAGATGAATGAGCTATGACAGGACCAACATTCCTGCACTGTACCTCAGAACAGCAAAGGTTTACAACCCAGAGCATCAAAGAGAAGCGTAAAACCCCCAACTGCCCAGGGAACAGGTAATATGGTAAGTATTATTCTTACACCTCTAGACTAATGCTGCTGTGCCATACACGCACAGAATTTCGGTCGAAACTGGTCGTTTTCGGAAAGATCGTTCGACAATGGAGCCATTAGTGGACCCAACTTTACTGACGATAAAGCTAATTTGCCCGGCTAATGTCGATGGATCTGAAGCGAATACCTTTACCGTTTCAACTATAATGTATATGTGTATGCTGTAATCAAAACCAATATTCTGTGTTGTCTGGGTTTTATATATTTTTTTTTTGTTGTCCAACGATCACTATGATCATGGAAACGATCATGTAAACGGCTTTATTCTGTCAGTTAGTGGCCAATTCGATTTCGACCAGTGAATAATCCTTGAGTCTGCAAACGGCCGAAATTCTGTGTGTGTATGGCCAGCATTAGGCTGAAAAAACACAGTAATAATCTCCTGCGCTTGGGTGTTGTGGTGCGACCAAATTTAAGCAATGCCTACAGTCTTGCAGCCCTCCTCAGAACAATGGGTATTCTTGAAACTGGAACAAAAAAGGAAGGGCTCACCGACCTTGCGCATTACCAATGGTAGAATTTTATTAAAAGCATAAAAACAATGTTTATACTCACAAACGAGCATGTAAATGAGGCTTATCAGTTGGTGAGTGTCTTTAAACACCGGCCAACCGGACCTGATGTTTAGGGGATCAGACGATATCCCAAATGGCTGATGCTTTTCAAGGGCGCGCACCCTTTTCATCAGAGCCTAAACGGACAATGGCTCATCTCTTCTAACTACCTCTATATGTAGCCACGTGCCCATGCACCAAGCGACACCCACCCAAGTGGGTCACACCCATCCGCGTGGACTAGCACCGCCCAATGAGTCAAATACAACACATACCTATCTTCTGACAGGATAGAACAAGCCCCATCCAAAATTCCAAGGTGTATTGCAAGCTGGGAATGGTACCAGTATACATCACTCCAAGAATGATTAACCACCTCTTACCTTAACCTCACAGTCCCTGTGACTGTGATCTACCTAGGATGATGGTGGCTGCGGACATGAAGATAAGAATTACCAGCATTAGGCTTTAAGTCGTCCTTGAATGGATTACTCCATTATCATCAGCCCATAACTCAAGGTCTAAAAAGACCAGGGACTTTTCATCTACCACATGTGTGAACGAGATTCCGAAAGGATTCCTTGTACAATGAGCAAGAAATCCTTCCAATTCATCATCTGTACTGTTCCAGATAAGAACATCATCAATGCACCGTGAATACAGTTTTAGGTTCCTCCCAAATGGGTTGTTAGCCCAAATACGTTTTGAGCTCCCAGTACCCCATGATTAAATTGGTGTAGCTGGGAACGAACCTAGCATCCATGGCTGTGCCTTTCACCTGCCTATATAAGCTATCCATGAATAAAAAGTAATTGTGGGTCAAGGTAAACTCAATGCACTCGTAAATGAATTGAGCTTGTGCAGGATTGAACAAATGTGCTTCTGCCTAGTAATACTCTATGGCTCTGAGGCCGAATTCATGCTGAATAGATGTATACAGGGACGCTACATCGAGCGATCTATATCCCTTTCCCATGTATACGTACTGAGGATCTCTAGGGCATGGCCCGAGTCCTTTATATGTGACGGCAGGCTTGTTACCAATCCCTGGAGAAAATGGTCGATGTAACTACCAAGATTACTGGTCAAGCTATCAATTCCTGCAATGATTGGTCTACCCGGAGGCTTCTCCATGTCCTTATGCACATTTTGTATGTGGTAGAAATAGGGGACCACTGGATGTTTTGAATATAGAAATTGATGCTCACTCTTAGTCAGGACCTGATTCGATAGTGCCCTGTCCAACAGCCCTTTAAGCTCGTTATAACTACCAGTAGGGTCCCATAGGAGTCTCTCATATATATTTGTATCACCAATCAGTCTAAAGGATTCCTTCAAATATTGATCCCTATCTTGTATGACCAAGCCTCCACCTTTATCCGCTTTTCTAATTACAATTTCTGAATTCTTTCTCAGGCTGCTCAGAGGGCCCTCCATGCTTACTTTGTGGCCCTTATTGTATTTATGGCATTTGTTACCACAAATCTTCCTAAACTCCATCACAACTTCATAAAATGTAGGTATGAAGTTGCCCTTATTCTAGTGGGGGTAGAAGCTTGATTTCGGTCTGAAATTCGTGTTGATAGTCATTCCCTCCAATGCCAGGGAGGGGATCTCGTCAACAGACTCTTGGCCTCCTTCTTCTGTATATAGTTCCTCCAAAATCTCCAACATTCCCTTATCTAAAGGCTTGGCAGGAAAAGTGGGGATGATTATCTCTGAACTTGCACTGACTACTCCATTTATTTCCCTCAACCTGTAGTGACGCAAGATCCAGAAATCAAGATAGGGAAAGGGATATCACCGCTGCAGGTAGGTCAAACAAAGGTAGAAAACCTCTCCTCCAGTTTAGAAGCCCAGGTGCTGGCAATGCATATAGCAATTCAAACTGGAAGAAGTTCTAGACAGCCACACTCCAAAAAAGTTTTTGCCTTTTATTCAAAAAATGTGGTCAAAAATACATGCCACAGCAGAACGGACAAAAGAGCTTATTCGTTTCACACTACAAACCGTGCTTAATCATGGCTACGATTAAGTAGTGACGCTTGACAGTAAGTTTTCGCATAAACTTGTTGGTCAATGAAAACTTCAGAGATTAGAAGTGCTTTATTGCAATTTTTGTATTGGGCCGCTGGAGGGGGAGGTATTAGGTCACCAGGGAGTGTAGGTGTGCGCGCATGTGAGTATGCACGCACACACACACAACTGTAGGGCCCGGGATATGATACTAATGGTGAGAATCCCGGGCAGATGTGACGTCATAAGCGGCCGGAAGTGGCGGGTGGAATGCAAACACCCGCACTTTCAAGCTGCATCTCCTGCGTACACGGCATTGGGCGGATGTGTACGCAGGAGCAGAAGTGACGCCGTAGACGGCCGGAAGTTGTGGGTGGAACGTAAACACACCCACGCTTCCTGGCAATTAGAATGGCGTGCAGGTCATCCAGCGCTTCTGGTGGTCTTGTATCATACAGGCCGCATACCATCTACAATCTGGTGGGATTTTCCCCACACCCCTCTTCCCATCGACCAGCAGGGACTGTGAGGTTAAGGTAAGAGATAGTTAATCATTCTTGGGGTGATGTATACTGATACCATTCCCAGCTTGCAATACACCTTGGAATTTTGGATGGGGGTTGTTCTATCCTATTAGAAGATAGGTATGTGTTGTATTTGACTCATTGGTCGATGCTAGTCCACGCGGATGGGTGTGACCCACTTAGGTGGGTGTCGCTTGGTGCATGGGCACATGGATACATATAGAGGTAGTTAGGAGAGATGAGCCATTGTCCGTTTAGGCTCTGATGAAAAGAGTGCGCCCTTGAAACGCGTCAGCCATTTGGGATATCGTCTGATTCCCTCAACATCAGGTCCGGTTGGCCGGTGTTTAGAGACAGCCTCACCAACTGATAAGCCTCATTTACATGCTCCTTTGTGAGTATAAACATTGTTTTTTTTATGCTTTTAATAAAATGTTACCATTAGTAATGCGCAAAGTTGGTGCGCCCTTCCTTTTTTTCTTTTTTGTTCCAGCATTAGGCTGGCCATACATTCTGCAATTGGGGAATGGGGATCGCTTGATTCCCCCCATCAGCACAGTAAGTGTTGATGGGGGAATCCCTGCCGCAGTGCTATTGTGTTCTGCCCGTGGGTACCATGATTACTACTGAAGGTTATAGCTGCCCACCGTGATCGGGCGGAAAAAAAAAGCAGGCTGGTTGTTCTGAAGTTGCTTTGATGGATTGACTTCAGTACAACCAGCCTATCCATAGATGGATCAAAATTCATCCACAACCAACCAAATTTGTATCTGTCTATGGCCGACTTTAGGGATCAACGACACCCTGGGAACCATATGATAAGTGGTAGCTCTCTATATTTACTAAGTATAGTTTTTGTTTAAGAAGCATGATCTATTTAGGAAGCTATGCAAATGAACAACCAAGCCGGTACTCCTCTGGAAAAGTCGGGTTTTTGGGAGCTGTATCCCACGCTCAGATCAGCGTTAGGTTACAATAAGTGTAAAAAAACAGACAAAAGAATATGGATCGACTTCAGTACAACCAGCCTGCCCATAAACCGATTGAAATTTGGCCAGTTCCTGCTGAACTGGCTGAATTCCGTTAAAGTCTATGGCTGGCTTTAAAGTGGAACTTTAGTCAGAAAATTAAGTCCTGTTAGATGACTTCAGGCCGGCCCCTTTTGCGGGTATAGCTATGTAATACATTAAAAATAAGTGTCTATACTGTTTAAAATCCAGCAATACACTGTTTCACCCTTCTCTGCACATTATTATTATAAATGATTTATATAGCGCCAACAGTTTACGCAGCGCTTTACAATGTAGAGGGGGGACAGCACAATTACAGTACAGTTCAATACAGAAGGGACAGGAGGGCCCGGCTCGTAGAGCTTACATTCTAAAGGGAGGGGGTGGTGGTACAAAAGGTAATCGATGTGGGGAATGATTTGATGGGGGTGGCTCGGGGACAGTTGTTAGGTGGGTGTGGGATAGGCTTCCCTGAATAAGTGAGTTTTCAGGGATCTCCTAAAGGTGGACAGGTTAGGTGCTGATCGGATATACCGGGGCAGGGAGTTCCAGAGGATGGGAGAGGCTCTGGAGAAGTCCTGAAGACGAGCATGGGAGGAGGTAAGAAGGGAGCTAGAGAGCAGGAGGGTCCTGGGAGGAGAGGAGGGGACGATTTGGGTGATATCTGCAGATGAGGTTGGTGATGTAGTTGGGGGAGATGTTGAGGATGGCCTTGTATGTTGTGGTTAGCATTTTGAATTTTATACGGTGGGGTAGGGGAAGCTAGTGAAGGGATTGGCAGAGGGGCAGCAGTCACGGATTGGTTAGTGAGGTGTATTAGTCTAGCAGCAGCATTCATAATAGACGGAAGGGGGGGTAGCCTGCGTAAGGGTAGCCAATTAAGGAGAGAGTTACAGTAGTCAAGGTGGGAAAAAATCAAGGAGTGAATAAGTTGCTTTCTGGCATCGTTAGTCAGGAAGGGTCGAATTCTGGAGATGTTGCCGGAGGTTAAGGCGGCAGGATTTAGCCAGTGATTGGATATGGGGGCTGAAGGAGAGGTCAGAGTCAAGGATTACACCCAGCACCCTGGCATGTGTGGAGGGACTAATGGTTGTGCTGTTGATCTTAATGGTAAAGTCATGGGGGTGTGGTGTGACATCCATACCGATACGTCATTCAGTAAGTTTGAGATCCTTGAGAAGATCGAGGGGGTGAGTTGAGGAGTGGAGAGATATATCTGGGTGTAATCGGCGTAGAGGTGGTATTGGAAGCCATGGGAGGTTATCAACTGGCCCAGGGAAGAGGTATAGAACGGGAATAGGAGGGGCCCAAGGATGGAGCCTTGGGGTACCCCAACAGAAAGAGGAAGAGGAGCAGAGGAGATGGAGTTGTAAGTGACACTGAAAGTGCACTGAGATAGGTAGGAGAAGAACCAGGATAAAGCAGAATCACGGAGGCCAAGGGAGTGTAGTTTGCTGAGAAGGAGCAGGAGGTGGTCAACTGTGTCGAAGGCAGCAGAGCGGTCTAAGAGTGAGTATGGAGTAATGGCTATTGGTTTTAGCAGTTAGTAGGTCATTGGTGAGTTTTAGTAGGGCAGTTTCAGTGGAATGTTGTGGACAGAAGCCGGACTGTGGGGGGTCGAGAAGGTTGTTGTCCGTGAGGTAGCGACGGGGAAGGAAAGGTGCCAGAGGAGAGAGAGAGGTTGAAGATGTGGGTTAGGGAGTTTAGGATAGAGTGGGAAGGTGGTCGCAGTAATTGTGAGGAGACAGGTGGTGAGGTGGGCCATGGAGAGGAGTTTATCGATTTCATTGGTGGTAACTGGGCAGGAGGAGGCGAGTATTGAGTGTGGTGTTGGACCTGATATGTTTGGTAGGGGAGGAAGTTGAATGCTGGATATCTCCAGTTGCTCAACATGCTCAGTTGCTCTCTAGTTTTAGGCACTGTGCCAAATTTGTAGAGTCCGATCTGATGACAGCCTAAAGATTTACTGCTACTCCTGGTCTTCAGCAAAATGGCAGCCTCCAGTAAGCAGAAACATTAACCATGCTGGATGCAATTTACAGCACACAGTTATTTGGGTAGAATAATTATTAATGTGAAATGTATGTTCCATGCTTGTTATGGGCAAAGTTCCACTTTAACCACTTAAGCCCTGGACCATTTGGCTGGCCAAAGACCAGAGCACATTTTGCGATTCTGCGCTGCGTCGCTTTAACTGACAATTGCGTGGTCGTGCGACGTGGCTCCCAAACAAAATTGACGTCCTTTTTTTCCCACAAATAGAGCTTTCTTTTGGTGGTTTTTGATCACTTCTGCGGTTTTTATTTTTTGCGCTATAAACAAAAAAAGAGCGACAATTTTGAAAAAAACGCATTTTTTACATTTTGCTATAACAAATATCCCCCAAAAATATATATAAAAAAATGTTTTCCTCAGTTTAGGCAGATACCTATTTTTCTACATATTTTTGGTAAAACAAAATCGCAATAAGCGTTTATTGATTAGTTTGCGCAAAAGTTATAGCGTTTACAAAATAGGGGATAGTTTTTATAAATTTTTTTTTTACTAGTAATGGTGCCAATCAGCGATTTTTATCGTGACTGCGACATTATGGCAGACACATCGGACATTTTTGACACATTTTTGGGACCATTGTCATTTATACAGCAATCAGTGCTATACAAATGCACTGATTCCTGTGTAAATTACACTGGCAGTGAAGGGATTAACCACTAGGGGGCAGTGTAAGGTTTAAGTATGTCCTGGGAGTGATTCTAACTGTGGGGGGCGTTGCTATGTGTGACACGTCACTGATCTCTGCTCCCGATCACAGGGAGCAGAGATCCGTGACACTGTCACTAGGCAGAACGGGGAGATGCTTGTTTACATTAGCATCTCCTCGTTCTTCCTCTCCGTGAGGCGATCGCGGGTATCCCCGCGGCGATCGAGTCCGCGGGATCCGCGACCCGACTCACGGAGTTCCCAGCCGGCGTGCACGACAAATTTAAAGGGACTTACGGGTACGCCCATTTGCCCAGCCGTGCCATTCTGCTGATGTACATCGGCGTGCGTCGGTCAGGAACCAGTTAAACAAAAATAGAGCGACAATTTTGAAGAAAACGCATTATTTTTTACTTTTTGCTATAATAAATATCCCCCAAAAATATATAAAAAAACTTTTTTTTTCCTCAGTTTAGGCCGATACGTATTCTTCTACAAATTTTTGTTTAAAAAAATCGCATTAAGCGCTTGGTTTGCGCAAAAGTTATAGCGTCTACAAAATAAGGGTTAGTTTTATGGCATTTTTATACATTTTTTTTTTTACTAGTAATGGCGATCTGCGATTTTGTTTTGTTTTTTTTAATCATGACTGCGACATTATGGCGGACACATCGGACAATTTTGACACATTTTTGGGACCATTGTCATTTTTACAGCGATCAGTGCTATACAGTTGCACTGATTACTGTAAAAATGATACTGGCAGTGAAAGGGTTAACCACTAGCTGGCTAGGAAGGGGTTAAGTGTGTCCTAGGGAGTGATTCTAACTGTTAGGGGGCGTGGCTACGTGTGGCGCATCACTGATCATAGCTCCCGATCACAGGGAGCTATGAGCTATGATCAGTGACAGTGTCACTAGGTAGAACAGGGAGATGCTTGTTTACATCAGCATCTCACCGTTCTTCCTCTCTGTGAGACGATCGCAGGTATCCCGCGATCCTACTTACGGAGCTCGTGGCAGGGTCGCGCCCCGCCGACAGCGCGCATGCGACCACATGGCGGCAAATTCAAAGGGACGTACCTGTACACCCATTTGCCCAGCCGTGCCATTCTGCCGATGTAAATGTACATGCGGCGGTCGGCAAGTAGTTAAGGATTTGCACTCTTAATGACCAGGCCATTTTTTGCGATACAGCAATGCGTCGCTTTAACTGACAATTGCGCGGTCGTGCGACGTTGTAGCCAAATAGTGCTTTCTTTTGGTGGTATTTGATCACCTTTGTGGTTTTTATTTTTTGCGCTATAAACAAAAAAGTGACAATTTTGAAAAAAAATAACTATTTTTTACTTTTTGCTATAATATCCCCCAAAAAATGTAAAACTCTTCATCAGTTTAGGCCAATATGTATTCTTCTACATATGTTTGGTAAAAAAATCGCAATATGTGTGTGTGTGTATGTGTGTATGTATGTATGTATGTATGTATATATATATATATATATATATGTGTGTGTGTGTGTGTGTGTGTGTGTATATGTGTATATATATATATATATATATTCTGTTTGCGCAAAAGTTATAGAGTCTACAAAATAGGGGATGATTTAGGGACTTTTTATTTGTTATTATTGTTTTTACTAGTAATGCCAGGGATCAGTGATTTTTAATGGGGCTGCGGCAGACAAACCCTAAGTGATACCTTTTGGTGCCCAGTGACACCAATACAGTGATTAGTGCTATGAAAATGCACTGATCCCTGCCAATGCCATTTATGCAGTGAACAGGTTAACACCGGGGGGGGGGGGGGGCGATCAAGGGGTTACGTGTTCCCTGGGAGGTGTTTCTAATTGTCAGGGGGACGGACCGACTGGGAGTAGAGATAGATCGCTGTTCCTGATCACTAGGAGCAGCTGATCTTTCTCCTCCCCTGTCAGAACAGGGATCTGCCTTGTTTACATAGGCAGATCCCTGTTCTGCCTCTCTTCGCCGCAATCGCAGATGGCTGGCGGACATGGAGTCCGCCGCAGTATATATGCGGAAGATGGTCGGCAAGTGGTTAAGCCTATAGAGAATTTAAGACTGGGTGCCTTGATGGGGCTCTGTAGCTTATGCGTGTATTTGCAAATGTGTGCCAACTAAAGCTCTGTTTTTAACGCATACTGTTAGGATAATTTGGTTGGTTGCAGGCCGGTCGGTAAGTTGAGCTGGGAATTTCTTTGGTTTTGTTTTGAATGTGTTGCCCTTCCATGTGCTCCTTGGCAGTGGCCACTCTGCTTCTGAGGATGAATACTGAAGTGTGATGTGTGGTGAAGGTATCTCTGTGGTAGATAGGAGGGGAGATGTATAAATGACACACTGAGAATTGGTGAGACTGGTTTGGTCTCGCTGCGGATCACTTTGGTTCCTGAGCTGGCAGTGTATTACATTCCAATCATTGCAACGTATTTTTTTTTGTCTGGGTTTTTATGTTTTGCTGTAACCTAGCCGTGATCTGAAAGCGAGATACAGCTCCCAGGAACCCGATTTTTCCAGACTAGTACCGGCTTGGTAACAGCCATCGTTCATTTGCATGGCTTCCTGAAAGATCGCTCTTATTAATTGAAAAACAATACTTAGAAAATATAGAGAGCTAGCAAAAGGCTCCCAGGGTGTCCGAGTCATTGATCCCTAACATGATGTCCAAATATCTGACTTGCATAGTTCTGTACGGTTTAGGAGATATTCATTTTGCATGCAGCCACCGACGTCAGCAGCGCATGCGCTGTGAAGGTCCGGCAGACGCCGCTGGACTTTGCCGGGAAGAAAACTCCCGCGTGCGTGCGTGAGCGCCGGAGCCGCGAACCCGGAAGACACGGCGAGGGAAAAATGTCAGCTCCCTCTGAGTGGACCGGGATTAGATACCAACGCCTCGTTCTAAGGTTTTTCATACTGAGCTAGTGTGCGCTGCATACTAGCTCATTATGCCTTTGTCTTACAGGTTTTTCTTCCTGCGGGTATACAACTGCTTTAAGGTGTTGGAGCCTGATGGGATCATCGTCCATAACGCTGCTATCTGGAATTTGGTTTGTTTTTACAGCCCAGCCTGTTGGAGCATGGTGGGATTATTATCCAATGCTTGAAACTACTGCTATCTGGTAATAAATGAATCTACGTGGTGACGGGATATTAAACTCTTTGTGTTTTGAAGAGCACTGAAGTTCCTTTATATTTAGTTCACCCAATTTCCTTGAAGAGCACAGAAGTTTTCACATACTTGGTTCACTCAGTTCTCTTATGTATAAGGGTTTGCCAGTTGGACATTTTTTGTGCACATTTTTGTATGCACCTTTTATGAACTGAATCGTATATTTTTCACTTTGAGTCATTTTGCCAATTTTTGTATTTATTTTTACAAACTGTTTTTGTAGGAGTGGACTTTCTGCCCTTACATTTTTGTCATGTGTATTTTTGCACTGTGAATATTCTTATAGATTAGCGCACCTGTTTCTTTAAATTATCAATCAAATTAACCTTAGCTGACACTCTGTGAGTCTTTTGTCTGAAATATCGCAAATATACAACCGGCGTGGGAATCATTCCCATTTTCATAGCATACAGCAACAGCCCTGAGGGGAGAGCCTCTCTCCCGAAAAGCGTTGGCTTGCTGTACTTGTTGCTACTCTCAATAAACGCCTTATTCAACCATCAAGCTTGCATTCTTTTGGACACCGGGCACATCCTTTTTTTTACTAGTCCAACCAAGACAAATGGAGCTAAAAAAAAATAAATCTTTAAGCTAGCCATACATCGGTAGGATTTTATTCGAAAACAGTTTGTAACATTTTTCTATCTTTCAATGATTAGTGGGGTCAACTCAACGATTGTTTTTGACTGTATTGACAAGAAAATTTAAGGAGCAGGGTAGAATTTTTTTTTTCATTTGTTATCTGAACAAACCCAATTTTAACCGCAAATGTGATTTCTGTTCGGGGGAAAAATAGTACATATTGTAATGCGCATATGCTAGGCAGAAAAGAAATCTGTCTAATGTCTGGGATTTCATTCAGTAGCAGGTCAGAAAGTTTTAAGGGCTGTCAAATATAATTAGTTGACTCAAGGATGGCAAGATCAAATGCTCTGATGAACGATCTTTTAAAATTTCGAACAAAAGTTCAAACGAAATTCTACTGGCCACTGTATGGCTATTGGAAGATTTCTCCTTACCTTCCCTGGATTTTTAATCACTTTCTGTCCCTCTGACAATTTCTACCAAGGGATGCCTCTGCTAGTGGTTGGGGGGGGGGGGACATAGACAGCAATAGCAACCTAGGTAATGCCAAAGGTGGGATGCGTTGGACTTTTGGGTGTTTTATGGTTAGTAATGGATGACTGGTGGAAAGTTATAGGCAGTTTTCCAATATCAAGAAACCTTTGGGGGTGGTCCTTGTAAGAGTGTGAAGAAGAGTTTCATCTGATCTTTGGGAAGGTCCTTGGAGTGTGTGAAAGGATTTAAACTGATCAAAACTCCACCAAGGACCTTAGGGGTGGTCCTTGTGAGAGTGTGGAGAAAGATTTTGAACTAATGAAAGTCCTACCAAAGACCTTCTGGGGTAATTGCTGCAAGGGTGTGACAAAGGATTTGAACTGATGAAGGCCCAACCAAGGACCTTTGGAAAGGTCATTGACAGAGTGTGAAGAAGGGTTTTTAAAAGATGAAAACTACACCAACGACCTTTGCAGTGGTCCTTGAGAGGGTGTTGAGAAGGGTTTGAATTGATGAAATCTCCACCGAGGACCTTTGCGGTAGTCCTTGAGAGGGTGTGAAGAAGGGTTTGAATTGATGAAGGCCACACTAAGGACCTTTAGGAAGATCGCTGAGAGGGTGTGAAGAAGGGTTTAAATTAATGAAAGCTCAATCAAGGACCTTTGCGGTGGTTCTTGAGGGTGGGAAGAAGGGTTTGAACCAATGAAGACCCCCCACCAAGGACCTTTTGGGGTGGTCCTTGTGAGAGTGTGAAGAAGGGTTTGAACCGATGAAAGCTCCACAAAGGACTTTTACGAAGATCCTTGAGGGGATGTAAAGAAGGGGTTGAATTGATAAAAGCTCCACCTAGGGCCTATGGGGTGGTCATTATGAGAAATGAAGAAGGTATGGAATTGATGAAATTGTGCCACTCCACTGGTAGATCTCCAGAATAATATTCATTTATATTCCGGAAGACAGGCCAGTGCATTTTGAGGGAGAGAGGTCCACCTTCATCGGGCAGTCTTTGGCTACCAAACTGGAGCTGGAACAGATGTTAGCCTTTGCCTTAGTTAGACTTAGCCGGTTCATAACGGTTTTCTCAGCCCAGTCCAGACTACAGCCTTTTGATTTCTACAGGCCTGATGAAGAGCAATTCCTGTAGCCTCTGAAACATTGATACCTGGTTAATATGAATATAACTTCTTATATCACTTCAAAGTTCAAACCCTTCTTCAATCAATAGAAACATGTTGCAGGTTCTAACTCTTTCATATTCAAATCTAAAAAAAAGAGTTTTGGCTTTACCATCACTATTGATCTATTAGTAGTTGCTATCTCTGCTGCTTGTATTGTTTCACTACTATTCAACTTGGACTACGTGTTTGTAAAGACTTGGCAGCAAGAGTTAAGTCATAACTTTTTTTTTTTTTTTTTTACTGCACTCATTCATTTGAAATGCGTAAATGAGAAGTGCTTAACTGTGACTTGCATGTGTTGTAGTGTTATATCTCTCCTTATCTTCCCACTGCAGCTGACACAGCACAACTCTATAGCGGATTGCATGTTTATTACTGAGTCTTAGTAAAGGCACTGTAAACAGCAACGCAAAACTACAGGGCGTAGTTATAAAAAGCAACAGAACCTAAGCACAGTTCAATGTTTAAATTTGTTATAATGGCCCAGGGATCTCCAAACTACGGCCCTCCAGCTGTTGCGGAACTACACATCCCATGAGGCATTGTATAACTCTGATATTCACAGACATGATTAGGCATGTAGGGAATTGTAGTTCCTGAACAACTGGAGGGCCATAGTTTGGAGACCCCTTATACAACTGCAGACTTTGGGCTAAAATTGTATTTTGCAGTTATTTGAATGTACAGCAGATCATGGATTTTTTTGATTGCAACCCATCTCAAAAGAGAATGTTTTGTGATTTACTGATAAAATCAATTATTTAGGTTTAGACCTACTGTAAAGCATCACGTGAACTGTAATGACCTACTCCAACATCTTCAGAACAGAAGCAGTTAAAGCAGACTTTTACTCACAATTATTAAATGCCATAACTCTCCTGCCTTACTGTTACAGTTACACAATACCTTTTTCAGCAGGTACCTTTTTGACCTTCCAAGCCCAGGCAAGGATGATGCAGTGCTCCCCCCCCCCCCACACACACACACACACACACACACACACACACACACCATCTTTGATTCGGGAGTCAGCTGCGATTTCCTGATCACTCCCATCCCTAGTCCTGAAGCCTCCAGGGAGGGTTAACACTTATCCCAGGAGGCTTCATGACCAGGGGCCGGACGTGAGTGATCCGGAAGTCAGTCAACTCCCGAATCCAAGATGGTGGCATGGAAACAAAAAGAGCTTAATCTGCAATTGTTTGCTAATATTCGTGCAATATGTAGAGATCATGTGAAATTTCTAAACCAAGGTTTTTTTTTTTCTTGGGGCCACTCCCTTCAATTCAGCATGGGATCCATGATCAGATCCCCCGCTAAACAGGATGAAGAAACTGGTTGAAGCAAAGTTTTTCTGGTACAATATTTTTATTGTAAGACTATACCAAAGAAACATACATAGCGAATAATTCCCACACAGGGGATATAAACGGAAGGTCCATAGAAGAATGGCAATGTTGATGCATAAAGTTAAGAAAGTACATAATATGAGAGACCACTACACCCGGCCAATGGAGCTGGGGACAACATTAGGTGTCTGAGTCCTGGGGACCCAGGAACAACTGCATAGTTACCAACTGTCCCGGATTTCCTGGGACATTCCCGGGATTTGGACTCTTTTCCCGAGCTTATTGTTTCCCGGGAAATGTCCCGAACGGCTGGGTGGCTAGACGAAGCTCCTGCTTCGCCGCTTACCCTGCGCCCCGCTCCGCATCGCCCCCCCTACCCCCGCCCCGCTGCCGGTCTGTTATGGAAAGGGACGGGGGTTCTATTGTAACCACGCGGCCGGCGGAGTGAGACATTATTTT
This sequence comes from Aquarana catesbeiana, assembly GCF_042186555.1. NCBI lineage: Eukaryota > Metazoa > Chordata > Amphibia > Anura > Ranidae > Aquarana > Aquarana catesbeiana. The sequence continues at coordinate 29,537,289 of NC_133336.1, read as the reverse complement.
GTATACCCCTTCCCACTAAGACACCTGAGGTAAGGGGGGGTCACCGCTGCTGACACCTGATGTAAGGGGGAGGCACCGCTGGGGACACCTGATGTAAGGGGGGGCTCCGCTGGGGACACCTGATGTAAGGGCGGCTCTGCTGGGGACATCTGATGTAAGGGGGACTCCGCTGGTGACACCTGATGTAAGGGGGGCTCTGCTGGGGACATCTGATGTAAGGGGGGCACCGCTGGGGACATCTGATGTAAGGGGGGCACCGCTGGGGACATCTGATGTAAGGGGGGCACCGCTGGGGACATCTGATGTAAGGGGGGCTCCGCTGGTGACACCTGATGTAAGGGGGGGGCTCTGCTGGGACACCTGATGCAAGGACGGACTCTGCTGGGGGCACCTGATGCATGACGGACGGCTGGTGGCAGGCGACGTGGCAGGTGACACGCTCAGGGATCCCACTGATTCGACATTATGGTGAGTTGAATGATTTCATTTTATATTACAATGTAATAATAGAAATAATGCACTTCAATCATCCTGACACCATAACAACCATGGTGCCGGTATGATTGAAATGCTAACACCAGGTGTTTGGAGTATCTTTATCTGCTGGTTGTTAAACTTTCTAGAATACATATATTTCCATTGTTGTGTAGGATCTGGGCCAGCTGTCCCTCCATCCCTCTCCCCCCCCCTTTCCCTCTCCATCCCTCTATCATCTAAGACTCTAACCACACCCCCTTTGAGCCACGCCCACTTAAGACACGGCCCACTATTTGTGTAAACCATGCCCATTTTTCGACGCGGCACATTTTTACTTTCCCCTGTGCCACGCCTACAAATGCATGCCCCGCCCCCTAATTATAATAGGACTCTGCCTACAGCCAAAAAAGTGTCCCTAAAAATGTTTTGTCAATGTTGGCAACTATGCAACTGGGTGCAGTCGGACTCCACCTATTCGAGGAAGAACCCAACCTAAATCTAGACCAGGAGGTGGGGGGGGGGGGGGGGGAAGAAGAAGAAAAAAAAAGGGGGTGGTAAGAAGATGAAGAAGAGAAAGGCAAGTAGAGCGAAGAACTAAGAAATAGACAGGTCTAGAAAAGAAAGTTCCTGCAGGTTGAAGAGCGTAGAGAGTTAGCCAGGATTACTCAGACTAGTCAGGTGCAGGGTCGGAAGAGCATATGACTACCGTGGGGCCCACACTTTGAAGAATTTAGGGTGAGAACCATGAAGGATACAGGTCATTGATCATTTTGTAAATGATTGGTTTCATTAATCATTAGGGTAGTCAAGATGCTCTTCACCTCCGCTAATGGGACTGAGGGTTTTTTCCAAGCTCTGCTATTGCACGTTTGCCAGTTTTGAAGAGATAAATAGCCAGTTTCTGCTGGTAAGGAATAAGGCCCAAGACTGGGCAGTGGAAAAGTACATGCTTAGGGTCCTTGTGAATGGGCACATGAAAAGGTGTACATAAAAGACCAAAAAACCCTCAACCAGAACCACACCAGGCAGGGGCAGGACCACCAGATGTGGATCTCGCCGCAGCCCCGGAAACCTCTATCGCTATACGACGAGTTCAAATGGGCAATGCGGGTGAGACCAGTACCAGCGTAGTAGGAATTTATAGGCCGCCTCCAGAGTAAAAGCATTGAAGGAGCATTTTGCTAAAATGGACCAGACTTTGCTCCAATCTTTAGGATCAGTAGAGTAGGTTATATCTTACCCCCATTTAGGGATATATGAGAGGGGTGTGGGAGGCATTTAAAGAGGAGTAGACCACAGAAATGTAGATATGTTCAAAGGTTGTTGTCTCGAATGGATAAGAACAATTACGTCTAAGAATGGCTATCCAGTGGCAAAGCTGCATAAAGCAGGAAAATTCCGAACGAGGCGCTTCATGAGTCTACTAGGGCGAAGGCCAGGAGGGGAGAGTGTGAGACCTGACGGGCCTGTGAGAACCCTTGGGCAGGCCACCACAAGAAAACATGTGGTTGTTCAAACCCTGGAGGAAGTAAGGGCTTGTTCAGGAGTGGAATGAGAGGGAGAAACTGAGACATCAGGTTGCCTGAATAACAGACCAAGTCCCAGGGCCCAAGCTACAGTATGCAACATGAGAGGGCTCAGGGAAGAAGGGTAAAGTTTGGAAGGGAGCCAGAACAGTGACATGGATGGATGCATTGTTGGGAGTCTCTAAGAGCACTCATTTTAGATTATCAGAGGTTGTGTGTAGCATAGTGAACTGGGATATTTGCTCTGCGCTTGCCCACCAGAATCAGTGTTTTAACCCAAATGGCCTATGTTAACAGGCTTTGGGTCTGTGTAAACGGTATGAATTTGACTTAAGTTTGAGACTCCTTCTGAGATCATTTTAGAATGCATTAACAGGTGCATCTGACCTGCTTCAAACTCATTTTGAGTTCCGATAGACTTCTATGGCAATGCAAAATACATCTGATGTTAACAAAAGCCTGTTCAAAATGGCTGCCAGACTGTTGCATACCTTCAGTGCTGAGATATTTCCTCCAAAATGTTTGTTAAACTGACCACCATCACTAAGCCAATTGATGGTGTCACCCTACCTCCATAAATGATCATACTGTACAACAATTGAGATTTCCAATATTAATTAATAATTAAATAATTGATATTCCAATATTTCCAAGATAATTCAAATAAAACTTTTATGAAAAGAGCGGTCATGTACATGGTACAGATACTCAGAAGAAAACGTGTTTCAGTATGTTCTAGTATTGCTGGGTGTGTTGTGTATCACCATCACTCTTTGAGTGAAAAACAAAGGCACTGGGTGGCGGCTGGTAGCGTGGGATTGCTATGAATGGCAGATAAGAGAATTGGTGGCGGGCCCCTACTCCTGTTTTGTTGAAGTGTGAATCTGTGTGTTCCAGTGATAAGGAGATAGGACAAAGTTGTGTTTTACTTGTGAACGTAATTAGTCACCGCCCAAGGTAAAGTGTGCCGGTCACCCAAACACACAACCATTTTTGGCCTTTCAGTTAACGAGAAAATGAAAACATCATGGTGGCCAGAGAAAAAAAATGATAGTCAGATAAGTATTCAAATCTGAAAAGTGTGGCATTAAATTGTATTCAGCCTCCTTTACTCTGATACGCCTAACTAAAATCTAGTGGAACCATTTTCCTTCAGAAGTCACCTAGATATTAAATAGAGTCCACCTGTGTGTAATTTAATCTTGATATAAATACAGCTGTTCTGTGAAGCCCACAGGGGTTTGTTAGAGAACCTTAGTGAACAAACGGCATCATGAAGGCCAAGGAACACACCAGACAGGTCAGGTTTAAATTAGTGGCGACGTTTAATCACTTCAGCCCCGGAAGGATTTACCCCCTTCCTGACCAAGCCCTTTTTTGCGATACGGCACTGCGTCGCTTTAACGGACAATTGCGCGGTCGTGCAACATTGTACCCAAACAAAATTGACGTCCTTGTTTTCCCACAAATAGAGCTTTCTTTTGGTGGTATTTGATCATCGCTGCGGTTTTATTTTTTGCGCTATAAACAAAAAAAAGAGTGACAATTTTGAAAAAAAAACATTTTTTACTTTTTTGCTATAATAAATATCCCCCAAAAATATATATAAAAAACAAATTTCTTCCACAGTTTAGGCCAATATGTATTCTTCTACATATTTTTGGTAAAAAAAAAAAAATTGCAATAATTGATTGGTTTGCGCAAAAGTTATCGCGTCTACAAATAAGGGATAGATTTATGGCATTTTTATTAATATATATTTTTTTTTATTAGCAATGGCGGCAATCTGTGATTTTTATTGTGACTGCGACATTGCGGCGGACAGATCGGACACTTTTGACACTATTTGGCGGCACAGTGGTGTAGTGGGTAGCACTTTCGCCTAGCAGTAAGAAGGGTCACTGAATCCCAACCACGACACTACCTGCCTGGAGTTTGCATGTTCTCCCTGTGCCTGCGTGGGTTTCCTCCGGGTACTCCGGTTTCCTCCCACACTCCAAAGACATGCTGGTAGGTTAATTGGATCCTGTCTAAACTGTCCCTAGTATGTATGAATGTGAGTTAGGAACCTTAGATTGTAAGCTCCTTGAGGGTAGGGACTGATGTGAATGTACAATGTATATGTAAAGCGCTGCGTAAATTGACGGCGCTATATAAGTAACTGAAATAAATAAAATAAAAAATACATTTTGGGACCATTGACATTTATACAGCGATCAGTGCTATAAAAATGCACTGAATACTGTGTAAATGTCACTGGCATGGAAGGGGTTAAACACTAGGGGGCGATCGAGGGGTTAACTGTGTTCCTTCAGCATGTTCTAACTTTAGGGGGGGATGGGCTCACTAGAACATGACAGAGATCACTGCTCCCGATCACTGGGAGCAGTGGATCCCTATCATGTTGCTAGGCAGAACAGGGAAATGCCTTGTTTACATAGGTATCTCCCCGTTCTGCCTCTCTGTGCCACGATTGCGGGCCACCGGCAGACATTGAGTCAGCGGGACCCGAGGGCACGCTAGCCGCGGATGATGGAGCGACGTACGGATACGTTGTTTTGCACACTTGTGCCACTTTGCTGATGTATATCGGCGTGAGCCAGTCGGCAAGTGGTTAAAGCAGGGTTAGGTTATAAAAAAAATATTCCAAGATTTGAATATCTCACGGAGCACTATTCAATCCATCATCGGAAAATGGAAAGAGTATGGCACAACTGTAAATCTACTAAGACATGGCCGTCCATCTAAACTGGCAAAGACAGCATTAATCAGAGAAGCAGCCAACAGGCCTATGGTATCTCTGGAGGAGCTGCAGAGATCCACAGCTCAGGTGGGAGAATCTGTCCACAGGGCAACTATTAGTCGTGCTCTCCACAAATCTGGCCTTTATGGCAAGAAGAAAGCCATTGTTGCAAGAAAGGCACATCAATTTAACTTTTTGGCCTAAAAGCAAAATGCTATGTGGGGTGGAAAACTAACACTGCACATCATCCTGAACACACCATCCCCACTGTGAAACATGATGGTGGCAGCGTCATGTTGTGAGGATGCTTTTCTTCAGCAGGGACAGAGAAGCTGGTCAGAGTTGATGGGAAGATGGATGGAGCCAAATACTGGGCAATCTTAGATAGAAAACCTGCTAGAGTCCGCAAAAGACTTGAGACTGGGGCGGAGGTTCACCTTCCAGCAGGACAACGACTCTAAACATACAGCCAGAGCTACAATGGAATGGTTTGGATCAAAGCATATTCATGTGTTAGAATGGCCCAGTCAAAGTCCAGACCTAAATCCAATTGAGAATCTGTGGAAAGACTTGAAAATTGCTGTTTGCAGACGCTCTATCCAATCTGACAGAGCTTGAGATATTTTGCAAAGAAGAATGTGCAAAAAATGTTACTCTCTAGATGTGAAAATCTGGTAGAGACATTCCCAAAAAGACTTGCAGCTGTAACTGCAGTGAAAGGTGGTTCTACAAAGTATTGACTCAGGGGGGCTGAATACAAATGTACACCACACTTTTCACATATTTATTTGTAAAAAAATGTGGAAAACCATTTATCAATTTCCTTCCACGTCACAATTATGTGCCACTTTGTGTTGGTCTATCACATAAAATCCCAATAAAATACATTTACGTTTTTGGTTGTAACATGACAAAATGTGGAAAATTTCAAGGGTTATGAATACTTCTTCAGGGCACTGTACCTCTCCCATTAATAACATAGGCAGGTTCCTTTTACCTACTTCTCCAATGATGGACATGGACTAGCATGTGTTACCTACCTCAATGATGGACATGGACCAGTACTTTTGGCCTACCATTCCCATTAATAACATAAGTAGGTTCCCTTTACCTATCTCTCCAATTATGGACATGGACTAGTTGATTAACCTACATCTCCCTTTAGTAACATAGGCAGGTTTCCTTTACCTACCTCTCCAATGATGGACATAGACTGGTGTGTGTTACCTACCTCTCCAACTACCAACATAGGCAGGTTTCCTTTACCTACCTCTTCAATGATGGACACAGACCTCATTACTTACCTCTCCTGTTAAAAACATTGTTTTTTTTTTTTTTAACTACTTCTTTAATGAAAAACATAGACTAGCGCTCCTTACCTACTTATCTCATGAATAACATAGGCAAGTTCTCTTTACTTCTCCCATTAAAACAGGCAAGTTCCCTTTCTCTCTCTAATGATTGACACAGACTGGTGCTATTTACTTAACTATCTTATAAATAACATAGGTAGATGCTCTTTATTGGCCTCTCCAGTAACTGGCAGATGCACATCTACAGCCACAATCTCATCTGTTACAATGATGGAAGGTGCCTTATACCTGTTTCTCTAGCAGTATATAGAGACAGGTGCTCTTTACCTTCAATGACTGGGGCAGGTACTCACCTGGTTCTTTAGTTATGGACATAGACAGGTGCTCTTCCACTTCTGATGGAAGGTTCTCTTTACATACCTCTCCCATGATTCACATTCTTTCTCACCTGCCTCTCCTATAATGAACACAGGCAGGAGCACTACATCTACAAACTCTTTATCTTCATCAACAATCCAGCTGACATATTTGTACAAGTTACACAGCTAACGGCAAAGTTACACCAGGCTGTACAGTGGAAGTCGTAACTCTCAGGTTTGTTCTAGACTCCAAGGTCTTAAGGAACATGTAACTGCAAACTGCACCCCGAGTCAGTCTTTTACGCCTGTCAATCATGTATGCCTAAAACGTCACTTACCCTGTAACGATGTCTATAATCTGGGTGTGTGCTGCATTTGGATGTTTGCCAGAAATCGGTCTAGACATAAACTCAATTCACCAAGCTTTAAAGGGTTAGTTCACCTTTACCAAAACCTGCCTGTGCAGGTAAGGGGCGCATATAGCTGAAACAAATGGACAAAGTTGAATAATGCCCTTGCTGTAGGTGTAGGCCATTTATGTAACTCCTGAAACTGGATTGAAAAACTTCCAGAGATGGCATCATCCCACCCTGCTTTGTTTCTCAGATGTTGCTAATGCCGCGTACACACAAGCAGACTTTACGGCAGACTTTGCCCGGCGGACGGGATTTCATCGGACAATTCGATCGTGTGTGGGCTCCAGGGGACTTTGTTTTCTCAAAAGTTGGACGGACTTAGATTTGAAACATGTTTTAAATCTATCGGTCGAACTCGAGTCCGGTCGAAAAGTCCGCTCGTCTGTATGCTAGTTCGACTTACAAAAAGCCACGCTAGGGCAGCTATTGGCTACTGGCTATGAACTTCCTTGTTTTAGTCCGGTCGTACGTCATCACGTACAAATTCGACGGACTTTGGTGGATTGTGTGTAGGCAAGTCCGTTCATTCGGAAAGTCCTTCATAAAGTCCGCCGGGCAAAGTCTGCCGTAAAGTCCGCTCGTGTGTACGCGGCATAAGGCACCCCCAGCCAATTCAAACCCCATCATGTGCGCTCACTCTTCCCTGCTATTGATCTGAGCTTAAAGGATTAGTTCACCTTTACCAAAAAACTGCCTATGCAGTGATGAGGGTAGTCTGAAAAACAAAACCAGCTGTGCAGCTCTGACCAAGACTGAAACATACCGTTGCTATAGGTGTAGGCCATTTGTGTACCTCATGAAGCCTGACTTGAAAACCCCCAGGTCATTGCTTTGCAAGGCCTAGCTATCACTGTTCACCTTCACTATCACAGAAGCGAGCTCTTTCTCTGAATCAAACCTCCCCACATGCTCTTTCTTTCCCTGATGCAGTAGCCCTGAGCTCAGAGTTTGAGACCTCACTCTTGTGATGGTGAAGGTAAGCAGTAATAGCTAGGCCTCACTCAGCAACGGCCTAGCAACATCCTGGGGGTTTTCAGGTTAAGCAGATATCCTCTCTTGCTATATGTTTTTGCACAAGTAAATTTCTTCATTTGAAATTGTAAAGATTTTTTTGGGATAACGGTTAGGCCTGGAAAAAACACAGACCATCGCAGTTCAGTTTTATTGTTCAGCATAACAAAGATGAGAAATAAATAAAATATGTTATACATAAAAAGTACATACAGTACTGGAAAATAAAAATCTGAGGTAAACGGAGATCAGCTTCAGGCACACGACACGTATATTTACATGCACACCCCAATATATATATAATATCCGTCGTATTGTACATTCTGTAAAGTGCTCATTGGTACATTGCATTTCCGGTAATATCTACACCCTGCTTTAAAGAATGGCAGGCCCAGTGCCTTTCAGCTGGAGGGAAGTGTGTAAAATATGGCGTCACCCATGGCAACCAATTAGGTGCTAGTTTTCATGGTTAAGCTTCACTAGAAAATGGCTGATAAAAGCTGACTGGTTGCCAAGAATGCTGCAGACACCTCCACACCCCCCTCAGATTTAAAACACAGGGTCCAAATTCTGCTACATGAAACGCACCGATATGAACTAGTGCAAATTATATCATAACCTGAGACTTTTTAATGGGTTCTCTGCAAAAAATGGGTGAAGCTGTGAAGAAACTGTACACAAAATGGAGAAAGCCATTGTCAAGAGTGATAGTAATTAATATAAAGGGACTAATGGAACGGAGCCAGGCTAATGCTCACTCTGGCTGAACAAAATGTATTAAGCCTCTTTTAGAAGTGTTATTATTTATGATGAGGGAACTATTGACATTGAGCCAGGCCCTCAAGTGAATTTACAGGCCGCAGCCTTGTGAATGCTCACTCTGGCTGCACAAAATAGATGAAGCTACCTTTAGAAGTGTTATTATTTATCATGAGGGGGACTATTGCCATTAAACCAGAGCCTTGAGTGAATTTACAGGCCGCAGCCTCGTGAACGCTCACTCTGGTGGCACAAAATGGAGGAAGCTATCTTAAAAGAGGACTATTGTTTAATATGAGGGGACTAATAAAATTTAGCCACGCTCTCAAGTGAATTTACAGGCTGCAGCTTCAGGACTGCTCATTGTGACTCCTCAAAATGAAGGGAGAGTGCTTGAAGAGTGCCATTTGTTTGTTTGAGGGAACTAATGAAGTCAAGCCAGGCCCTCAATGAATTTGCAGGCCACAGCCTCATGAATGCTCACTCTGGCTGCAGAAAATGGAGGGAAACCAACTTCAAGAGTGATATTGTTTATTATGAGGGGACTAATGACATTTAACTATTCTCTCAAGTGAATATACAGACCGCAGCCTCAGGAACACCTACTCTGGCTGTGCAAAATGGAGGAAGCCATCTCCATTATTTATTATACATCGGGCCAGGCCCTTAATGAATATACAGGTTGCAGCCTTGTGAACGCTCACTCTGACCACACAAAGTGGAAGAAGCCATCTTCACAAGTGCAATTTATTAGTATAAGGGGACTAATGAAGTTAAGGCAGGCCCTTAAGTGAATTTACAGGCCACAGCCTCATGACCGCACAAAACCGAGGAAGCCATCTTCAACAGTGATATTATAGAGTATGAGGGGACATTGAGCCAGTGAACTTACAGGCTGCAACCTTGTGAACGCTCACAATGACCGCACAAAACTGAAAAAGCCATCTTCAACAGTGATGTTATTTAGTATGAGGGGACTAATGATATGGAGCCAGTGAATTTACAGGCCGCAGATTCATGAACGCTCACAATGACCACACAAAACTGAGGAAGCCATCTTCAACAGTGATATTATTTAGTATGGGGGGGACTAATGATATGGAGCCAGTGAATTTACAGGCCGCAGGTTCATGAATGCTCACAATGACCACACAAAACTGAGGAAGCCATCTTCAACAGTGATATTATATATTATGAGGGGACTATTGATACTGAGCCAGTGCATTTACAGGCTGCAGCCTTGTGAACGCTTACACAAAATGATCATCGTAATTATTTCTTCAGAAAAAAAAATGGCCGCCAACACAAAACCATTGCCTGTGCTTAGTGAAGTAACACACACTTTTCTGCCTTGGGACACGGTCGTTTTCTGAAGTAAAATGAATCCTCTTGCACAGCTCACCCATTTTTTGGAATGCACCATTACAAAATAAACCTAGAGCCCATGATAAAACAAGCCTTATATATGAAAATGTCTGAATGAGGAACTGTCCATATTGCCCATAGCAACCAATGAGCTTCTTGACTAGCGACAGTTAAGGCAAATTTACTTTGGTTGCTATGGGCAATGCAGTTCCTATTTCAGGTACTATGAAACATTTGGCTAAATTGAGGACATTAACAGATACTGCTCAGTCTGAAGATAAGACAACTTATTTTAGGACTGCATGATTTTCACTGTTTAACTGTCTTTTCAGCCTGCACAAGTGTTAGAAATGTCCCCCATGATCATTTAACCAATACAACATTGTCCACCACTGACAGGCCACCAGGAAAGAGGGCCACCATGTCAGTTGCCTTATTTCCCTTTTTGTACTCAGCCAGTGGTTTAACAAAACTGTAGCCCTTTTATTTTACATTAAAAAAAATCAGCTGTACAAAGTAAAGTTTTATCCCGAAGAATAAAAACTCAAAAATATCTTTTGAGTGCAAAGTAAGCAGCAATTAACAAACACTGACCAGGGCATGGCAGTTTCCTCCATTCGCCTCTCTTATATCACCCATTGATACTTTCCTTCACCTTGCTGCCCTGTCCTGAGCAGAGCACGGAGTCTAATCCCTGTGTAAGCTCCATGTCAGAGCTTACACAGGGCTAATGAGCTCCTTCCTTTCCCTCACATAGTGGTGTTCGGAAATTGTGATTGGCCACTCAGGCCCGTGCCCTGTTTTCTCCTGGAGAGGGAGAAGGTCACATGCTCCCCCTTACCCCGAAGTAGCAACAATTTTGAGGACACCAATAAAGTGGCAGGGGAGCACAATAAAAGGTACTAGCGGGAGGGAGGTGGTTTATGAATTCTGCCTCAAACAGGGCAGCTTCCTGTTAATTGATTAAATAATGACAATGCAAGCGCGGTGGAACCCCCCCTCAGTACCGTGTCTTTGAATCAGAGAGGCAAATTGAACGGAAACTAAGGGGTGTATATATGAAAAATTAGCTGAGCTTTTTGTCCTGTGAAACTGCATGTTCACTCATTCTGTGCAGATAGGGCAAAGGCTAAAGTTATTAGACTTTTTCTTTCCAGGTCGAATGTTATTCTTCATATAGAATAGAGTAAATCAGGAAAATACCACCTTTTGACCACTAGATGGAGCGGACGATCATGGTGGATAAGCAATTATTTCCTATGATCATCAGCTCCATCTAGTGGCCATAATGCAGTGTTTTCCTGATTCATTCTATTCTGTATAAAGAATAACATTTGGCCTGGAGAGAAAATAGCCTAATAACATTGGTTTTTGCCCATTTTGTACATGTATTTTCACAGGACAAAAAGCTCTGCAAATTTTTTTCATAACTACAATCTTTAGTGCCCTCGGCAATACAATTTGTACAATACATTTGTGGTCTACAGTGCCACCCAGTCTGCATTATTATCCAGTGTAAAAATACATTCTGCAAAAATGGAACACCTCAATGGTCTCGTAAAGCTGCAGGAAAAGTGTGGGGGTGTTTTGCCACGGCAGCCAATCAGAGGCTTTTCAAGCCTAAGATTAATGAAAAAATAAAGAAGAATCTGATTGGCTTTTTTGGCACTTCAGCTTTAAAGTCTATCAAAAGCCAAAGCTGTTTTTTATAGTTTTGGATAAAGCGTGAAAGGGTGAGAATCCCTGTCGGGTTTTTATTGCTGTCTGTGGACATTTACCCCCTTCATTTGCCCCTGGATGATCATTGTCTCTTGGATTTGAAAGTCCATCGTTTTTATTGATACAGGAAGTGAGGGGAACCCTTCAATAGGGACACCCTTTCCCCTCTCATTCTCACTTCCTGTTGTGTCTGCTCAACAGGAAGTGAGCGAAATACTCCCCAACAGGACACAGACAGCAAAAAAAAAAAAAAAAACTGTCAAGGGGTTCTGACCACTCATTACTCTATCCAAAACCAAAGCTGATAATACATGTTACAATCTGGACCATACAATCTCTATACAATCAACTTCAGATTTACTAAAACTTTGTAATATCAGGACCTACCTAATCTACCCAATCAATCTGTCCCCAATCAAGCAGACTACATAGTTGTTGGTAGAGCTAAAAGAGATTGTACAATCAGATTTTTTTGTGTGTGGTGAGCCTTACAGACTGCTGACACTTGTAGTTCTACAGAAGCTCCAAAGCCATCAGGCCTCTCAAAAGTTGGTGGAACTACAAGTCTCAGCATGTCTTGAAGACTTGGAGCATGGGCAGCTACCTTTGTGCTAATGCAATATTACCACCATTGAAATCATGACGAAGATAAAAATGTGAGGCCATGCTGATACCTGTAGTTCTATAAAAAAAAAGAATAAAAGGTAACCTCACAAAGCAAAATACTTGCGTCAGAAGCTTCTGATGGAAGCTGCTATTCCATGTAATAGTTTTGCATTGTCACTGCCCAAGGACTAGTAGGTCGGGGGGGGGTGACCGCTTCCATCAGCAGCTTCTCACACAGGTGTTTTGCCTTTTCTTTAAAGGAAAGTATGTCATTAGTGTTAAATAGCAATGTAAAAGAATACGACGCGGGTAATGTCAACACCGTCCACGTAAGTGGTTGCTGCATGCGCAGTCCAGGCACATGTCCACTGCAAGGGTTCTATTTTGGGATTTGCTTTTTTAAGGCCAGGGGTCTCAGAAAATCGGGCAGGGGCAGCTCCTCCAGGGCCTCGGGGAATCTGTTCGCTGGCAGGGCCCTGAGCAGGTTCTGCATTGATATGGTGAAGAGATTGGGGGGAGAGGCACCGGCTAACCAGGCGTACAGCTCCTGGCCCAGCGCCTCCCTCCAGGCATCGTGGTCCTCCTGCAGTCTGTGGCGGGTGGTAGGGGGTAGCCTCCCGGGCATGTAGAGAAGGAGCGAGTCCAGGCACAGCCGCTTGAGACGCATGTCCTGCGGGCTGCTGCGGATGAGCTGCAACAGGTAGTCCAAGGGGGTGTCGCCGCTGCAGTCCTTGGCGTAGGGGCAGGCGCCGTGCCCCAACAGCAGGGCCAGGCACTCGGCTCTTTGCAGCTCGCAGGCCAGGTGCACGGGGGTCTTGCCCATCTCCACCCGCTGGCACCCATGCCTGTTGAGGTAGGCAGCCCGGTTGGAGGGGGGGAAAGTCCGCAGGGTGACCAGGATCTCACGCAGGATCGGCGCCCGGTCGTAGCGTACGGCCATGCTGAGATGGGGAGCCGCTGACTGGCAGCAGCTGAAGCTTTTGCTGGGCACGGCCAGGGCATCATGGGGGAAGTGGCTGAGCAGGTAACGGGCATAGGCCAAGTGGTCGTGGACCAGTGCATAGAGCAGAGCTTCGGAGGGGGTGTAGGAGCTGACCCGACCACCCTCCTCCCAGTGCAGGGCCTCCATCAGACGCATGTCCTCCAGCACCCAGACTGGCAGCAGGTCCCGCACCGCCTGGTAGAAGGCAAACGATGTCCTCTTGCATTGTTTCTGCGACTGGTAGTCAGAGGGATCGCTGGAAGGCACCCAACGCACACCGCCCGGCATATCCGCGTCTGGGGCTCTGGCTGCAGGGGGAATACATCAGTGGACACAGCGGGTGCTCCTCCTAAAATGTCAATGGACAGTTGAGTGAAAAAACAGAAATATTGGCACCGTCCATATACATTAATACTGCATACACACAAAGCACAATACCACTGCATGCATAGAAAACAGCGGAGGAGGTATACACTAAATACAAATAATGTTTACACTAATGACAGCATGAGTATATACAAGAACAGGATATACCAGAAAACACAGAAGGTATACACTATATACACACTCTGTATACCAAATAGTGTGCAAAAAACAAAGAAGGCAGGGTCATGCTATATATACAATTAAGGGTCTATAATTTGTATCATAGGTGTATTTTAAATGATAGAGACAGAATATCAACCAAAAATCCAGAAAAAACACATGATAGAAATGTTATAAATAGAGTTGCAGTTCAGTGAGTGAAATAAGTATTTGATCCCCAAGCAAAACATGACTTAGTACTTGGTGGAGAAACCCTTGTTGGCAAGCACAGAGGTCAGACGTTTCTTGTAGTCGATGACCAGGTTTGCACACATCTCAGGAGGGATTTTGGTCCACTCTTCTTTACAGATCTTCTCTAAATCCTTAAGGTTTCTTAGCTGTCGCTTGGAAACTCGAAGTTTCAGCTCCCTCCATAAACGTTCTATAGGATTAAGGTCTGGAGACTGACTAGGTCACTCCATGACCTCAATGTGCCTCTTCTTGAGCCACTCCTTTGTTGCCTTGGTGGTAAGTTTTGGGTCATTGTCATGCTGGATGAGCCATCCATGACCCATCTTCAGTGTTCTGGCTGAGGGAAGAAGGTTCTCATCCAAGATTTTACAATACTTGGCCCCTCAATGCACAAAGTCAGCCTGTACCTTTAGCAGAGAAACAGCCCCAAAGCATCATGTTTCCACCTCCGCGCTTGACTGTAGGGATGATGTTCTTAGGGTCATAGTCAGCATTTTTCTTCCTCCAAACATGGCGAGTCAAGTTAATGCCAAAGAGCTCAATTTTGGTCTCATCTGACCACAGCACTTTCTCCCAATCCTTCTCTGAATCATTTAGATGTTCATTGGAATGAATGTACATGTGCCTTCTTGAGGAAGGAGACTCGCCGTGTTTGGAGGAAGAAAAATGCTGACTATGACCCTAAGAACACCATCCTTACAGTCAAGCACGGAGGTGGAAACATTATGCTTTGTGGCTGTTTCTCTGCTAAAGGTACAGGCTGACTTTACCGCACTGAGGGACCAATGGACAGGGCCATGTATTGTAAAATCTTGGATGAGAACCTTCTTCCCTCAGCCAGAACACTGAAGATGGGTTGTGGATGGGTCTTCCAGCATGACAATGACCCAAAACATACCGCCAAGGCAACAAAGGATTGGCTCAAGAAGAAGCACATTGAGGTCATGGAATGGCCTAGCCAGGATCCAGACCTTAATCCTACAATTTACATTTTTGGGTGGAACTCTGCTTTAAGGATTTAGAGAAGATCTGTAAAGAAGAGTGGACCAAAATCCCTCCTGAGATGTGTGCAAACCTGGTCACCGACTACAAGAAACGTCTTACCTCTGTGCTTGTCAACAAGGGTTTCTCCACCAAGTACTAAGTCATGTTTTGCTTGGGGATCAAATACTTATTTTACTCACTGAACTGCAACTCAATTTATAACATTTGTATCATGTGTTTTTTTCTGGATTTTTGGTTGATATTCTGTCTCTATCATTTAAAATACACCTATGATAAACATTATAGACCCTTCATTTCTTTGTAAGTGGGCAAACTTACACAATCTGCCGGGGATCAATTCATTATTCTCCCCCCTTTTTTAGTATACACAAGGGGATGTATTTACAATAAAATTCACATAGATGTTCACCTATTGAATCTGCCCGTACATTTGTTCCGTGCGAATGGGGCAAAATTGAATGTTCCCGTACTATATTCTCTGTAGATTAAATGTGTGGATGGGTAAAATATCACATTGCAGCCACTAGATGGTGCTGACTTTCATAGGAAATAAGTATGATCGTTAGCTCCATCTAGTGGTCATAATGTGGTATTTTTCCTATTCAAACATTTGATCTGCAGGGAGTATAGCCTGAGAACATTTGTTTTTCCCATTCGTATGGAACAAATATGGTTTCATGGAAGAACAGCTATGTCATTTTTTTTTTTTATAAATACACCACAAAGTGTTTCATGCATACAACAGTCCCACATTATATACACTGATTAACATGTATGCAAACTCTAACAATCAAATTCCCCTTTTGCTCTTCTAAATACACCATAGAAAGCGTTTCGTTATATCTGTTCGATAAGTGAAAAAAACACCCTTTTGCTCTTGTTAGAAATTCAGAGCTCTCCTGTGCTGGCTTCCTGTGTTATCTCAATGAATCCATTAAGCCCTCCTAGTTCTTATCTCAGATTACAGAATAATAAGGCTTGGTGCACATTGCTATGTTGGAGGAATGTCCGTAGCATGGGACACTGCATGCTAACTGCCATAGGGCCTGTTCACTCATAAACATGAATTTAAAATGCTACAAAAAATGGATGTGCACTGCCTTCCATTGGCGTACATCTTTATGTGTGTTGACATGCATTTTTATGAGCATTAAATTGCTATGGGTTCTTGTAAGGGATAAAATTTTTTTTTTTTTTTAACCACTTGCTGTCTGCCCCATAGCAGTTTTACTGCTACACGGCGGCAGCTGTGCGCCGGATCACGTATATAAACGTGATTTGGCTCTTCCAGGCAGGGGGCACGCATGCGCACTGCCAGCACCTCAATCCTGCTGTGATTATACACAGTGGGTGCCCCAGACTCGATGTCCACTGGCACCCGCCGATCATTCGTTACAAAGGCAGAATGGCAGTCTGTATGTAAACAAGACAGATTTCCATTCTGACAGGAGAGAAGGCATGGATTCTGTGTTCCTGCAAAGCATGGACATGGATCCACGCCTTCCCCCTACTAAAAGCACCTCCCATAGTACACAGAAACACAGGCTAGGCACACAGTTAACCCTTTGATCGCCCCTGATGTTAACCCCTTCCCAGCCAGTGTCATTGGTACAGTGACAGTGCATATTTTTTGACACTGTTCTAGTGTCACCGGTTCCCAAAAAAATGTCAAAAGTGTCAGAATGTCCATCGTAGTACTGCAGTCCTGCTATAAGTTGCTGTTCGTCGCCATTACTAATTAAAAAAAAAAAAATCCCATAGTTAGTAGACGCTATAACTTTTGCGCAAACCAATCAATATACGCTTATTGGGAATTTTTTTTTTTACCAAAGAAGACATGTAGCGGAATACATATTGGCTCAAATTAGATTTTTTTAATTGGATATGTTTTATAGCAGAAAGCAGTGGCGGCTCTATTTTTTTTGGCGGCAAACATCCCCCCCCTCCCGTTCAGTCCGCCAGCTGCAATCCCCCCCACCCTGTCGGTCGGGGGACCACCCACACCCCTCCCCCATCTAGGTCGCGGGCAGGCAGCGCTCCTACGGGCGGCGGCTTCCATCGCTTCTCCTCTGCATCATGGTGCCATCCGCTGTGCGTCTCCTCCCTCCTCCTAGGCGTCCAATAGGATCACCTGTCCTTTTAGCCAATCGGTGGGTCTCAAGACCCGCTTCCCTGGCCGGGATGAGGATCAGTGTCACAATAGAGAATATTCATTTGCTATTGTCTCACAACTGTGACATTGGAATCCATGCGTCCAGCGCCCTGCATGTAGATTAGGGGGCCAGACATATGGATAGGAGGGCCCCGTGTGCCCCTAATGGATGGGCCGCCATTGGCAGAAAGTAAAAAATATTGTGTTTTTTTTTTCAAAATTGTTGGTCTTTTTTTGTTTATAGCGCATAAAAAAAAAAAAACGCTGAGGTGATCAAATACCAACAAAAGAACAGTGCATATTTTTAGCACTGATCACCGGTCCCCAAAAAGTATCAATTAGTGTCAGAATTTCCATTGCAATATCGCAGTTCCGCTATAAGTCGCTGTTCGCCACCATTACTAGTAAAAAAAATAAAAAATAAAAAAAATAAAAAAAACTATCCCCTATTTTGTAGACGCTATAACATATATATATATATATATTGCACAAACCCATCAATATACACTTATTGGCATTTTTTTTTTATACCAAAAATATGTAGCAGAATACATTTTGGCCTAAACTGATTAAAATATTGGCCTAAACTGAAGAAATTAGATTTTTTACAGTTTTTTATTGGATATGTTTTATATCAGAAAGTAAAAACAATTGTTTTCTATGTGTCCTTGAGGGGGACAGCAGAACGGAGGAGGCATGGAGGAAGAACGGAGGGGGACAGCAGAACGGAGGGGGCATGGAGGAAGAACGGAGGGGGACAGCAGAACGGAGGAGGCATGGAGAAAGAACGGAGGGGGACAGCAGAACGGAGGAGGCATGGAGAAAGAACGGAGGGGGACAGCAGAATGGAAGAGGCATGAAGGAAGAACGGAGGGGGACAGCAGAACGGAGGGGGACAGCAGAACGGAGGAGGCATGGAGAAAGAACAGAGGGGGACAGCAGAACGGAGGAGGCATGGAGGAAGAACGGAGGAGGACAGCAGAACGGAGGAGGCATGGAAAAAGAACAGAGGGGGACAGCAGAACAGAGGAGGCATGGAGAAAGAACAGAGGGGGACAGCAGAACGGAGGAGGCATGGAGGAAGAACGGAGGAGGATAGTAGAACGGGGGGGGCATGGAGGAAGAACGGAGGAGTATAGCAGAACGGAGTGGGCATGGAGGAAGAACGGAGGAGGACAGCAGAACGGAGGAGGCATGGACTCAGCCCTTCCTTCTCTGAGATTTGCCGCTCAGCTGTCGGCTAATTGCCAGCTCCTATACACATACTGAAGCCGAGCATGATCTCCTCCCTTCGGAGACTGGGCTGCAGGGCAGTATTCCAACATAGCAACAACCCCAAACACACCTGCAAGACGACCACTGCCTTGCTAAAGAAGCTGAGGGTAAAGGTGATGGACTGGTCAAGTATGTCTCCAGACCTAAACCCTATTGAGCATCTGTGGGACATCCTCAAACAGAAGGTGGAGGAGCGCAGGGCCTCTAACATCCACCAGCTCCGTGATGTCATCATGGAGGAGGGGAAGAGGACTCCAGTGATAACCTGTGAAGCTCTGGTGAACTCCATGCCCAAGAGGGTTAAGGCAGTGCTGGAAAATAATGGTGGCCACACAAAATATTGACACTTTGGACCCAATTTGGACATTTTCACTTAGGGGTGTACTCACTTTTGTTGCCAGCGGTTTAGACATAAATGGCTGTGTGTTGAGTTATTTTGAGGGGACAACAAATGTACACTGTTAGGCCCCTTTCACACTGGGGCGGTGGGGGTGTCGGCGGTACAACAGCGCTATTTTTAGCGCTGCTGTACCGTCGTTCTTGCAGTGGTATTCGGCTGCTAGCGGTGCGGTTTTAACCCCCGCTGGCGGCCGAAAAAGGGTTAAAATCCCTCGTACAGCGTGGCTATAGCCGCGGTATTACCGCGGTATAGCCGCGCTGTCCCATTGATTTCAATGGGCAGGAGCGGTGAATACACCGCTCCTTCACCGCTCCAAAAAAGAGGTTTGCAGGACTTTTTTCACCGCCCTGCCTGCGCACCGCTTCAGTGTGAAAGCCCTCGGGCTTTCACACTGAACAAACAGCGGAGGCTGTTTAGGGGCGGTTTTCAGGCGGTATTTTTAGCGCAATACCGCCTGAAAACCGCTCCAGTGTGAAAGGGGCCTTATACAAGCTGTACACTCACTACTTTACATTGTAGCAAAGTGTCATTTCTTCAGTGTTGTCACATGAAAAGTTAGAATAAAATATTTACAAAAATGTGAGGGGTGTACTCACTTTTGTGAGATACTGTAAATGTGCATTTAACCCTTGCAGTGCAGGTGCAGCCCCACTCCAAGGGATTCATTGTTCTTTTACTGGAAAGTGACATCTGAGTCCAATGAGTTGTGAAAATGACAGTCACATGGCTACTATAAAGATCCTTCTTCTTATGTTATAGGAGTGTAAATGGAGCCCACTGCCATCCATCAGCTGGGTGTACAACGAGCTCTATGGGAGGTCAGAGCTCTGCCAGGCACTGCATGGATCTACAGATCGCCTGGTCAGGGCACTGCATGGATCTACAGATCGCCTGGTCAGGGCACTGCATTGGAGGGAAGGCAGCAATGCCTGCAGATACATCCTCCATGCAGAAGGGAGCGGCAGTACAGACAGCATGCAGGCTGATCATGACACAGCACATAGAGGGGGGGGGGGGGGGGTTCATATACAGCACCCAAGGAGGATCTATAGGGCCCCCATAATAATGCACATGGGGAAGGGGGGGAGGGTCCACTCAATGCACCATCAATGATTTCTGCATTATTGGAGAGAATTCTGCAATCATCAGCATTGCAGTACATGGGGCCCCCAGCACTATAGAAGGGAGTGAATTAATAATTGCAGCAGATGGGGCCCCAGCGCTACAGAAGGATATGAGTTAATCATTGCAGTAGATGGGGCCCCCAGCAGTACAGATGGGAGGGGGGTGAATCTGTCATTGCAATAGATGGGGCCCCCAGCGCTACAGAAGGGAATTAATCAATCATTGCAATAGATGGGGCCCCCCAGCAGCAGAGAGAGGGAAAGGGTTTATTCTATCATTGCAGTAGAAGGGGCCCCCAGCAGTACAGATGGGAGGAGGATATACCTGTCATTGCAGTAGAAGGTTCCCCTGGCAGTATGGAGGGGTTGGGGAATGAATCTGTCATTGCAGTAGATGGGGCCCCCAGCAGTACATAGGGGGAGGGGGTTAACCCATCACTGCAGTGCAGTCGGGGGCCCCATGTCAGGCCCGCACTCACCCGTCCATGTCGCCGCTCTCCCGGCTCCTCTCCAGCAAACCTTCTCCGTCTCCGATCGGCATTTTTATTCCCGGAGTCCTGAAGGTCGTCAGGTCCGCGGAACTGTCCGCCCGCCGCTGATTGGCCGCCTCCCGGCACGCCCGGCTCTGATTGGTCCCCGGAGACAGGCGAGCCCCCTCCTTTTAAATTTTTCCTCTCCGCTGTCGTGACGTCACCGACTGGCGAAGTTCCAAGAAAGTTGAGGCTGTTGGGAAGTGATATCGGGGTGTCCCCTGTGTGTGTGTGTGCCAGAGGGGGTCACCCCCTCATCCGGGGCTTTCATCCTACAAGTCCCAGCATGACGTGTCCCCTCCTCCTGACTATTGTAGAACTACAAGTCCCAGCATGACATGTCCCCATCCTTCTGATTATTGTAGAACTACAAGTCCCAGCATGACATGTCCCATCCTCCTGACTATTGTAGAACTACAAGTCCCAGCATGACATGTCCCATCCTCCTGATTATTGTAGAACTACAAGTCCCAGCATGACATGTCCCTCCTTCTGATTATTGTAGAACTACAAGTCCCAGCATGACATGTCCCATCCTTCTGATTATTGTAGAACTACAAGTCCCAGCATGACATGTCCCATCCTCCTGATTATTGTAGAACTACAAGTCCCAGCATGACATGTCCCGTCATCCTGGTTATTGTAGAACTACAAGTCCCAGCATGACATGTCCCTCCTTCTGACTATTGTAGAACTACAAGTCCCAGCATGACATGTCCCCATCCTTCTGGTCAGGGTAGAACTACAAGTCCCAGCATGACATGTCCCCATCCTTCTGGTCAGGGTAGAACTACAAGTCCCAGCATGACGATTGTTCTTTTGCATGGTGATTGTAGTACCACAAGTCCCAGCATGCTAACTTCCCCTTCCTTCTGCATCGTAAGTGTAGAACTACAAGTCCCATCATCCCATGCTCCCCATTTTCCTGGTTATTGTAGAACTACAAGTCCCATCATCCCATGCTGCCCATTCTCCTGGTTATTGTAGAACTACAAGTCCCATCATCCCATGCTGCCCATTCTCCTGGTCCCCCATTCATTTTTATTGGCACCTCAAGGCACAAGGGCCTTTTCATCGGACAGAGCTGGGATCTATGGTGGATCAGCATTGTGCCGCCGGCTTCATCCTATATGGAGAGAGATTTCACATTGAAGTCCTTCTTCACCGCACCCCAATCATGTCCATCAGACAGAGTAAGTGGTGCTGCTCCATCCACTTATATGGGCGCCATTGGCAGACAGTATTGCCCGGCGAATGCATCAGGCCCTACTTGCCTGGCATGACACAAAGCCTCATGACTGTAGCAGTCCCCCAGGCTGTGCCAGGTTCACAGGGGGTAATGTTAGGTGCCCAGTGAGAGTGCTTGGTGTGTGGCGGGGGTACAATTACTGGAATTGATTCGCTGTATGGATCTCTCTGCAGCAGTTGAAAGTCAGCGGGCGGGGGAAGGAGAAGAAGACAGCTTTCAGCTGCTGCAGAGAGATCCATACAGGGGATCATTTCCAGTAATTGCTCCCCTGCCACACCGAGCACCCTCCCTGCCAAATAACCACATTTTACTAGGCTTCAGTTATGAATGAACACAGTGAGTGATCGGTACCCATCATTCATTGTCTTCATTCAGGAAAGGAAGGGGCTGGTAAATGTGACATATTTACTGGACCCTCTATCCTGGAGAATCGTATGGTGTCCCTGCAACTGCTGGTGGAAAGGAGAAGGGGGAAGCAGGCAGCACACTGGTGGTGGTGTGTGTGTGTGTGGGGGGAGTATATGCAGGGGGTAATGTTAGGTGCTCAGGGAGGGTGCTTGGTGTGGCAGGGGGGCGGTTACTGGAACCGATCCCCAGTATGGAGCTCTCTGCAGCAGCTGAAAGCCGGCAGGAGGGAGAGGAGAAGAAGCCAGCTTTCAGCTGCTGCAGAGAGAGCCATACAGGGGATCGGTTCCAGTAATGACCTCGCCGCACCAGGCACCCTCCCTGCAAAAAGGGGGATTGGTTTCAGTAGTGACCTCGCCGCACCAGGCACCCTCCCTGCCAAATAAACACATTTTACTATGCTTCAGTTATGAATGAACACAATAAGCGATCGGTACTGATCACGCATTGTGTTCATTCAGGAAAGGAAAGGGCTGGTAAATGTGACATATTTACTGGACCCTCCATTCTGAAGGATCCTATGGTGTCCCAGCAACTGTTGGCGGGAAGGTGAAGAGGGAAGCAGGCAGCACGGTGGTGGTGGTGGGGGGTGCACAGGGGGGGCCTGGGCAGCAGGGGGTAATGTTTGGTGCCTAGGGATAGGTGTGGCGGGGGGGGGGGGGCGATTACTTGAACCGATCCCCTGTATGGCTCTCTCTGCAGCAGCTGAAAGTTGGCAGGAGGGAGAGGAGAAGAAGCCGGTTTTCAGCTGCTGCAGAGAGACCCATACAGGGGATCGGTTCCAGTAATCCCCCCCCCCCCGCCCATACTGCTGTACCCATCCTGCCCACATCCAATTCACTCGCCTATTGGTCTGGGCCCCGTACAGGAGGACAGGGGGTACCAACTCATCCACAGCCCTGCCTGTGACCCTTCATGTGGATCATCCCCAGAACTTCCTTGTCTGGAGCTGCTGTACAGCTGATCTGCTCCGGGTACAATGACTAATCTGGCAGTGTGTGGCCCTTCCCATCACGGCTCCTCTTTGTCACCACAGAGGAATGGGCAGCATGCCACCCTTCTTCATGTCATCTCACCCACATTGTCTTTGCACAATAAGCACATAATAGTTGTTTTTTTGCTCACCCCGTCCGAGATCTCCCCGTTCTCATACACACCCAAACTCCGCTCATAATCGATAAACTATTTGTTATTGTCACACCCAAGGAAGCATTTGAGGACTAAAACTGGGCAGCGCTGGGTTCAAGGTACACTCCATTAAATGTGAACATTAAGGGGGTGAAACAAAACGTTGGCGTTGGCACCGCGCAAGTTAAAGTGGTTGTTAAACTCAGACATGAAATACGAACAAAGCCTATCCCTCTATAGTGTGCGTTTGTCTCAATCCAGAGCACTAATCGTCATTTCTGTCTGCTGCTTCGTTTCTTTGACCCCAAGAGAAAAAAAGGTGACAGCGGGAGGGAGCTCCAGCACACCACCTGTGATTGACAGCCTCTGCTCTGTTCCCGTGTGTTGTACTTCTCGATAGCGGGCGCTTCTCAACAGAACACCAGGACAAGGTCATCCACATCCCAGGGCGAACGTGCCAAACTGCACCCCACCCAGAATGGATGAGCATTATGTGTCAGCGAAAATCCCCCAATGGCTCAGAAACTGAGCACTAATGTACACGATTAACCCCTAAGAATACTTTTCCCCTCCTTCCAGTACAAATCCGCCCCCCTGCTGAAATTCCCCCTCCCAGGAAAAATCTTTGCCCCACCCCATCCCTCAGCACATATGCCCCCCCCCCCCCCCCACAAAAAAAACTCCTCTCCCCCACTCCAAATCCCCTTTTCCCAGCAAAATTGCACCCCAATCTCCCCTCTTAGCACATAAACCCCCCCAATCACCCCTACTAGCACAAGTCCCCCTCCAGCCCCCCCCAAAAAAGTATACCCCCCAATCACCCCTCCTAGCATAAATCCCCCCCAGCCCCCCCCCCCAAAAAAAACTGTATACCCCAATTAGCCCTACTAGCACAAATTCCCCCCTCCACCCCCCCCCAAAAAAAATGTATACCCCCCAATCACCCCTACTAGCACAAATCCCCCTCCAAAAAATGTATACACCCAATCCGCCCTCCTAGCACAACCCCCCCTCCAGCCCCCCAAAATTAAAATTGATACCCCCCCATTCACCCCTACTAGCACAAATCCCCCTTCAAAAAATGTATACCCCTAATCCGCCCTCCTAGCACAACCCCCCTCCCCCTCCAGCCGCCCAAAGTAAAAATGTATACCCCCCCAATCACCCCTACTAGCACAAATTCCCCCCTCCAACCCCCCCAAAGAAATGTATACCCCCCAATCACCCCTACTAGCACAAATCCCCCCCATCCAGCCCCCCCCCCAATTGTATACCCCCAATCACCCCTCCTAGCACAAATCCCCCCCCCAAAAAATGTATACCCCCCAATCACCCCTACTAGCACAAATCCCCCCCATCCAGCCCCCCCCCCCAATTGTATACCCCCAATCACCCCTCCTAGCACAAATCCCCCCCCCAAAAAATGTATACCCCCCAATCACCCCTACTAGCACAAATCCCCCCCATCCAGCCCCCCCCCAATTGTATACCCCCAATCACCCCTCCTAGCACAAATCCCCCCCCCAAAAAATGTATACCCCCCAATTCTCCCCCTAGCACAACCCCCCTCCCCCTCCAGCCGCCCAAAATAGAAATGTATACCCCCCCAATCACCCCTACAAGCACAAATCCCCCCTCCAGCCCCCCCCCAAAATTGTACAACCCCCCAATCACCCCTATTAGCACAAATCCCCCCCCATCCAGCCCCCCCCAATTGTATACCCCCAATCACCCCTCCTAGCACAAATTCCCCCCTCCAGCCCCCCCCCCCCCAAAAAAATGTATACCCCCCAATCACCCCTACTAGCACAATCCCCCCCCAGCAAAAATACTCCCAATCATCTCCTACTAGTAAATCCTCCCACCCCCCAAAAAATCCCCTCCTAGCACAATTCCACCCCCCCTTCTCCCATATCACCTCTTCCAGCACAAAACCCCCCAATTCTCCCCTCCCAACACAGATCCCTGTAAATCACCACTCCTAGCACACACACACCCCCAAATTCCCCCTTCCAACACCTCACATAATACCACAGTGCCTAGGACAGCTGTCCCTCCTGCCCACCCCTGTCCTGGCCCTGCGCCCTCCCTCCAATCAGCTTTCAGAGTTCTCACTGAGTGGAACTTCAGCTTTTCCACCCGTTTATTTTCTGACAGCTCAGACAAGCTTTATAAATTCTTTACTTTGAATGGATGTTAAGAAAAGAAGACGGCAGATAAACAGTTACTACGTATGTAGGAGGATTTGTTTCATCTCTGTGCATCACCTGAGGCCAGTCAATAAACTGGGTATATGGAAGATTTTACAGCCAATTGAAGGTACGTTATGGGTGATGCAGTGCCATTCATTTTTAATGGAACTCCGATGCACACCTATTACAGCTCTCTACACGGTAATGTACTCCTGTGCGCCGCTCCGCGCTGCGGTGCCAAGAATGGCATCTGTCCATTTTTTTGGACATTTTGCTGCATTGCCAACCCATCCAGATGACATCCAGATTTCATTTATCGCGCCGAAAAAGTGCACATTGACGCACATGCATTACCGCAACGCACCAGGACACCAACCTCTGAATGGCCCATAGAATGTAATATAGAATTCCAGCCAAAACTTTGTTTCTGCCTTTTGAATAGAAAATTAATTTTCCTGCCCCCCCCCTCCGATCCCCAAATCCAGGACGCGGAATCATCGGAATCTCGACTTCATGCTTGAGTCCCGGGTTGGACCCCCTTTTGCCTTCATTCTTCATGGCAGAGATACAACAAGGTGTTGGTAACGTTCCTCAGAGATTTTGCTCCATAGTGACATGATAACGAGAGGTTATTTGAGTTACTGTAGCCTTTCTATCATATGGAACCAGTCTGCCCATTCTCCTCTGACATCAACAAGGCATTTTCCTCCACACAACTGCCGCTCACTGGATATTTTCTCTTTTTCGGACCATTCTCTGTAAACCCGAGAGATGGTTGTGTGTGAAAATCCCAGCAGATCAGCAGTTATTGAAATACTCAGACCAACCCGTCTGCCACCAACAACCATGCCACGTTCAAAGTCACTTAAATTCCCTTTTCTTCCCCATTCCGATGCTCGGTTTGAACTTCAGCGAGTCGCCTTCACCACGTCTAGATGCCCAAATGCATTGAGTCGCTGCCCTGTGATTGGCTGATTAGCAATTTGTGTTACCAAGCAATAGAACAGGTGTACCTAATAAAGTGGCCGGTGAGTATATAATAATGTTTTTTTTGTATTTTGTAGCAAAAATATAATTTGATATTTCTTGGGGGGGGGGGCCCTTTCAGGTAGGCAGTATGGGGCCCCGTGATTTCTAACAGCATCCCTGGCTCCAAGGTCTCTCGGGTTGATTTATTAAAAGCAAATAGACTGTGCACTTTGCAAGTGCAGTTGCTCCAGAGCTTAGTAAATAAGGTAAGGCTTCACTTTGTAAAGAATACCCAATCACGTGCAAGGAAGAAAAAAAAAAAATAAACAGCATTTTTGCTTGCACATGATTGGATGATGGAAGTCAGCAGAGCTTCTGCTTATTTACTAAGCTCTGGGGCAACTGTACTTGCAGAGTGCACAGTCTATTTGCCTTTAGTAAACCTCTATGATGGATCTATCCAGCCTGTAATAGAGTGTCAGGAACTCCTCTTGTTTAACAGCCACTTACGTGACATTGGTAACCGCTTGGTGACATCCTAATAGATCGCGTCAATCACAGCTGCAGACAATGCTGCCGGGGTTATTGTTCTGCCGGGACAAATATGCAGCTACAGTTGTGTAACCTGAACTGTTGTAAAGCAAGACGCTATGACGATGATGACTTGTGTGACTAAGGTTCAGGAGGGCAGGATTCTCAATATGGAGCCAAGAACACGGGGACGTGACCTCCAACTAGCAGGAGTATAGAGCAATACCAAACCGAGGAAGTATTATTTTACCAAAAGAGTAGTCGATGCTTGGAACAGACATCCAGCAGAGGTGGTGAGCAGTGGCAGCTGGTGTTTTTTTGGTTGGGGGGGCGGCAAACAAACACCCCCCCCCGCGCGGCACATCAACTTACCCCATCGCCGGCGGGCACATCAGGGATCGGCAGGCATACAGCGCTGGGGATCGGTGGACACATCGGGAATCGGCGGGCACACAGCAGCAGGGATCGGCGGGCACTCAGCAGCGGGGATTGGCGGGCACATCAGAAATCGGCGGGCACACATCGGCGGGAATCGGCAGGCGCACAGCGACGGGGATCGGCGGGCACATCAGGCATAGGATAAGGCTGCGGCGGCATCTGGCATGGTCTCCTGTGTCCTCTTCTCTTCTGAGATCACGGCTACTTCCGCTGTAAGTCTCCTCCCCTCCTCCTAGGTGTAGAATAGGATCGCCTGTCCTTTCAGCCAATCGGGTGACGGTTATCAGTTTATCAGCGGCGGGGATCAGCAGACACACAGCGACGGGGATCGGCGGGCACATTGGGGATCGGCGGGCACTCAGCAGCGGGGATCGGCTGGCACACAGCAGCGGGGATCGGCAGGCACATCGGGGATCGGCGGGCACATCGGGGATCGGCGGGCACTCAGCAGCGGGGATCGGCGGGCACATCAGGAATTGGCGGGCACACAGCAGTGGGGATCGGCGGGCACATTGGGGATCGGCGGGCACTCAGCAGCGGGTATCGGCGGGCACACAGCAGCGGGTATCAGCGGGCACATCGGGGATCGGCAGGGCACACAGCAGCGGGGATCCGCGGACACACAGTGGCGGGGATCGGCAGGCACACAGCGGCGGGGATCAGCGGGCACATCGGGAATTGGCGGGCACACAGCAGCAGGGATCGGCGGGCACATCGGGGATCGGCGGGCACACAGCGACGGGGATCGGCGGGCACATCACGCATAGGATAAGGCTGCGGCGGCATCTGGCATGGTCTCCTGTGTCCTCTTCTCTTCTGAGATCATGGCTGCTTCCGCTGCAAGTCTCCTCCCCTCCTTCTAGGCGTAGAATAGGATCGCTTGTCCTTTCAGCCAATCGGGTGACGGTTATCAGATCCGCTTCCCGATTGGCCCGGAGTAGAATCAGTGTTGCAACAGCGAATATTCATTCGCTGTTGCAACACAACTGGGTGGGCTCCGGATGCAATGCTCTGTGCCCCGAGACCACCCTATTTTGAAACCCATTAGAGCCCCTGGCTCTAATCAGGTACTTCAAACCTCCCCCCCCCACATTCCCGCCATAGGAATTCATGCGCCCGGCATCCTGAAAGGGGCCGGGCGCATGGATATGGAGGGCGGCGGCGGTGTTAGGGGTGGTGAGTGGTCATCAGTTAGTGAATTCAAACACGCTTGGGACAAACAGGGATCTGTACTCTAATAAATATTCTAAAAAAAAAATGGCGCTGACTCGATGGGTCACTTGCCCTTTTTTTTTGCCATCACTCTTCTATCCTTCACAATCGTTCAGAAATAAGAAGTACTGAACAACCTTAACCTCTTGGCGCCAAGCGCACACAAATATGTGGCCTCTCGGTGGCTGGGTCTTGGTGTCGAGCGGCCGCATATTTGCGTGCAATGATGGCAACAGTGCTGTGCCGAGAGCACGCGCCTTGCACGCTCCTGGCACAGTGACCAGCGGCTCATGGATCATGTGACTGCCAATCACGGCAGTCACATGACCATAAACCCCGTCCTGCCTCCCAGCCTAGCAAACCCCTTAAAGGGCCAGTGCCAGCCAGTGCCAAGGGGTTAACGTGGTTGTAAAGGAAATTTGTTTTTTTTTTTTAAATAACATGTTATACTTACCTGCTCTGTGCAGTAGTCTTGCACAGAGCAGCCCCGATCCTCCTTTTCTCAGGATCCCCCCTGCCAGCACTCCTGGCCCCTCCCCCTTGCTGAGTGCCCCCCCCATAGCAAGCCGATTGCGTGCTCACTCCTATCCATAAGACTCAGAGAGTATGGCTCAGCCCCGCCCCTCACATCTCTGCCTGTGATTGACAGCAGCGGGAGCCAATGGCATCTCAGCCAATCAGGAGATGAGAGACCCAGGGGAGCCGAGGCTCTCACGCACATCGCTGGATCGGGCTTAGGTAAGTAATTATTAAGCTTCGCTCACACCTGAGCGATTTTCTGCATGAAGCTTGTAGCTCTAAGACGCTCAACAAGCCAAATCCCATTCATTTCAATGGCCCTTGTTCACATCTGAGCGTTCTGGCACCTGAAGCAAAACGCCTGTCACTCAAAGTACTTGAGCTTTGGCAGATTACAAGGCCCCATAGACTTTTGGCTAAACAAAAATGCCCAAAGCTGTAAAACGCTTGTAATACACTTTTAAAGCGCTTTAAAAAGCTTGTAAAAAGCTGCAAAAAAGCTTTAAAAAAATGCCAGAAAAATGCCAGTAAATCACTACGCTCAGGTGTAAATGGAGAATTAGGGGGGACTGAGGTCCCCCCTCAGCCCCCCTAATTCTCTATTCACACCTGAGTGTAGCGATTTACTGGCATTTTTCGAGCATTTTTTAAGCTTTTTTGCAGCTTTAGGTGTATTACTAGCGTTCTAAAAGTGTTACCTGATTTTTATTTTATTATCAAAGGAAAACTGATCCAAAATAGTAAAAAAAACACTTTATTTTTTTTGCTTAGGTGTATATTTCTTGTTCCTACTACCATAACCTACCACCAAAGAACAACCCAAAATAAATTCTGCTGCTCCTGATGATCACAGCGATACCACATATGTATAAGTTAGTTGTCGTTTGTACCCGTGGTACTTATACGTATACTCACTGTATATCTATTAAATTATATTTATTATTAGTTCTACTTTATTAATAATAATATTAATAAAAACTTTTAATGATCTATACATTTACGTTATGGATATTATTATAATAATATTAAACATAATAAAATATAAATTTGTATTATTATTATTAATAACAATACATTAATATAAATATATAAATGAAATAATACTTGTGTTTATATGTAAATTATTGCTAAATGTACTATAATTATGAATACATTTATTTTACATACTGTATATAAATGATATGATATTTATTATTAGTTCTACTTCAAGGCTTCTTCCTGCATATCATTGTGACTCTTCGCATTGAACTGATGAACAAGCTTGTTCTTAGTGGACAGTCACAGGCCAGTGACAGCTCTGGTAGTCTCATGTTTCAGGCAGAGTACAAATTCAGCCATATATCATGATACATATATGATGCAATAACTAGACGGGATCAGATTCTTCACGGTCACGTAGCCTACACCATGGGCGACACTGTGAGAAAACCTGAACACAATAAAATATAAAAAAAAAGAAAAAAAAGAAAGAAAAGAAAAGATATTTTTCTGGCAGACGGTGACCTTTGTAACAAATGAAAACATTTCTGGTACAAAGGCCGGTTGTCTGAGAATTAGTAATAATTATACAGAGTATCAACCACACAGGTAGGTGGGTACAATGTTGCTCAGGAATCCGATAAGCCATGGAGACAGATACCTTCACACTGGCTGTACATGTCATTCCCTGACCTCTCCTGACTCACAAGACAGTTCAGTAACGGTTGCACAATTCGGTTCATTGACAGTTAGACAATTTGGTTTAGTGACGGTTGGACAATTCGATTTAGTGACAGTTGGACAATTTGGGTTAGTGATGGTTGGATAATTTGGCTTAGTGACAGTTACACAATTCGGTTCAGTGACAATTGCACAATTCGGGTTAGTGATGGTTGGACAATTCAGTTTAGTGACAGTTGGACAATTAGGTTCAGTGACGGTTGGACAATTCGGTTTAGTGACGGTTGGACATTTCGGTTCAGTGATAGTTGGACAATTCGTTCAGTGACAGTTGGACACTTCAGTTCAGTGACAGTTTGACAATTCGGTTTAGTAACGGTTGGACAATTCGGTTCGGTGACAGTTGGACAATTTGGTTTAGTGATTGTTAGACAATTTGGTTCAGTGACAGTTGCACAATTCGGTTTAGTGAGGGTTGGACAATTCAGTTCAGTGACAGTTGGACAATTAGGTTCAGTGACGGTTGGACAATTCAGTTTAGTGACAGTTGGACAATTAGGTTCAGTGACGGTTGGACAATTCGGTTTAGTGACAGTTGGACAATTAGGTTCAGTGACGGTTGGACAATTCGGTTTAGTGACGGCTGGACAATTCAGTTCAGTGACGGTTGGACAATTCAGTTTAGTGACAGTTGGACAATTAGGTTCAGTGACGGTTGGACAATTCGGTTTAGTGACGGCTGGACAATTCAGTTCAGTGACGGTTGGACAATTCAGTTTAGTGACAGTTGGACAATTCGGTTCAGTGATGGTTGTACAATTCGGTTTAGTGACGGTTGGACATTTCGGTTCAGTGACAGTTGGACAATTCGTTCAGTGACAGTTGGACACTTCAGTTCAGTGACAGTTTGACAATTCGGTTTAGTAACGGTTGGACAATTCGGTTCGGTGACAGTTGGACAATTTGGTTTAGTGATTGTTAGACAATTTGGTTCAGTGACAGTTGCACAATTCGGTTTATTGAGGGTTGGACAATTCGGTTTAGTGACGGCTGGACAATTCAGTTCAGTGACGGTTGGACAATTCGGTTGAGTGATGATTGAACAATTCAGTTTAGTGACGGTTGGACAATTCGGTTCAGTGACAGTTGGACAATTTGGTTCAGTGGCATTTGGACAGTTTGGTGCAGTGGTGGTTAGACAATTCAGTTCAGTGGCAGTTGGACAATTCGAGTCAGTGGCGGTTGGACAATTCAGTTCGGAAAGGTTGGACAATGCGAGTCAGTGACGGTTGGACAGTTCGGTTCAGTGACGGTTGGACAGTTCGGTTCAGTGACGGTTGGACAGTTCGGGTCAGTGACGTTTGGACAGTTCGGTTCAGTGACGGTTGGACAGTTCGGTTCAGTGACGGTTGGACAGTTCGGTTCAGTGACGGTTGGACAATGACTTGGAAGGTTGTGCAGAGACTGTGACAAGGGACAAGGCTTGGCTCCTGAAAGGGGATCCAAACCCAGCCGCTAATCTCATATACTGTACAATCCAACAAGTGGATGTCATTCAAGTTCTTTTCAATATTTTCAAACCTGCAGCTTTCATTAAAATAATTCCTGGTGATCCTACCACGAAGGTCATTGTTCAGACACTTCCTGTTAATGGGTGACAACTGTCTCCCATTTGTGCTCCTGTGTTGTCACAGTCACATGAGCCCCTAGTGGAAGCCAGAAGCACCTGTGCCGACACACATTGGGCAGACACGGTCCACCATTGTCACAATTCGGAACCTAGGAGGGAGAGGAGGAGAAGAGGTTGCAGGAGGGAAATGGAGAGGATCAGTTTCTTCCTGTATATTCCGACCCCCGCCGACCCCTCCTGTCCAAGTGTAAAACAGAATGTGACAGGGAGACCGCATAGGTCCCCTAGAGCAAGGGGCGGGGTCTCCTTGATGCTACACCAGTAGTTCTTTTTTGGGGGGGGGGGGGGGGTGGTAAAAACCACCCACCCCCATACCCCAAATGTAAACAAGCTTTTCCTGTCCTGAGCCCCCTATAACGCTGCTTTCACACTGAAGCGCTGCACACCGGGGATGCGGAGCAGTGCACCTGCAGCTTTCCTGCGACTTAGCTGCGCTTTGCCATGGACATTTATTACATCTTTCTGAAAGCACAGCAAAGCTC
The DNA here is from genome assembly GCF_042186555.1 of Aquarana catesbeiana. NCBI lineage: Eukaryota > Metazoa > Chordata > Amphibia > Anura > Ranidae > Aquarana > Aquarana catesbeiana. Next base: position 29,504,276 of record NC_133336.1, on the reverse strand, counting down.
CTGAGTTCAGTTTGAGGTCGAGAGCCACATAAGAGGGCTCCAAGGCCACATGTAGTCCAATGAGCCACGAGTAGAGCACCCCTGTCATAGGATATAAATACTTATTTACTATGAATTTTGGCTCCATCTAGTGGCCATAATGCAATATTTTCCTGATTTACACTATTGTTTATGAATGAGTTTTACACTATTGTTTATGAATGAATAACATTCAACCCAGAGAGAAAATAACCTAATAACATTCAATTTTGCCCTTATTCACACAGAACCAGTGTACATGCTGTACAAAAACACACATGGCTTAAAGCAGCCTATAGATTGTTCCTTTTTTATTTTCATTCAACCAGCAAGTCGAACAAAAAAAAAAAAAAAAAAGACTCAATTTCCCCATCCACACACTCAATGTGGAAGGTGGGGAATTGTATCTGTAGCAAAGTCTCCGGCCTCCTTCAGTCTAATAAGAACCTCCAGGGCCAGAGATAGCTGACATCCTTCTATATGTGGTCAGTTGTGAGGCATGTTGGGTGACACTTCTTGAATGCAAAAGAGATATTTATTTCTCTTACAAACTTTTTTGGGGGAAAGAGGGTTAGGGCCAGGACACGCTTGAGTAGTTGCAAGTTCAATTAGCAGACTTCGAGACTTCAATAGGAGGACGGCCGTGCAGGGAAAGGCCTCCAGCAAGAAGCCGCGTCTGCATGTGTAGGAATGCTGTCTCCTATGACAACAGTTCCTAACACAAAGCGTAACAGTTCTTTCACCTTCACTACAACTTCTCCTTGTAGTTCTTTCACACACTGAGCTCCGGTCTCTCACTAGACCCCCTAATTCATTGTCACTGAATCCCTTGAGCTCCTCCAATCTTCACGGCGGTATCTTCCTCAAGCGTCACCCCCACCTCTCTGCTGAAGACAAAAGTGCAACAAGGCCAAACTTAGGGAGAAATCAATAGATCTCTAACTATCAACCAGGATAACTACTCCTGGCAAGTAAATTTGTGAGGAGCAACCCAGGCACTGATGTTGGACGAGAAGGCCTGGCTCACAGTCTTCACTCTAATTCATCCCAAAGGTGTTCTATCGGGTTGAGGTCAGGACTCTGTGCAGCCCAGTCAAGTTCCTCCACCCCAAACTCGCTCATCCATGTCTTTATGGACCTTGGTTTGTGCACTGGTCCAAATCATTTGGTGGAGGGGGGGGGTTATGGTGTGGGGGTTATTTTTCAGGGGTTGGACTTGGCCCCTTAGTTCCAGTGAAGGGAACTCTTAGGGCGTCATCATACCAAGACATTTTGGACAATTTCATGCTCCCAACTTTGTGGGAACAGTTTGGGGATGGCCCCTTCCTGTTCCAACATGACTGTGCACCAGTGCACAAAGCAAAGCCCATAAAGACATGTCCATAGAACACCTTTGGGATGAATTAGAGTGGAGACTGTGAGCTAGACCTTCTCATCCAACATCAGTGCCTGACCTCACAAATAATCTTCTGGAAGAATGGTCAAACATTCCCATAGACACACTCCTAACCCTTGTGGACGGCCTTCCCAGAAGAGTTGAAGCTGTTATAGCTGCAAAGGGTGGGCCAACTCAATATTGAATCCTACAGACTTAAGCCTCGTACACACAGTCGGATTTTCCGACGGGAAATGTGTGATGACAGGCTGTTGGCGGAAAATGCGACCGTGTGTACGCTCCATCGGACAATTGTTGTCAGATTTTCCGCGGACAAATGTTGGATGGCAGGCTTATAATTTTTCCGTGGACAAATGTCTGTTGTCGGATTTTCCGAGCGTGTGTACACAAGTCCATCGGACAAAAGTCCAAAGTACAAACACGCATGCTCGGAAGCAAGGACGAGCCGGAAGCGGTCGGTCTGGTAAACTAGTGTTCGTAATGGAGAATTAACATTCGTGACGCAGCAAATTATGAAATCTCGAAATGCAGCGCACAATTCTCTTCTTCTTTAATTATCATAATAATGAAGCTGCTTTGCCGGTGATACTGATGGAGTAATGGCAAACGTATTTGCAAAGGATTTTTTTTTTAGTGATATCAAGAATAATATTATTATGCTTGTTTTTTTTTTTTTTTTTTGGGGCAAGTTACCACAACAAGATTATTCCGTAGTTTTTACGATCAAAGATACAACTATGTTGGTGCCCCTTGTTAATTTTACATTGTATTTTTTTATTTTTTAAATAGTAACTGCCGACTCCCAAACTGTCATTTGAAGTAAAACACACAGCCAAGTATTATTCTACACAATTTTTTGTTATTGTGCACTAAAAAAATAAAACAAATAAAATTAGACATGATATCTGCCAATAGAACTTAACCAAAAAGTGCATTCTATGCATCCAAAAATATAGAAAATACCAAATCAAATCATTATTATTCAACCAAAAAATAAATTAAAAGCCTCATGCGTGTGTACTGCTTCTTAATATAGGGGGTCAGCAATGCCAAGAGTTGGTGAAAGCAGGGGTCCGAAAATCATCCGGATTATTCTCCTGGAGCTCCCGCAGCAAAGGCACATGACATAATTGGTCACGATTGATAAAGCTACCAATTTTTGGTCCAAGAACGTCTCCTCCTCCTGTTCCTGGACTGGACTTGGGTCAAAGCAATAGCTCCAAGGCCAATAATAAATAACACGTTATCTCCTCCGATCCCGCAACATGTCTGTTTGACGAACGGCCGCTCATAAATGAACTGAAAAGCACGAAATGAAAAGCGCGAATCAACAGACACCAAACTTCTGCTAACACGAAATTAGCAGAAGGAGCCCAAAGGCTGGCGCTAAAGTGCTGAAAAACCACTTAGTACCTCACTACGTTCGTGTTTGTTGGCCGACAATTGCTCGCCGTTTGTATGCAAGACAAGTTTTTGGCCAACACCCTTCAGACAAAAGTCCGAGGCTTTGTCTGCGGAAAATCCGATTGTGTGTACGAGGCTTAAAGCGGAGTTCCACACAAAAATGGAACTTCTGCTTTTCGGAACCCCTCCCCCCCTCCGGTGTCACATTTGGCACCTTTCAGGGGGGAGGGGGGTGCAGATACCTGTCTAAGACAGGTATTTGCACCCACTTCCGGCATAGACTCCCATGGGAGTCTATGCCTCTTCCTGTCCCTCCGCGCTGTCTGCTGGGAAACACACAGCTCCCAGGAGATAGCGGGGACCAGTTACGATGTGCAGCGCGACTCGCGCATGCGCAGTAGGGAACCGGGAAGTGAAGCCGCAACGCTTCACTTCCTGATCCCCTCACCTAGGATGGCGGCGGCAGCTGCCGAGAACCGAGCGGGTTCTCGGCGTCGCCTGCCGACATCGCTGGACCCTGGGACAGGTAAGTGGCCATGTATTAAAAGTCAGCAGCTGCAGTATTTGTAGCTGCTGGCTTTTAATATTTTTTTTTTTTGGCGGTTTAGGTGGACTCCCTCTTTAAGACTGGGACGCCATTAAAGTTCATGTGCGTGTAAAGGCCAGCGTCCCAATACTTTTGACAATATAGTGTAGGTTCCCTAGCGGTGTCCGGAGTGTGGGAAAAAAAATGGCGGTCACGGCACTAGTGTGAACGAGCCCTAAAACTTGTTAGTCTATGGTCGTGCGCGGCGGATCTGTCATCATCCGAGAATCCGCTCAGAGCCGCCTCTATTGCACAATCGTTTGTTTTTCTTCTGCGTTCTGTTTTCTTTATGAATCCGCAGAATGTGCTGAGATCTGAGTCATGTGTGTTTGTTCCACTTTAAGGTCCCAGAAGAATGTCATGTCTTGCAATCTATGATCAGTACGGTCACTTCAGTGACATATCCAGCACATCAGGACTGGGACATCTGTGTGAATGTCACCTTGACAGTGCACGCCCTTCAGCCCCTTCACATCTATGCACAGCAGCAACGCATGTGCACTGATGTACATGTTTCTGCATGTCAAATGGGTTGAGTTACTAAAACCAGAGAGTGCGAAATCTGGTGCAGCTCTGCATAGAAGTCAATCATCTTCCAGGTTCTAGGCCCGGTTCACACTGGTGCGACATACTTTGGGAACACAGGTTGCATGACGTGTATAAATCAACGGTTCCCTATGAGAGCCGCCTCAACTGGCCCGACTTTGGAAAAGGTTCCTGCACCACTTTGGTTTGGCTTGGACATGATTTCGGCCCATTGATTTGAATGTAAGTCGCATCCAAGTCGGAACATCATCTTATGCGACTTGTCCTCTGAGGATCGTAAAGGGGAACCCCACACCAAAAAAAAAAAGCGTGGGGTCCCCTCCCCCCCAAGACCATACTAGACCCTTCGGTCTGATATGGATTTTAAGGGGAACCCTCAAGCTAAAATAAAAAAAAAAAAACGTTGCGGGGTCCACCCCAAAATCCATACCAGCCCCCTAGCCGAGCATGCAGCCCGGCAGGTCAGGAAAGTAGGGGGGGGCGAGAACCCCCCCTCCTGGACCATACAAGGCCACATGCCCTCAACATGAGGGGGGGAAGGGTGGGTGCTTTGGGGCAGGGGATCTGGGGGCCCCCTTGTTAAAGGGGGCTTCCACATAACGATAAGCCCCCTGACCGCACAGCCCCTCCCCAAAGCACCTTGTGCCTCCTCCCCACAACCCTGGGCTGTGGCTGTGGGGGGTGTGCAGGCAGGGGGCTTTTCGGAATGTGGAAGCCCCCTTTAACAAGCCCCCAGATCTTGGCCCCTACTAATTCATCCAAAAAAGTGCCCCCCTGCCCAAAGCACCCCCCCCCCCCATGTTGAGGGCATGGTATGATGATTATTATTATTATACAGGATGGTCCAGGAGGGGGGGTCACTCGCTCGTTCCCCTACCCTTTCTTGACCTGCTGGGCCGAATGCTCGGATAAGGGTCTGGTATGGATTTTTTTTGGGGGGGGGGGGGCTTGCCATTTTTTTTTTTGGCGTGGGGAGTTTCCCTTAAAAAACATACCAGACCGAAAGGTCTGGTGTGGTCTCGGGGGGGACCCCACAACGTTTTTTTTTATTATTATTATTTTGGCGTGGGGTCCCCCCCTCAAGATTCATACCAGACTCAAAGGGCCTGGTATGTTCTGATCAAAGTCGGATCCTGTTCATTGAAGTCGCATGTAAGTCAGACAAGAAGTTGTAGGACAAAGTCGGATCGGAGCAGTGTGAACCCGACCTTATTGTCAAAGCTTAATAGTACAAGCTGATGTTAGAAGCTGATTGGCTACCGTGCACAGCTGCACCAGATTCTGAGTGCTCCAGTTTTAGTAAACCCCCCCCCCCCCAATGTGGGTTGCATTAGGGCAGCCCATTCATTTGAATAGACTGCCTACCGCAGCCCCTGCTGCCCCTACTGAAAAGCAACCCGCGGCGGATTACTTTTTTCAGAGGTATTTGGTATGTCACCTCCTCACCACCTGAGTTAACCCTGTAAATGCTGCACTACATTGGGTTGTGTGACGGTCGCGGTGCGGCTCCATAGACTTGCATTGGTCACGTTCGGTGACACCCACCAGAATTTTACACGCTGTTCAATGTTTGCCACATTATGTGTACAGCTCTGAGCGGCTGCATGTCTTTATTCGGGTGGGCTGTCAGGGACGGTAAAATTGCAACTCAACTGCCTGGAACGCTGCAATTCTTCCCGCCATCTCAACACGCCCTACAATCGCAAAACGCGCAATTTATTGCGTGGCAAATCGCATCACATGAAGCTTGTCGCCCAAAAGAAAACGATGGCAAGCTCCACAATTGATTGCACTACAATTGCAGAAAACTGCACTGCGTTTTAGACGCCTTTGAAAATAATGGCACCTGAGTTTGCGTTTTGCGTGCGTTTTAAGATCACAAACAGAATTGCAGCGAGTCTGCTGCAACCCCAAAATGCCCAGGTGTGAATGGAGCCTTAGAGGGTCAAAACACTTAAACTTGAACTCCAGGAAATTATTTTGTTTTGTTTTTTTCCATACATTGAGGCTGTATTGGTTAACTGCTTGTTTTTGTCTAGGGCAGTGATCTCCAAACTGCAGTCCGTGGGTAGGATGTGGCCCTTTGCTTGCACTTATCCGGCCCCTTGGGACACTATTCCTCCCTCTGACATCAACAATGGGGTATTATTCTTTCTTCTGACACCAATGATGGGGCACTATTCCTCCCACTGATACCAATAATGGGGTACAATTTCTCCCACTGACACCAATGATGGAGCACTATTCCTCCCACTGACACCAATGATGGGGTACTATTCCTCCCACTGACACCAATGATGGGGTACTATTCCTCCCACTGACACCAATGATGGGGCACTATTCCTCCCACTGACACCAATGATGGGGTACTATTCCTCCCACTGACACCAATGATGAGGCACCATTCCTCCCACTGACACCAAAGATGGGGGCACTGTTCCTCCCACTGACTCCAATAATGGGGCATATTCCTTCCACTGACACCAATAACGGGGCACTATTCCTCCCACTGACACCAATGATGGAGCACTATTCCTCCCACTGACACCAATGATGGGGTACTATTCCTCCCACTGACACCAATGATGGGGTACTATTCCTCCCACTGACACCAATGATGGGGTACTATTCCTCCCACTGACACCAATGATGGGGCACTATTCCTCCCACTGACACCAATAATGGGGCACTATTCCTCCCACTGACACCAATGACGAGGCACTATTCCTCCCACTGACACTAATGATGGGGCACTATTCCTCTCACTGACACTAATGATGGGGCACTATTCCTCTCACTGACACTAATGATGGGGCACTATTCCTCTCACTAATACCAATAATTGTGAACTATTCCTCTTCCATCTAACCACAGGGGAGCTTTGTGATTTTTCACTCCCACTGACCACAGTCTGGCCCTCCTAAAGACTGAAGGACAGTAAACTGTCCCTTTGTTTAGAAAGTGTAGAGACCCCTGATCTAGGGGATCGGAGAGCCAGGATACACTTACCTAATACTCCGATCCTCCCGGCGCAAGACGGCCCCCGCTGATCTGGCTGCCATGCTTATCCAGTTTATGTATTACTTTTACTGGTACAAATCAGATCAGGAGATTGTGGCTTCCCTTGCTACATACTTGTGCCAGATCAGTGACTCTGAAAAAAAAACAAAAAAAACAAAAACAAAACCAGAGACAGCCAGGCAACCAGCATTTCCAAACAGGAGCCAGAGGTGAGTTTCTCGCTGTACAGAATTCCGATAAGCTCCATGTATGGCTGAGAATATTGCTGCACTGGATTGTACCACACTGCCACCTTCTGGACAATATGGAGATAGCTTAGCTCAACCAAAAATTGATACTCTTATCAAGATTTTTCTCTTTAAAAAAAAAAAAATAAAAATAAATGGTCTGCTGTGTATTCATCATTTTCTGCAGCCGGAACAATGGAACAGGATGTTCGGTACAGGGTAAAATCGTTCTATTCCACACGGTGCCTCGAGTTGTAAAATTAGAACAAGCTCTTCCTATCTGCGCGTCCAACGCCCGCTCTCTGCGGTGAAGAGGGACAGCAGATAATGGAGTCTATACAAAGTACTTTCCACTAACAATTTACCAGGTAAATGCAGGGATGAGAGAATCCATGAAGGTACATCTGATGATAGGTTCTGCTGTCACATGGAAATGTCCCATTTACAGTGCCTTGAAAAAGTATTCATACCCCTTGACATTTTCCACATTTTGTCATGTTACAACCAAAATGTAAATGTATTTTATTGGGATTTTATGTGACAGACCAACACAAAGTGGCACATAATTGTGAAGTGGAAGGAAAATGATAAATGGTTTTCAAATGTTTTTATACATAATTATGTGAAAAGTGTGGCGTGCATTTGTATCCAGCCCCCTTTACTCTGATACCCCCAACTAAAATCTAGTGGAACCAATCGCCTCCAAACGTCACCTAATTAGTAAATAGAGTCCCCCTGTGTGTAATTTAATCTCATGATAAATACAGCTGTTCTGTGAAACCCTCAGAGGTTTGTTAGAGAACCTTAGTGAACAAACAGGATCATGAAGGCCAAGGAACACACCAGACAGGTCAGGAAAACAGCCGTGGAGAAGTTTAACCACTTGCCGACCGGCTCACGCCCATATACGTCAGCAAAGTGGTTCATTCCCGCTAATCGCTGTACGGGTACGTCTGTACCTTTAAGGGAGATAGCAGGCGCCCACTGCATGGCGAGGAACCCGATGCATGTGATCGCCGCCGGGCACGCGGGATCGCGTGCATGAGAGCAGGAACAGGGATTTGTGTGTGTAAACACACAAATCCCTGTTCTGTCAGGAGAGAAGAGACATATTGTTTGTTCCTACTAAGTATGAAAAACGATATGTCTCTTCCTCTAGTCAGTCCTATCCCCCCACAGTTAGAACACACCCAGGGAACACACATTTAACCCCTTGATCGCCCCCTAGTGTTAACCCCTTCCCTGCCAGTGACATTTACACACTGTCAGAAACCATGAATCAGACCGAGAAAGAAGTACAGTTAAATCACACTTGTTTAATAATAAAAGTAAATAGAACAAACATAGTCAAAACATTGCCAACGTTTCGGTAACCGGAACGGATAGTCAGACAAGCCAGAATGTCAGGAAGCCAGGAATCAGCGTAGTAGAACAGCAAGCAGGATCTGGAGCCAGAAGAAATGTCAGCCAAGCAAGTCTTTAACAGGAGAAAGTCTCTGTGATGTTGACCAAGGCGAAGGCAGAGATCATCTGGGCTGGATGGCTTAAGTAAGCAGAACTGACGAGCAGGATATCATCAACAGGTGAGTCACTGTGGAGAGATAGGAGCTGGCAATTAGCCATCTGGGATGTGGTGGCTGCATTAGTTTTCTTTTTTTTTTTTAAGGCTTTTTTTCTCCTCTGTTTTCACCTGATGATCCCCCCAGTAACACACCTCCTCCACATGTCGGACCCCCCCGCTGTGAGCCACATCCATCTGCAGTGTGAACCCGACCTAAAGGTAGGCAGTGGCTATTGTAACTGCCTAAATGGAATTTTCTTTTTACTTGATAGTATCACTCCCATTGCGACGATGTCCATCATAGATCAGAGTATAGAGGACATTACTACCTGACAGCACAGCTTTAGGTTTGTGCTGTCCGATACTTTTTATGTTTTTTTTTTTCAGTCATAAGCAATGATCTCTAGCAGTCCAAAATAACGCAGTCTCTCACCATCTCCTGTGTCATGTCTGCAGTCTCTGAACATCTCTTGTATCATGTTCGCACCCTCTGACCATCTCCTGTGGTATGTCTGCAGTCTTTGACCATCTCCTGTAGTATGTCTGCAGTCTCTGACCATCTCATGTACTATGTCTGCAGTCTCTGACCATCTCCTGTACTATGTCTGCAGTCTCTGACCATCTCCTGTAGTATGTCTGCAGTCTCTGACCGTCTCCTGTAGTATGTCTGCAGTCTCTGACCGTCTCCTGTAGTATGTCTGCAGTCTCTGACCATCTCCTGTACTATGTCTGCAGTCTCTGACCATCACCTGTACTATGTCTGCAGTCTCTGACCATCTCCTGTAGTATGTCTGCAGTCTCTGACCATCACCTGTACTATGTCTGCAGTCTCTGAACATCACCTGTAGTATGTCTGCAGTCTCTGATCATCTCCTGCAGTCTCTAACCTTCTTCTGTAGTATGTCCCCAGTCTCTGAACATCTCTTGTATCATGTCTGCAGTCTCTGACATCTCCTGTAGTATGTCTGCAGTCTCTAATCATCTCCTGTAGTATGTCTGCAGTCTCTGACCATCTCCTGTAGTATGTCTGCAGTCTCTGACCATCTCCTGTAGTATGTCTGCAGTCTCTGACCATCTCCTGTAGTATGTCTGCAGTCTGTGATCATCTCCTGTAGTATGTCTGCAGTCTCTGATCATCTCCTGCAGTCTCTGACCATCTCCTGTAGTATGTCTGCAGTCTCTGACCACCTCCTGTAGTATGTCTGCAGTCTCTGACCATCTCCTGTAGTATGTCTGCAGTCTCTGATCATCTCCTGTAGTATGTCTGCAGTCTCTGACCACCTCCTGTAGTATGTCTGCAGTCTCTGACCATCTCCTGTAGTATGTCTGCAGTCTCTGATCATCTCCTGTAGTATGTCTGCAGTCTCTGATCATCTCCTGTAGTATGTCTGCAGTCTCTGACCACCTCCTGTAGTATGTCTGCAGTCTCTGACCATCTCCTGTAGTATGTCTGCAGTCTCTCACCATCTCCTGTAGTATGTCTGCAGTCTCTGATCATCTCCTGTAGTATGTCTGCAGTCTCTGATCATCTCCTGTAGTATGTCTGCAGTCTCTGACCATCTCCTGTGGTATGTCTGCAGTCTCTGATCATCTCTTGTAGGATGCTTGCAGTCTCTGACAGTTTTCTGTAGCATTACATTCACTGAATATTATGTGCGGCACACTTGTAGCCCCCCTATTTTAGGTAAGTTCCCATCACTGGTAATTTTAGGTAAGTTGCTGTGCACATATGCGATCGCCTCCACACGTTTGTGGAATTTTTACTTGTAAGGAATTCCTTTTTATTGGTTTTGTATTGGAGACTCGTTTTTGAGTCAGAATACTTGTATGCAGCACTGCAATACTTACCATGAAAAATACCTTAAAGAGACAATATTGCACCATTGGAGTTTTTTGTTTCTTTGCATACCTGCACTTCCTGGGATTGGGGATATCTGATCTGGTCTGACCTTCGCCCGCTGTATGTGGAGGCTTCTGGTGGGGGACGCTCAGGACATCTGGACATCCTTCCATGGGATCTCTGATCCAACAAGCGCTTTGTGACCCCCCTGGATAAGGTCGCTGGCTTTCCGGTAAGCCTTTTATCTCACTGTGATGACGGGTATCACGTGGTCAAATATTTAATCCAGGCTTCATATCTCATGTGGCATCTTTTTCATTAAATTCCAGCTACTAATGAACTTTTTCACATTTGTACTGCTGAAGGATTTATTATTTGGCACTTTATATGCCATTGCACTTTATAATATAATGTGTGTATTTTTGTATTATGTTGGTCACATATGAAATTACTATTGTATATCAGTTACAGCTACTTTTGCATTTGCACTTTATAGTTATTACATGCTATACTCATGTATTATTTTGATTTTTTAGTGCTGCACTTTATATTTTCACAAGTTGACCTTCTGACTAAAGCCTCATACACACGATCTGATTTTCCACAGACAAAACCTTGGACTTTTTTCCGAAGGCGTGTGCCTGGATTTTGTCTTGCATACAAACGGCAAGGAATTGTCGGGCAACAAACAAAAACGTAGTGACGTACTACGTGGTTTTTTAGCTCTTTAGCGCCACCCTTTGGGCTCCTTCTGCTAATTTCGTGTTAGTAGAAGTTTGGTGAGTGTTGATTCGTGCTTTTCATTTCGCGCTTTTCATTTCACACTTTTCAGTTCGTTTCTGAATGGCTGTTCGTCAACCAGACATGTTACGGGATCGGAGGAGATAACATGTTATTTATTATTGGCCTTGGAGTTATTGGTTTGACCCAAGTCCAGTCCAGGAACAGGAGGAGGAGTTGTTCTTGGACAAAAAAATTGGTTGCTTTATTAATGCTGACCAATTATGTCATATGCCTTTGCTGCGGGAGCTCCAGGAGAATAATCCGGATGTTTTTCGGAATTATCTCCGGATGACGGACCCCTGCTTTCACCAACTCTTGGCATTGCTGACCCCCTATATTAAGAAGCAGGACACGTGCATTAGGCTTTTGTTTTATTTTTTGGTTGAATAATAATGATTTGATTTGGTATATTTTTGGATGCATAGAATGCACTTTTTGGTTAAGTTCTATTGGCAGATAGCATGTCTAATTTTATTTGTTTTCTTTTTTTAATGCACAATAAAAAAAATTGTGTAGAATAATACTTGGCTGTGTGTTTTACTTCAAATGACAGTTTGGGAGTCGACAGTTATATTTAAAAAATACAATATAAAATTAACAAGGGACATCAACATAGTTGTATGTTAGATCTTAAAAACTACGGGATAATGGTGTTGTGGTAACTACATTTAAAAAAAAGCATAATAAAAAATTGCTTGTTATCACTAGAAAAAAAAAGCCTTTGAAAATGTATTTGCAATAACTCCATCAGTATCACCAGCAAAGCAGCTTCATTATTATCCCATTAAAGAAGAAGAGAATTGTGCGCTGCATTTCCAGGTTTCATAATTTGCCGCGTCACGAATGTTAAGTCTCCATTACGAACGCTAGTTTACAAGACCGACCGCTTCCGGCTCATCCCTGCTATCGAGCATGCGTGTTTGTACTTTGGACTTTTGTCCGACGGACTTGTGTACACACGCTCGGAAAAATCCGACAACAGACATTTGTCCTGCCATCCAACATTTCTCAGTGGAAAATCCAACAACAATTGTCCGATGGAGCGTACACACGGTCGGATTTTCCGCCAACAGCCTGTCATCGAACATTTCCCGTCGGAAAATCCGATTGTGTGTACGAGGCTTAAGCAAATAAGCATGTGCTCCCAAAATAATCTAAAGCAAGCTGGAACATGTATGCCATTAAATAAAGAGCATCAGCACCTCCTTCAGAGAGAAGACATGGATCCATTCACTGTACACATGCTGAAGTACTACAAATCACATCAGAACACAAGAACTGGGAGAGGCAGCTGACAGATCTTCCCATCTATGGCTGACATTACAGAGATCTGTAGAGGAGGCCTTGTCTTGTATAAGGGATGCTTTGTCACCAAATGTTCTAGTCATTACTCCTGTAGCACAGCACTGGGATGGGTAGTAATGAGGCCTCGCTGACTATGTGCAGAGGCTCTGCCACGTCTTACAGGGAAGACACAAATTAATTGGATTTGTCACCCCAGATCTTCAGTCCCCGCACAGCCGGGGGAATCTTTATCACATCTGGCAGTTGTGCCTTAGGGGACGTCCCCGTGTCCTACATCGTGTGCAGACAAAACGCAGCGAGAGGGACAGACAAGGCTTTGTCACCCTGCAGTCTCTCTTATTTATTCTCACCAATATGTGTATATCACCGACATAGAGGGGAGCCATGTCTGAGCGACAGAAACGGGCTCATCTATTAGAACCGGCTCCCCGAACCTCTGCTAAAGAAGAACTCTGATACCAGAAAGAGATATTATTATTAATATTATGTTTATTAAGACTTTATTTTATTCAGTTACAGGGCAATGACCCATCAGGAGCCAAGAACCATTCATAGAGGTCCCTGCTAAGAACTTACAGCCTAAATTCCTAACACATCTATCTATCTATCTATCTATCTATCTATCTATCTATCTATCTATCTATCTATCTATCTATCTATCTATCTATCTATCTATCTATCTATCTATCTATCTATCTATCTTTCTTTCTTTTTTTTTCTTTCTTTCTGTCTATCTATCTACTTATCTATCTATCTATAATCTAGTCATCTATTGATCTATTGCATCCTTCTAGTTATATTCTGTCTATCTTCCATCTATCTACCTATCTATGATATGATATATTCTCTCTCTCTCTCTCTCTCTCTCTCTCTCTCTAAAATCTATCCTTTTATCTATTTATCTCTAATTAATCTATCTAGAGATATCTATCTATTTATCTTTCTGTCTATCTATCCTTTTATCTATATAGTCTATCAATCTATCCATCTACTTATCTATAATCTATCCTTTTATCTATCTAGCTATCCTTTCTATTATCTATCTATCTATCATTTGATCTACTGTATCCTTCAAGTTATATTCATTCTATCTATCAATCTATCAATCTATCAATCTATCTATCTACTTATCTATAATCTATCCTTTTATCTATCTAGCTAGCTATCTTATCTATAATCTAGTCATCTATTGATCTACTGTATCCTTCTAGTTCTATTCTGTCTATCTTCTATCTATCTACCTATCTATGATGTATCCTTCTAGCTATTATCTATCTATCTATCTATCTATCTATCTATCTATCTATCTATCTATCTATCTATCTATCTATCTATCTATCTATCTATCTATCTATCTATCTATCTATCCATCTTTATATCTATAATATATTTACCTATATATCTTCTACTTAAAGTGTTGTCCTGATATGTGTCTGCTGTACCATGTACTTGTATGAGAAAGTCTCCTCTTCTCTTTGTATTGCTTCCTTTGTGTGAAATCCCTGGTGATCCTGCCAGTCCCTCTGCTTTCCTATAAAAAGAACTGACCACACTAAGCAGGAGAGCACACAGTGGTCAGTTCTCTAGCTGATGCTGGGAACTCGGTCTCTAGGAATGGCTGCCAATCACAGCCAGTGAGCCAATGAGGAGACTGAGGGGGCGGGGCTGAGTTGCGGCTCTGTGTGTCTGAATGGACAGGAGCCTCCATTGCAAGCTGCTTGCTGTGGAAGCACTCGGCAGGAGAGAGGGGCCAGGAGCACCAGCGGGAACCCCAAGAATAGGAGGATCCAAGCTGCTCTGTGCAAAACCATTACACAGAGCAGGTAAGTATAATGTTTTTTGTTTTTTTTTTAATATTTCCTTTTTTTTTTTAAAAGGCTTACCAAAATGTTTGAACCCAAATGAACATACGTTCAAAGAGTCAAACAAGCTGTGTTGTGCAAACAACAGATAGGGGTAGACACTTGGGCTTTCCAAATCACTGGACCAGGAACAACAGGCTATCTACCAGATAGAGGCAATCCTTGCAGGAAGGTTTCATGGGAGGCGTTGGTCAAACTTCCATGGATGTGGCGAGGGCAATTATAGAGAAGGAGAACAGAAAGGGCCACATAGCATAATTCCGTTTAAAATGACAAAAAGGTTTAATGAAGCTGGAACACTTACATTTAGTAGATAAAACAAGCGCTTTTTAAAAACGAATGGCAGCAGTGGAGTCCATCCGGACGCGTTTCGTCTCCATAGACATCGTCATCCAGTGTGAGACTTCCTGTAACAAGGACCGATCACTGCTGATCTCTTTCCTTGTGCAGGGTGATTGGCCTTGTCTCCGCCCCCTCCTGTAGTTTTCTGCAGGCAGCTTGTAGTGGGTGGAGCCTGCTGGGTCCTCCCACAGCTCTGCTCTCTGTACAGCACAGTAATTTTGTCACTGCTACTATTAGTCTGGGCTTACACTACTGCGAATCTTGAGCAGTTTAGATGCGGTTAGGGAGCCCAAGATTCGCATGTCACTTGAATAGAAGGCATATCTGTGTTTGGTTCAGCATTGCAAATTTGATGCGGGGGTAAAAAAAAAAAAAAAGACTGCTGTGCTCCTTTGGTGTGGGTGCGTTGCGAACTTCTATGGTGCAATGCGAATTTTTTCGTACCTCCACACCGCAAATCGCAACGTAAAATCGCACCTCATCCTGAACAAAAACCCGCATCAAATTTTCACCACATTGCAGTGTGAACCCAGGCTTACAAAATGATACTGTAATATTATAATATAAAATATGGGTTTGCAAAGGCAGTTGGTGCACACAAAGTGGAATTTGTGGAATTTTAAGGAATATATTTCAATTAAAATTTTATGACCTTAGTGATTGTAAGGGTTCATGTTTTGTTTTTTTTTTACCGCTTCAGCCCCAGAAGATTTGGCTGCTGAATGACCAGAGCACTTTTTTGCGATTCGGCAATGTGTCGCTTTAACTGACAATTGCGCGGTCGTGCAACGCTGTACCCAAACAAAATTGATGTCCTTTTTTTCCCACAAATAGAGTTTTCTTTTGGTGGTATTTGATCATCTCTGCGGTTTTTGTTTTTTGCGCTATAAAAAAGAGCGACAATTTTGAAAAAACACAATATTTTGTACTTTTTCCTATAATAAATATCCCCATTTTTTTTTTTTTTAAAAAAGCAAATTTTTTCTCGATAAAAATCGCAATAAGCGTATATTGATTGGTTTGTGTAAAAGTTATAGCGTCTACAAAATAGGGGATAGATTTATAGCATTTTTATTATTATTATTATTATATTTTTTTTACTAGTAATGGTGGCGATCTGCGATTTTTATCGGGACTGCGACATTATGGCGGACACATCGGACACTTTTGCTATAAAAATGCAGTGATTACTGTAAAAATGTCACTGGCAAGGAAGGGGTTAAAACTAGGGGGAGATCAAGGGGTTAACTGTGTTCCCTGACTGTGTTCTAACTGAAGGGGGGAGGGGACTGTCGAGGGGAGATGACAGATCGCTGTTCATACTTTGTATGAACACAAGGTCAGTCTCTTCTCTACCTCAGAGAACCGGGATCTGTGTGTCACGAGCGATCACAGGAGCCAGGCAGTCATCGCGCCCACCAGGCACTCACATTGGCTCCGGGGGCGTGCCCCTAGTGGCCACAGGGCGAAGCGACGTAACATAATGTAATTTCGCCCAGCCGTGCCATTCTACTACAGTAAAACTGCGGTGGCTGGTCGGTGAGTGGTTAAATAACAAACATATCATACTTACCTCCACTGTGCAGCTCGTTTTTCACAGAGTGGCCCCGAACATCCTCTTCTGGGGTCCCCCGGCAGCTGTCGCTGCTCCTCCCCGCATCAGATAACCCCCTAGGAGAAGCGCTTTCCCGAGGGGGTTACCTTGTGGGAGCGCTCCCGAGTCCAGCATTCGAGGTCCATAGCCGCCGAATGTATGACTCGGTCCCGCCCCCCCGGTGCCGAGTCATTGGATTTGATTGACAGCAGTGGGAGCCAATGGCTGAGCTGCTATCAATCTATTCAATCAAGAGCCGAGAACCCCGGGCAGAGAGACAGCGCGTCCCCGGCAGGTGAAGTTCCAGGGCTCAGGTAAGTAAAATGGGGAGGCTGGGGGGACCGGTCACTGCCAGGTGTTTTTTCACCTTAAAGCGGAGTTCCACCCAAAAAATTAACTTTACATTAATTAACTGGAAAAAACATCAGAAAAAACAATCAAAATTTTTTTTTTTTTTTTTACATACTTGTTCAGGGCTGTAGCCATGGGGTCTCTTCTAATCTGCCCCCTTCCTCTCCACGGCGCCTGGCGTCACTTCTCTCGGCGCCTGTGTTCCCTAATGCTCCTGGGAGATGTGTGTCATCATTTCCCAGGAGTCACTGGGCAGCGCCGAGGGCTAGAATCCCGGTATTTGATAGGCTTTTCATGGTTGCCATCACAACGGGGCGGGCACTTCCGCCGCCCGTTGTGGTGGCAACCTGAGAAGTTTCCTGCACTGCTAAATGAGCTTACTGCGCATGCGCGAGAACGGGCGGTGCATAATGGTTATGCAGCAGCACCGAAACCCGGCAGTTTATGCTTGTGGGCTTCGTACGCCCACAAGCAAGATGGAACCGCGCAAGACAGGGAAATATGAGGTTCATTTAAAAAAAATAATAACAAATATAGCGGCGCTATTCAGTACTTAAAAATCTCCATAGGCGACGCTTTAACATTTTTACAGGTTACATGTTTAGGGTTACAGAGGAGGTCTAGTGCTAGAATTGTTCCTCGCGCACTACCGCACGCGGCGATACCTCACATGTGTGGTTTGAACGGCGTTTACATATGTGGGCGGGTCTAACGCGTGCGTTCGCTTCTGAGTGCGAGCTACTGGGGACAGGGGTGTTTTAAATTTTTTTTTATTTCATTTTAATTTATTTTTTTTTTACTTTTACTTTCTTTTACAACAATTTTTTTGATCACTTTTATTCCTATTACAAGGGATGTAAACATCCCTTGTAATAGGAATCGTTTGTGACAGGTCCTCTTTATGGAGAGATGTGGGGTCAATAAGACCCCACATCTCTCCTCCAGGCTGGAAAGCATGAGATCGTAAAAAAAAAAATCCACAATCTCATGCTTACCAGCTGCGATCACGGCTTTGTTTACAACCGCGGCCCGGACGTGAAGTTATAACGTCGTGTCGGGCCTCTCGACGGTCATAGAGATGACCGGTGACCATCTGGTCATCTCTATGCTAAACCAATAATCTAAGGCAAATAATTATGTGGAATAATCATATAAAGCTGAATAGATCCCCCAGCATATAAACTTCCAAATTACCAATATTAGCTAATCTGTCACAATAGTGCAAAATTATATAGGATCAATAAAGTGCTAATTGTGCCAGTGAAAAACCAACTGGTTGATCTTATACCAATGTTAATTAATAAAAAACAATAGTCCAAAAACCATTTAGAATCAATAAAGTGCTCTTGGGCCAGTGAGGAAATCCATTTTTGATCTAATTCACTTTCCAATGAGTGATCACACCGTGCGTGCCTTATTCATGCTCCTATTGCGGCTGCACTCACCAGAAACTTCTCCCCCTCCTGGGGTCTGAGGCATCCACAGTATATGCCACTGTGTAGCAATTTAGGGTTTATCTCGTCCTTGATGTTGATTACGAAGAGATCCTATCATATACCAAACATCATAAAAAGAGAGAGGGAGCCCAATAGCGTGATACTGTAGCAAACTATTTATTGCACAAACATGTGGAAAGGTACTCACATTCAACTGGAATAATACAAGCATATGTTGCTGACACCAGCGCCTGTAGCCGGAAATGATGCAAGGACGTATGCTGACTCCGCCCTACGCGTTTCGTCACCCTGACATCATCTGGAGCATGCATAGTACTTGCCTCAATCCCTATTTAAAATGCTCTGTGATTTGCATGTCTCTATAATAATTACGGCAGGCCATTTTGGGAGTGATATTGCAGACCGAAGATCGCGGTTACGGCAGCCATTTTGGGTATGACTTTGAAGACCGAAGACCGCGGGGCTATGTTTATATATATATATCGTGGCTATTTTTGATGAGATTTGTCAGACCGGAGTCCGCAACCTCAATGCAATTAGTTTTATGTCATTGCAATGTCCGTTCTAACTGAGGTTACTAGATTTAAGTTGCTATTCCAGTAATATACATACTGGTAAGCTATATATCCAATTCACTTTAATAAAGCCTCATGCAGTATCACCCTGCATTACAAATACTGTCATTGCTATATAATATCAATTTCACTATTTAAAATTACATATAAAATACATATATTTTTATTACTAAACACTTTATTGCTTAAAATCTTATTTAATTTATAATAGTCCAAATACCCAGACTCCGAACCAAAATGATTATCCATATAAAAAATATTGATAAAAATAAAGATTAAAATAGAAAAAAAATGAGAAAAAATTAAAAATAAAATAAAATTAAATAAAAAAATATATGAAGTTATATAATATGTAAAAAATCAAAATTAAATATAAGTACTAGAGTATTAGATAAGTAGGGGAAAAACAGGAATACTAATAAAAAGTGTATATATATGAAGCCTTAAAGTTACATGAAAGAATGTTATTAAATATATGTATGGAAAAATTGATTACCAGGGAGATGACTATATTAAAAATTTGTTAAAAAACAATTAGGATCTATGTCTATATTCATTCCAGTAGGTTGAAGAGTGTCTAATTGGAAAATCCATTTTGTTTCATTTTGGGAGATCTTAATTCTCTTATTCTCCCCTCTCCAGTGTCCCTTGATTTTGTCTATACCATAGAAAACCATACATGTTGGCTCTTTATTGTGATAATCCCTAAAGTGCCTTGAGACACTGTGTTTGTTAAATCCCTTTTTTAATATTATTAATGTGTTCTCTAGTTCTTACATGTAATTCTCTTGTTGTTCTACCCACGTATTGTTTGTGGCAAGGGCACTCTAATACATACGTTACATGAGTGCTAATACATGTAATAAGTTCCTTTATGGTGTGTTTGGTTCCTTTTGTCGTGGAAATGAAATCCGTTTTTTTGTTACTGTTTTTTTTTCTGATCTTACATGGAAGGCATTTACCACAAT
Source organism: Aquarana catesbeiana (assembly GCF_042186555.1). Taxonomy (NCBI): domain Eukaryota; kingdom Metazoa; phylum Chordata; class Amphibia; order Anura; family Ranidae; genus Aquarana; species Aquarana catesbeiana. The sequence goes on along the minus strand of NC_133336.1, from coordinate 29,484,440 downwards.
TTAAAAAGCCTTTAAGATGGTTTGAAATTCTAATTTGTTTTGGGGGGTCCAAAGCATTATGAACCAATCTATTCCTAAGATTTGGTGCCTTCCTATAGATGAAGGTGGGTCTTGATGGTATGGCAGTTTTCAAGATTTTGTCAGATTGAAAATTGACCAGTGTTTTTTTATGATCTTTTCTAGTGCCTTGTGTTGTATGTTAAATCCCGTGATAAAAGCCACATCTGCTTTTTGCTTTTCTTATTATCATTTACTTTGCCTTCTATCATTAGATTTCTGTCCTTGGATTTAATTTTCTCCTTCAGTATTTCTAGTTCACTCTTCTTATATCCTTTTTTTCACAAATCTTTTTATGATGGTATCTGCTTGGATATTGTAATCCTCTATGTTGCTACAATTTCTAAACATCCTCATTAGTTGACCCTTCGGTATATTCCCAATCCATTGGCGATGATGGTAACTCTTGGTTGGGACATACCCATTTCGATCTGTTGTTTTAAAGAAGGTTCTTGTCCCGATACGTCCATTGTTTTTTATAAAGCTGTAGATCTAAGTAATCGATGGTTTGTTTGTTCCAAGTACCCCAGAAAGTGATGCCATAAATGTTCTGATTAATTTCTTCAAAGAAGGATTGTAATTCCATTTCTGTTCCCTTCCAAACGATCATAATATCATCGATGTATCTTCCATACATTTTTAAATTATTTCTCTGTACACTAAATATCTGTTCTTCTTCCCAATGATTGAGGAATAAGTTGGCTACACTGGGGGGGCATATTTCGCCCCCATGGCTACGCCCTTTGTTTGGACGAAATAGTCTCCCTTATGCCAAAAATAGTTGTTATTCATGGCTAATTTTAGGCCTTCTAAGATAAACTGGATTTGTTCCTCTTTCGTATCTGTTTGTTTGTGTAATGCCCAATCAACACTATTGATGCCATTTTGTATTATGTTAGTGTACAACAAATTCACATTGATTGTAACTAGAATATCAGTTTCTTCAATTTCAAGGTTTCTCAGTTCATCTATCAACTGTCTGCTGTCTTTAAGGTAGGATTTACCTTCTTTTACCAATGGTTGTAGACAGCCATCTAAATATGATCACAACCGGGAAAAAAGTGAGTCTATCCCACTAATTATTGGCCTACCTGGGTTTGTTTGACTCTTGTGGATTTTGGGGACATAATAGATGACGGGTGTTTTGGCTGCCTCTGGTATTAAGAAAATTGCCTCTTTCTTCGTAAGAATTCCTTTATCTTCTCCTTTCTTGACAAACTTTTTGAGTTTCTTCTCGTACTCCATTTTTGGATTGCCTTTCAGTTTTTTATATGTGTCTTGTTCATTCAATAAATTTGTCATCTCAAGTTCATAATCCTTTTTGTTGAGGATTACAAGACCCCCCCCCCCCTCCTTATCACCCGGTCGTATGATTATGTTTTTCTTCTTTTCTATTTCTTTTATGGTTTTCCAAATTTTGTTTCTCTTTGATTTTATTACTTTTAATTTCTTGATATCCTCTTCCACCATTTTTTTAAAAAAATGTAATGCCCCGTACACACGGTCGGACATTGATCGGACATTCCGACAACAAAATCCATGGATTTTTTCCGACGGATGTTGGCTCAAACTTGTCTTGCATACACACGGTCACACAAAGTTGTCGGAAAATCCAACCATTCTGAACGCGGTGACGTAAAACACGTACGTCGGGACTATAAACGGGGCAGTAGCCAATAGCTTTCGTCTCTTAATTTATTCTGAGCATGCGTGGCACTTTGTGCGTCGGATTTGTGTACACACGATCGGAATTTCCGACAACGAATTTTGTTGTCGGAAAATTTTATAGCAAGCTCTCAAACTTTGTGTGTCGGAAATTCCGATGGAAAATGTGTGATGGAGCCTACACACGGTCGGAATTTCCGACAACAAGGTCCTATCACACATTTTCCGTCGGAAAATCCGACCGTGTGTACGGGGCATTAGACTCTCGTTTTGTTGCATCTTTGGATTAAAAGTGGAGTTATTCTTTAAATTGGAATGTTTATAGGTAGCGGCTTCTTTTTCTAATTGTTTCTTTTCTTTTAAGGCATAAAATTTCTTAATATTCATTCTTCTCACAAATTTTTGCAAATCAATGTAAGCTTCAAATTTATCCAATTCTTTGTCTGGGGCATATTTCAGACCCAGATCTAGGATTTTCAATTCTTCTTCGTTAAAAACTACTTCACTTAGGTTAAAAATACCTTCCCCTAGTATTCTCTTCTTTTTCTTGATCCCCCTCGCTTTCCTCTGGTCCGTTTCCTCTTGCCCATCTCTGGGGCCTGTATGTCAAGTTTCTCCTTTCTTCTTGCCTGTATTCCTCTGTTTCCCAATCGTTTCCTCTCCTCTCCGTTTTTGTGGTTATTCTCGGATTCCACCCTTGTTGTCCCCCTTGGTATCTGGGGTCTCCCTGATATTGATTTCTGGTTGGATATCTGAAGGGTTTCCATCCTCCTTGTGGTCGATACGGGGCATAGCTCCCTCTTCTTACTGGTGGTCTCCCTCTGAATTCCCTGGGAAAAAAATCCCTCCTAGATTGAGGTTCTCTATAAGGGGTATGATCCGGGTCATATCTTAATGGAGAGAATCTATTTCGATGTCTGGGTATTCTTGGTGTAGTTAAAGCAGTATTGGATTGTTGTATTCCGTAATTATCTTCCCATCTGTGAGTTTGACGAATTGGGCTTCTTTCCTCTCCTCTTTGAATTGGTGTAGGTTGTTCTACCTGTACTCTTCTAGGTGTTCTATTTCCTCCCGATCTTTCAATTTGCCATACAGATTCTTCTGATTCTGGGGTATTTTCTCTTGATTCCTCTATCATAGAAATATTGTTCTCATTTTCATTATAGGTTTCATCCATCTGCCATTTGTAAACCTGCTGGTTTTCCTAGTCCAGCACATCTCTTTTGAATTTCTTCTGTTTTTTTCTGTTGAATTTCTTTATCATATTTTTTGATCGCTTCCTGTAGTGCGGCTTCTTTATTCTTATATGCTCTCGTTTCAACGTATGCTATCAGTTGGTCTCTTAAATTAAGGATTTCTGCTTCTATATTTTTTATTTTGTGTTGTCTCCGCACTACAATTTTTTGCAATAAGTCATTTTCACTCTGATTAAAAAACCGATACCATTCCTCCATTAGGTTTTTATCATTTACAGCATCATTGGGTGAAATGTCCCATCTGAGTCTTCTTGGTGTCATTTTTTCTGCAAAATATGTTTTTATTAATTAACATTGGTATAAGATCAACAGTTGGTTTTTCACTGGCACAATTAGCACTTTATTGATCCTATATAATTTTGCACTATTGTGACAGATTAGCTAATATTGGTAATTTGGAAGTTTATATGCTGGGGGATCTATTCAGCTTTATGTGATTATTCCACATAATTATTTGCCTTAGATTATTGGTTTATTTCTATTTAATATTGATAAACAGAGGTATGGTGAATTGTGTTCACAGAATGTAAAGTATCTATACATATATAAACACTATATTTTTAGACCACAGATTTGCATTATATACACTTAGAATCTTATTTATTTAAAGCGGTTGTATAGTCTTTTTTTTAACTTTTACCTACAGGTAAGCCTATAATAAGGCTTACCTGTAGGTAAAAAAAAATATCTCCTAAACCTGTACGGTTTAGGAGATATTCCCCTCCCAATGAGCCGCTGACTGCAGCGGCGCATGCGCACAGGGGATTCTCGGCTGACAGCCCGGCAAACTCCGGAGCTTGCCGGACAGAAGTCTCCCGCGCGCATGCGCGGGAGTGACGACATCGCGGCTCCGGCCACTCACAGCACCGGAGCCGCGATACCCGGAAGACATGCCGAGGGGAAATGTCAGCTCCCTCGGTGTGGACCAGGTGAGATGCCGGCGCCTCGTTCTAAGGTAAGTATCTCATAATGAGCTAGTATGCGGTGCATACTAGCTCATTATGCCTTTTCCCTTGCAGGTGTAGGAAGACAGCGGGTATACAACCGCTTTAACACATTAGTATTATTATATCGGTTTGATTTATTCATATTTTATCACTCATAGTCATATTCAAAACATTTTTCACTATCACGTCTATAGGTAAATTAGGAGATCAAGCTGTTTCCAAACAGGTACTTTTGTTTACCCTTAATTGGGGTTTAATTAGCAGCACTTACCACCAGGCACATAATAGAGCAGCATCATTTGTATTTTATCCTTTTTTCTCTCATTGATTTATTCCACTAATTGGTAGTGGCAGAGGTTTTATTAGCATTCCTTTTAAAATCAATCCTCCAATCGAAAACACCTGACATTAGGAATATATATATAAATAGAACAGCGCCATATCTACTTTGTTTTCTTTCACATGATTATTCTTATGCTGCACAGAATCGCCGGCTGGAAAGAATTATATCTGAATGATGCCTGCAGCTGCAGGCATCATTCAGATATTCCCACTGAAAATCCAGGACGTCATATGAAGTGATTAATATGTCGGTGGAAGTCCGGTTTAATGCATAGGACGCATTAAGGTGAAAAAACACAAAAGTTTACAACCTCTTTAGCAGCACAAAACCCATCAAATTTCCCAAAACAGCTGCATTTTAAGTGAAACTAAACCCTCTTATTCTTTACTTTTACTTTCTACCCCAGTGACAATGTTCACCAGGAACAAAAAAAAAAAGAGTGATTATCCAGGAAGCAATTAAAAAAAAAAACTGACGGGGGTTCCAACCTTTCCCTACTCGATCAAAACGTAAATAAAAAGTTTAAACTTCCGTTATAACTGAGCTAGTTACATGAACAGTGATAATAATCTAAGTGACACTAGGTGGCGCTACAATGCACAGCAAGACAAAGGAATGCATGGCGCACATCGTTCCAGCAGCAAGTGGTTGTCACTGCGTGGCGCGTGCTCATGAGGCCTCTCCGGGAAAAAAAGGATCTCTAAACACAATCGAGTGCTTATTCATTTTTAAAGATGAGCTCCGGCGTGTCCGCACACCCCACGTGCGGAGCCCACCAGGAAGTCGGCACGGCGCTGCGCTGATCACAGGCAGTGAGACATTGTCCTGATGTGCTGGGCTGCAGAGATCGGGAAACGTCTCACTGCCTGTGAATAGCGCAGCGCCGTGCCGACTTCCTGGCGGGCTCTGCACGTGGGGTGTGCGAACATGCCGGAGCTCATCCTTATTCATTTTATTGACCAAAATCAGCATCTTATTGCATCTTATTGCAAGTGGACAATCAATCATCACACGTGCAAAGATTTAAAGGATGTTTTGCGCTTCAGCATGCTGTAAACTATTGGCTGGATCAATGAAACAAATAAAAACAATGGTGTGCAGAGAAAAGATTTCCAGCATGCTGGTAAATCTTTTCACCGATATTAATTGCTTCATGGGTGTTCGGTTGGGTTCCTCTCAGATTTTCATCGATTTTTGTGTTCCTGTAGGAAATATCAGATAGAAAGAGAATCTCTCCAATACGGACATATCTAACCCTTCCCCCACCCTGTCCAGAACTGGGAAAATACATTTGGTCTTGAGTTCCTCTTTAAAATACTTTGCCCCTGCAGGATAAAAAAAAAAAAACAGGTTCTCGTTAAAGCTAAACTCTACCCCCCCCCCCCCCCCCAAACGACTGCTGAGTTAGTTAACCACTTCAGCCCCGGAAGGATCAGCCCCCTTTTTTTTCCTTTTGCGATACAGCACTGCGTCGCTTTAACTGACAATTGCGCGGCCATGCGACGTTATACCCAAACAAAATTGATGTCCTTTTTTTTCCCCACAAATAGAGCTTTCTTTTGGTGGCATTTGATCACCTCTGTGGTTTTTATTTTTTGCGCTATAAACAAAAAAAAGAGCGACAATTTTGAAAAAAAAAAAAAAAAAACACAATATTTTGTACTTTTTACTATAATAAATATCCAAAAAAAAAGCATTTTTAAAAACAAATTTCTTCATCAGTTTAGGCCGATATGTTTTCTTTTACATATTTTTGCTTAAAAAAAAAATCGCAATAAGCGTATATTGATTGGTTTGCGCAAAAGTTATAGCGTCCTCAAAATAGGGGATAGATTTATGGCATTTTTATTATTATTTTTTTTTTTTTTTTACTAGTAATGGCAGTGAGCTGTGATTTTTATCGGGACTGCGACATTGCGGCTGACAGATCGGACATTTTTGACACTTTTTTGGGACCACTGACAATTACACAGCGATCAGAGCTAAAAATAGCCACTGATTACTGTATAAATGTCACTGACAGGGAAGGGGTTAACACTAGGGGGCGATCAAGGGGTTAAATGTGTTCCCTATGTGTGTTTCTAACTGTGGGGGGAATGTGGCCGACTAGAGGAGGAGAGAGATCATTGTTCCTACTTAGTAGGAACACACGATCGGTCTCCTCTCCCCTGACAGAACCGGGATTTGTGTGTTTACACACACAGATCCCGGTTCCCGCTCTGTCACGAGCGATCGCGGGGTGCCCCCCCGCCGGGCACGTGCATAGTCTCAGGGGACACCTCTTAAAGAGCCAACGTACAGCTACGACAGCTCGCGCAGCTGTGCCAACCTGCCGCAGTATAACTGCGGTGGCTGGTTGGGAAGTGGTTAAAAAAAAAAACGTAATGCATATGTGCGGCTGCAATGAGGATGCCACACATATGCGTTCATGACAGCTGAGGTTTCTGCATGCTCCCAGCACAGTGGCAGAGCTGTCACAGACTCCTCCTGGGTGTTAGTTATGATCGCTCCCAGTCATGTGACCATTGAGACAGCCAATCAGTGATCACATAAGCGAGGCACGCATCCCACAGCTCCATTCACACCTAGGTTATTTGAGGTTGAGAAAAAAGAGGGGAGAAAAATACACTGGACTGCATCAAAAATGCACCAAAAACACATCAAAAACGTGTCAAAAACGCACATGCAGAAAAGCATCTGGAACGCACCTTGACTGCGTTTCTATGGTGTGAACTGGCCCTAAAGCTGAACTCCAGGATAAACATATAGGGGGTTGATCTCATTATAATTATAATCTCATTACAATAATTCACAGAGCAAAGGACATTTCGTGGGATTTTACTGATGCCAAGTGGTAACAAAGAAATAGTTTATGATATAAAAGATTTCACATTTTATTGATACATCGCTAAAATCAACAAGTTAAAGTCCAACAACTGTCCTTTACATGGTCGAAAAAATGATGTATTCACATAGACAATGATAACGTGGTATCTATTCCCGACATGTTTCACCACTCGGGGCTTCTTCAGGGCACTTGAGAACCACTGCTGATATGATTGCTATGTCAAAAAGACAAAATGTTCAGTCAATGATATAAGTTATACACGGCCATGGAATAAATTACAGTTCAATACACATGAAAAAATATTATTACTCACCCTGCCCAGCCCTGTTGTGCTTACCCAATGTGCCCCTTAATTGTCACCAACAATGCCATCTGCACAAGGTATTGGTACTAATATAGCGGGTAGTTAGTTTTCACATGTTGTGCAATAATATAAATTTTATGAATATTTGTTTGTTATAGCTTAGTCTTGGTGTATCTCCTGTGGCCACACGGCACCTCTTTTCCTGTATTGTGCAGATGGCATTGTTGTTGACACTTAAGGGGCACATTGGGTAAACAGTGGAACGACAGGGTGAATAATAATATTTATTTAATATATGTATTGAATTGTACCTTATTCTATCATCGTGTATAACTTATCATATCATTGACTGAACATTTTGTCCTTTTGACATAGCAATCATATCAGTAATGGTTCTCAAGTCCCCTGAAAAAGCCCTGAGTGGCGAAACATGTCGGGAATAGATACCACATTATCATTGTCTATGGGAATACATTTTTTCGATCATGCGAATGACAGTTGTTGGATTGTAACTTGTTGATTTTAACAATGTATCAATAAAATGTGAAATCTTTTATATCATAAACGATTTCTTTGTTACCCCTTGGCACTAGTAAAATTCCACAAAATGTTCTTTGCTCTGTGAATATAGGGGGTTATTTACTAAAACTGGAAGGTGCAAAATCTGGTGCAGCTCATAGAAACCAGTCAGCTTCCAGGTTTTATTGCCAAAGCTAAATTGAACAACTTGAAGATAAAAGCTCATTGGCTGTCATGCACAGCTGCACCAGATTGTGAGTGCACCAGCTTTAGTAAATCTCCCCCATGTTAACTAAATCCATTCATCATGTCTATTCTTTGTTGAATCCTGGCATCCTTTGTTTATTTCTTCCAGATCTGTGCAATAATCCAGTGTAACACTTTTCTATAATAATGACCGCTCACTGCTGCTCTCTCTCCTTGTGCAGGGTGACTGGTCTTGTCTCCGCCCCCTCCTGTAGTTTTTTGCAGCCTGTAGTGGGTGGAGCCTGCTAGGTCCCTCCCACAGCTTTACTCTCTGCACAGTCTATGTACAGCACTGCGATGATGTCACTGCTACATTTACAAGGTAACATCTGTGTTTGCAAAGGCAAATGGTGCACATAAAGTAAACCTATGGGGTTGATTTCCTAAAGGCAAATAGACTATGCACTTTGCAAAGTGCAGTTGCTCCAGAGCTTAGTAAATGAGGTAAGACTTCACTTTGCAAAGAATATCCAATTATTATTATTATACAGGATTTATATAGCGCAGACAGTTTACGCAGCGCTTATGACGTGCAAAGAAAAATTAAAAACAGCATTTTTGCTTGCACGTGATTGGATGATGGAAGTCAGCTGAGCTTCTGCTCATTTACTAAGCTCTGAAGCAACTGCACTTTGCAAAGTGCACAATCTTTTTACCTTTAGTAAATCAACCCCTATATTCCTATAACCAGCCTAAATGAACACACTCACTTTTCATAACTGAAGTATAGTACACTGTTTACTATGCTTTGGTTTGTGAATGAACAGGAAGCTGCTTAGCACAGAGCGCTTCCCATTCATTCACTATCCAGTGCAGCTGAGGCTACAGAGAAAGACATGTGTGTTTGAGGATCGCCCTAATGCAATAGGCTGTGCACTCCTATGCCAGTTATATACACTATATTACCAAAAGTATTGGGACGCCTGCCTTTACACGCACATAAACTTTAATGGCATCCCAGTCTTAGTCCGTAAGGTTCAATATTGAGTCGGCCCACCCTTTGCAGCTATAACAGCTTCAACTCTTCTGGGAAGGCCGTCCACAAGGTTTAGGAGTGTGTCTATGGGAATGTTTGATCATTCTTCCAGAAGCACATTTGCAAGGTCAGGCACTGATGTTGGATGAGAAGGCCTGGCTCGCAGTCTCCGCTCTAATTCATCCCAAAGGTGTTCTATCGGATTGAGGTCAGGACTCTGTGCAGGCCAGTCCAGTTCCTCCACCCCATACTCGCTCATCCATGTCTTTATGGACCTTGCTTTGTGCACTGGTGCGCAGTCATGTTGGAACAGGAAGGGGCCGTCCCCAAACTGTTCCCACAAAGTTGGGAGCATAAAATTGTCCAAAATGTCTTATGCTGACGCCTTAAGAACAAACAAAAGATTCATCTTAACGCAGCGCTGGGGGGTGATGGCTACAAACAGTGGCATCGGGAGGGGGGCTGACGGGGGCTGGAGCCCCGAGTTTCCCCCAAAAAGTCCTGGGTCTCGATACTGCTAAATTCATTATTAGCCCCGAGCCGTTTACACAGGCAACGGGGAACGATCTCCCGCTTATCCAGCACAGCTGAATGATGTACAAAAAATCCCCGCCCGCTCTGTGTAAATGGCAGGCTGCGAAGCGGCTCCCCTATCCTGGCTCTCTCTCCCTGGTGCGTGCAGCCTGCTGTCTCGAAGTGGTCATGGATGAGATGGGCTACACTACACAGGTAAGGCTGAGCTGCTGGAGTGTCAAGAGGTCACCTGTCACAGGGGGTCAGTGTATGTGTCAGGGGGGGTCAGTGTATGTGTCAGGGGGGTCAGTGCATGTGTCAGGGGGGTCAGTGTATGTGTCGGGGGGGGTCAATGTATGTGTCAGGGGGATCAGTGTAGGTGTCAGGGGGGAGTCAGTGTACATGTCAGGGGGGTCAGTGCATGTGTCAGGGGGATCAATGTATGTGTCACGGGGATCAATGTATGTGTCAGGGGGGTCAGTGTAGGTGTCAGGGGGAGTCAGTGCAGGTGTCAGGGGGGAGTCAGTGTACATGTCAGGGGGGGGTCAGTGTTTCAGGGGGTCAGTGCATGTGTCAGGGGGATCAATGTATGTGTCAGGGGGGTCAGTGTAGAGGTCAGGGGGGTCAGTGTAGGTGTCAGGGGGGTCAGTGTAGGTATCAGGGGGGTCAGTGAATGTGTCAGGGGGGTCAGCGTAGGTGTCAGGCGGGTCAGCGTAGGTGTCAGGCGGGTCAGCGTAGGTGTCAGGGGGGTTACTGTAGGTGTCAGGGGGGTCAGCGTAGGTGTCAGGCGGGTCAGCGTAGGTGTCAGGCGGGTCAGCGTAGGTGTCAGGGGGGTCAGTGTAGGTGTCAGGTCGGTCAGCGTAGGTGTCAGGGGGGTCAGCGTAGGTGTCAGGCGGGTCAGCGTAGGTGTCAGGGGGGTTAGTGTAGGTGTCAGAGGGGTCAGTGTAGGTGGCAGGTAGGTCAGTGTAATGGTCAGGTAGGTCAGTTTAATGGTCAGCATGGATGGGCACTGGTGAGCCAGGCAGCAACCAGCAAGTGAGCCTAAGCCCCCAAGCAGTAAATCCCCCCCCCACTGCTGGGCTTGGACTTTGGGCTTTTCCCACCTAGCAACGCCCCTGGCTACAAACCACTTGAGGCATACCTCAGAGAAGTCATAATAATGTCTATGCCACGGTTTGTGTAAAAGGATTTATTGTAAAATCAAAGTATTCCAAGAATGGAAAAGGTTAAAACATGGCTGACAGACAATCAATGTTAAACATCATGCTTGATATAAGAACTTCAATCTCATCCAAACCTCGGCAGGCTGACTTGGGCATATCAAGGCCGGTGCTGGGGGGGGAACCAAAAGATGTATAGGTGCCAGATGTCACATGGGCATCCACCCAATGGAAGAGATGACAGACCACTAGTGGAAGCAGTAAGGGTCAGTGATGCGGAGAGGCCCCCAATAGACCAGACATTGGACTCCAAACCGCCAGAGGATGCAGCTGGTGTAGTCGGGTGGCATGCTGAATGTGACGTCACCAAACAGAGCGATGTTGAATCGACCACGACAAGGCTTGGGATGGAACAAAGATGCAGTTGTAGAGCACATGGAAAGCTGTCAGCAGGCTGTAATACTGATCATGTGTTTCGGGTGTGGCCCTGTATCAAATAAACCGACCCCTGCTGACTTCCCTTCACTGGAACTAAGGGGTCAAGCCCAACCCCTGAAAAACAACCCCAAATTATTTGCACCAGTGCACAAAGCAAGGTCCATAAAGACATGGATGAGCGAGTTTGTGGTGGAGGAACTTGACTGGACTGCACAGAGTCCTGACCTCAACCCAATAGAACACCTTTGGGATGAATTAGAGACTGCGAGTCAGGCCTTCTCGTTAACCATCAGTGCCTGACCTCACAAATGCGCTTCTGGAAGAATGGTCAAACATTCCCATAGACACACTCCTAAACCTTGTGGACGGCCTTCCCAGATGAGTTGAAGCTGTTATAGCTGCAAAGGGTGGGCCAGCCAACGCTGTATCCTGGCCTAGGCCGACAAGGCCCAGGCCTAGGACAGCACTTTGCAGGGGGGGCAGCATGGAAAGAGTCCCCGCCGGCTTGCGCTACACTATTAGTGTAGCGCCAGTCTTATGGGACACACAGGACTGAGAAGCAAATTAGTCTAGCGCTCCCCATAAAGCGACCGCACTGCTTCCGGTATGGGGGCGGCCGGCATAATGCAACTTTGGGGGGGGTCACTGCTTCTAATTTTAACTGTGCTATCATCCTGGACCACGAACTTTCCTCACTGTGCTATATGTTTTCTGCTGCACCATTGGCATGGTTATATCTTCTTAGTCCTCTCCATAAAATTATCACAAATTAAAGTAGAACTGTAGGCAACACTTTTTTTTTTTCCGTTTTGGATAGAATAAGGGTTATAGCCCCTGTCAGTTTATTTTTTACCCTCCCTGTCCTATTGCAGAGATTTCCCTTCACTTCCTGCCCCATAGCCAAACAGGAAGTGAGAGAAAATCTATGCAAATTAAAGCGGTGTTTCACTGTCTCTAAAATTTTTTTATTTTTTTTTTGCAAAATGACAATGTTTGATATATTAAAATATCTAACTTACTGGTTCCGTTTTTCGAGCTTACTGCTCTCTGTTTTCTCAGATAAAAAAAAAGTTATATATTTTCCTTTTGATGGTTGTCATCTTGCCTGTGGGCATGTGAAACCCACAGGCATCCTCTTCCGGGATACGGTGCTGCTGATCGACCAGCATGCTCCGCCCGTTCTATCCCCGATCTCGCGCATGCGCAGTAAACACAAATCGGAGCGCCGTCTGTTGAAATCACACGAGATTTCACGGCGCACTGACTCCTGGGATGAACGACACGAGATCCCAGGAGACAGTGCTGCGATCAGAGGAAGTGATGAAAATCCCCGCAAAATCCCCGCCCACAGCCGCAGGGACCGAACACAGGCCGGGCCACATATCGTAAGGTAGGAGGAAAAAAAAAAAAAAAAAAAAAGGTCCATATAGCGCTCAGTGCTATATTTAGAAGCCACGGAGCTGAAGTTTAAAAAAATGTGTAAAGATCCGCTTTAAGGGAATCCTTGCCTCCCCCCCAGGCCCTCAGAACTAGTGTGTCCCCACTCGAAAATTTCAGGGCGGGTCTTAAAGTGGAGTTCCACCCACTTTTACAACTCTTCAGCATCCCTCACTAAACTGTGCACTGTAAACGAATTAGATATTTTTAAAAAAAATTTCTCAGCACCTACTGTATATCTGCTGTATTCATTTTTCACTTCCTCCTCCCTGGCCGCGGCCCATCGCATCATTTCTTGTTTGCAATGCCTTCTGGGAAAGGGGCGGCAACTTCCTCTGACACTGTTGTTGCTCTGGAAACCTGACCTGAAACCTATTACACTGCTTGTGCTGCACTGAGCACGTGCGAGATCTGCAAGGATGAGATCCAGGAAGAAATACAGTCTGGCTTCAGATGCCCACACTTAAGGTGGCCGCGGCCTGCTGTAAGTTTATAAAATAACAAACTACTGCTATAAACTAACAAAACAGACCTTAGTTTACAGACTAACTTTACTAGAATAAATTAAGCTTGTGTATTATAGGGGTATTTTTATTTAAAAAGTATAATTTCGGCCGGAACACCACTTTAAACAGCAAGGGGTGTTGCCTTGACAGGAAGGGGCGGGTCATATTTAAATTAGGGGGTGCACGAGTTTAGTCAGGCCTAGGGCAGCACAACACCTAGATACACTACTGGGGCCAACTCAATGTTGAACCCTACGGACTAAGACTGGGATGCCATTAAAGTTCATGTGTGTGTAAAGGCAGGCGTCCCAATACTTTTGGTAATATAGTGTGCGTCTAACTACTACCAGCTCCATCCAAAATCGTTTTTTTTTTTTTCTGGTGACAACGAGAGGAGGTGTTGAGCGGAGCTCTTTAATAAACAGGCATGGCCGGGATCAGCGATGAAATAAAACGCTGAGGCGTGGGTTATTCTCCGGGTATTGGACGGGGCGCGGCAGGGCCTGGAGGTATCCGGAGGTGGCTGTGCACAGGTGTACGTCAGCTCACCTTTCCTCCAGATTGTGTGTGGAGGGAGAGGAGGACGCCTGACATGTGGGAACACTGCCGCATTGTGCTGTCATCTGAGTCACGCAGGTAGAACCCCCCCCACACACACACACACACACACACGCCGCCATCATCCTGTTTATTTACGGAGCGCTCAGCCAGGATCAGCCACAGGAGGGGGCTGGAAAATCCACAGAACTCTCTGTTCACTCACTAAAAATAAACTTTCTGGGACTGACGGGTAACCATGGAAACAGGACACTTCGGGTTGAAGGTAGCTGGTAGCGAACATGCCGGCAGCGATTCTCTTTCCTGGAGACGAAGCCTGAAACCCCCCCCTCGATCCCTGTTTACCCTTCCAGGGGCCCGTTCACACCTGCGCTCGTGGCGTTGCGTTTTTTTGAACCCCTTCCCACTGCACAGGCTAGAGGGGCTCTCCACCTTACTGAGACCGGGCCTGATAAAAACCTTCCATGTCCCAACTGTAACAAGTTTACACTCACACAATGATAGTATGGGAATGCAAAGTGTGTATTGGAATGCTGGAAGGCTCTAGATGGGGCTGGGGGGGTTCTGGAGGTGGCTGGGAGAAACTACAGGGGATGGGGGTCTCTTGAGGGGGTAGGGGGTCTCTCCTGGAGGTGTTTTAGGGGTAGTGTGGGAGACTAGTGGGTGCTGCATGGGCTGGGGACATTGTGGGAGGTTGGAATACACTGTCGGAGGCTGCGGCTGGGTGGCACTGGGGGACATTGGGGTGCTATGTGCAAGGTAGGGGGGCACTGCGGGGGGGGGGGTGGACACTGTAGGAGACTGGGGGACACTGTGGGATATTGGAGTGCCCTGTGGGAGGCTGTGTGGCATTGTGGGAGGTTGGGGGAACTGTGAAAGGCTAGGTGGCACTGGGGGGGATGTTGAAGTGCAATGTGCAAGGTTGGGGGACACTGTGAGGTTGGGGGACACTGTGGGGGGTGTTGGACACTGTAGGAGGCTGGGAGACACTGTGGGATATTGGAGTGCCCTGTGGGAGGCTGGGTGGCACTGGGGGGACATTGAGGTGCAATGTACAAGGTTGGGGGGCACTGTGGGGGGTTGGGGGGCACTGTGGGGGGTTGGAGGCACTGTGGGAGGCTGGGTGGAACTGTAAGAGGATTGAGTGCACTGTGGGAGGTTAGTGTGTATTGTGGGAGGTTGGAGTGCACTGTGGGAGGTTGGAGTGCACTGTGGGAGGTTGGGGGGCATGATGGGGTCTGAAGGATCCTGCGGTCCACTATGGAATGTTGGGGGACACAATAGGAACTTGGAGGTGCTGTGCGAGTCTGGGTGGCACTGTGGGAGGTTGGAGTGCACTGTGGGGGTTTGGTTTGGAGTGCACTGTAGAAGGCTGGGTGGCACTGTGGGAGGATGGGGTGCACTGTGGGAGGTTGGGGTGCACTGTGGGAGGTTGGGGCACTTAGGAGGCTGGGTGGCACTGTGGGAGGTTGGGGGGCACTGTTGAGTCTGAAGGCCTTGTGGTCCACTATGGCATGTTGGGGGACACAATGGGAGCTTGGAGACACTGTATGAATCTGGGTGGCACTGTGTGTGGTTTGAGTGCACTGTGGGAGGTTGCAGTGCACTTTGAGAGGTGGGGGGGCACTGTGGGGTCTGAGGTGTCCTGCGGTCCACTATGGAATGTTGAAGACACAATGGGAGCTTGGAGGCACTGTGTGGGTCTGGGTGGCACTGTGGAATGTTGGAGTGCACTGCGGAATGTTGGAGTGCACTGTGGGAGGTTGAATGACAGTGTGGGGGTTGTAGGAGGCTGGGTGGCACTATGGGTGGTTGAAGTGCACTGTGGGAGGTTAGGGGGCACTGTGGGAGTTTGGACAGCACTATGGGAGGTTGGAGTGCATTGTAGGAGGTTGGGGGGGCACTGCTGAGTCTGAAGGCCCTGTGGTCCACTATGGAATGTTGGGATACACCATGGGAGCTTGGAGGCACTGTGTGAATCTGGGTGGCACTGTGTGTGGCTCAAGTGCACTGTGGGAGGTTAAGGGGCACTGCAGGGGGCTGGGGCACTGGGGGGGGGGGGTGCATTGTGGGAGGTTGGGGGCAATCCACTTTGTAATGTTGGCGGACACTATGGGAGCTGGAAGGCACTGTGGGAGGTTAGGGGATCTGCAGCTACCCTGAGGCCCAGTAGGAAGGAGGTGGTGAAATAGACTATTGGGCCACGATCTGGTAGTTGAGAACCACAACATATACTGTAGTGTATAGTCTAAAACAATGATTTCGAATGAGAGCAGTTTACACCATTGTGTGTCACCATTGAATACTTTGTGACACCAGTTTCATGGATACACCCTGAATAAAGGTGTATGCCTGGCCCAAACGTTGGTTTTTAGTTCTGGATGGAGGAGGGAGGGGTTAGAACCCCTCCCACCCTTTTTTTTTTTTTTTACTCTCTGTGACCCCATTCAGGAGATTTTCTCTCTACTTCCTACTGGTGACAGCATTGTTATCAAGACACGAAGGGAGAGGAAATTCCTCTAACAGGTGAATACAGACAATAAAAAACACTTTTTTCCGGCAGTGGGAGTGTTAAATGGTATTCGTCAGGAACACCCCTGGCGTGGTTGTGGGTTCGCCTTATTTCATCACACGGCCCGGAGGACAATGGAGTCTCTGGAGGGAGAGGAGGCCGTATATTGGAGGTTGTCATTGTAGAGTCATGTCCTGCGGAGACATCACAGCAGAGGAGGAGCGATAAGTCAGCAGTATTGTGCGCTGCTGATGCAATGGTTGGCTCAGTGAACACATGAACACAACTTATCTCTGAGTCTCCTACGTCTTTTCTCCCCCATTCACCTATCCTGATCCCTCTCTCCCATCCCCCCCTCACCCTTTCCCCCTCTCCCTCCCCCCCTCCCTTTTACTCCCCTCCCCCCTTCCCTCTGTCCACCCCCCCTTCCATTCACCGTTTCACCATTTTCCTCTCTCCCTCCCATCCAACCTCTAACCCCTTCCCTTTCTCCCTCCCTTCCCCCTTTCACCCCTTCCCCCTGTCCACTTCTCATTCCTTGTCCTATTTTTACCCTTCCTATTCTCCCTCCCATCCACCCTCTCTCCCTCCTTCTTTCTCTCTCCCCTCACTCCTTCCTTCCCTAACGCCTCTCTCCCTATTGTCCTCCTTCAACCTTCCCTCTCTTCCTCCATCCCCCCCTTAACCTTCCCCCTCTCCCTCCTGTTCCCCCCAATCCCTTCCCCCTCTCCCTCCCCTTCCCCCTCTTCCTCCCCTTCCTTCGAATCCCTTTCCCCTCTCCCTCCCCTTCCCCCTCTCCCGCCCTTCCTTTGAATCCCTTCCCCCTCTCCCTCCCCTTCCCCCTCTCCCGCCCTTTTTCGAATCTCTTCCCCCTCTCACTCCCCTTCCCCCTCTCCCACCCCATCCTTCGAATCTCTTGCCCCTCTCCCTCCCCTTTCCTTCAATCCCTTCCCCCTCTCCCTCCCCTTCCCCCTCTCCCACCCTTCCTTCGAATCTCTTCCCCCTCTCCCTCCCCTTCCCCCTCTCCCACCCCATTCTTCGAATCTCTTGCCCCCCTCCCTCCCCTTTTCTTCAATCCCTTCCCCCTCTCCCTCTCCTTCCCTCTCTCCCTCCTCTTCCTTCGAAACTCTTCCTCCTCTCCCTCCCCTTTGCCCTCTCCTTCACTTGAATCCATTCCCCCTCTCCCTCCCCGTTCCCTCCAATCCCCTCCCTCTCTCCCCCCCCTTCCCTCGAATCTCTTCCCTCTGTCCCTCCAGTCCTCCATCCACCCTTCCCTTTCTCCTGCCTCCCCCCCCCCCCCGTCCCCCTCTCACCCTTCTTAGCTCCCCCCACCCTTCCCTCTCTTCCTCCTCCCTCCATTCCCCCCACTCTTCCCCTTTTCTTGCCTCTCCCCCTTCCATTCCAGTTTCCCTTCCCTCCCCCTTCTGTCAACTCCCACCCTTCCAACTCTCCTGTTTGAGCATCTACTTTTTCCATAAGTAATATCAGGTGGTTTTTCTTTTTTGTATGCATTTTCGCATATTTCCACGCATTTTCACGCATATTTAATCTCGCATTCTAGTTCTGCACAATATACAAATGACTATTTGCACGCATTTGTGTGCAGTTGCATGTATTTGCGCGCATGAGGTGTAAAATATTTTTTTTACTGAACGATGCGCGGCGCCTGTGTGCGTAACATAGGCACATTACAATTCATGGGCTGTATTTTAGCTCAGTAAAAAAAAAATAGCTGTACTGAGCTTTTTTAAACTGCAGTGTGCAAGAGGCCTTACCCTTCCTTCTCTCACTCCTCTCTACCTCCCCTTCCCCCTCCCCCTCCCTTCTCTCCCTCGCTCCTCTCCTCCTCATGTCCCTCCCTCCTCTTACCCTTCCTTCTCTCACTCCTCTCTACCTCCCCTTCCCCCTCCCTTCTCTCCCTCGCTCCTCTCCTCCTCATGTCCCTCCTCTCCCCCTCCTTTCTCTCCCTCCTCTTACCCTTCCTTCTCTCCCTTGTTTCCCTCCCCCTCCTGTCCTCCCTCCACCCTTCTCTCTCTTCCTCCTCCCTCCATTCCCCCCCTTACCCTTTCCTTGCTCTTTCCCTCTCCCCCTCCCCTTCCCACTTCCCCCCCTTCCATCTCTCTCTCTCCCCTCCCCCTTCTGTCCACTCCCACCCCTCTAACTCTCCCTGCTCTCCCCCTGCAGTTCACTTCTCACCCTTCCTTCTCTTCCTCCTCTCTACCTCTGCTTCCCCCTCATCGTTCCCTCTCTCCCCCTCCAGTACCTCCTCTCCCTCTCCAGTCCCTTCTCTTCCTCCTCTCTACCACCTCTCCCCCTCCAGTCCCTTCTCTTCCCTCTTTCTACCTCTGCTTCCCCCTCATCCCCCCCCTTCTCTTCCTCGTTCCTCTCCTCCTCATTTCCCTCCTCTTACCCTTCCTTCTCTCCCTTGTTTCCCTCCCCCTCCTGTCCTCCCTCCACCCTTCTCTCTCTTCCTCCTCCCTCCATTCCCACCTTACCCTTCCCTTGCTCTTTCCCTCTCCCCCTCCCACTTCCCCCCTTCCATTTCTCTTTCCCCTTCCATCCACTCCTATCCTTCCAACTTTCCCTGCTCTCCCCCTGCAGTCCACTTCTCACCCTCACCCTTCCTTCTCCTCCTCCTCTCTACCTCTGCTTCTCCCTCATCGTTCCCTCTCTCCCCCTCCAGTCTCTCCCTCCTCTCTACCTTCTCTCCCCCTCCATTCCCTTCTCTCCCTCCTCTCCCCCTCCAGTCCCTTCTCTCCCTCCTCTCCCCCTCCAGTCCCTTCTCTCCCTCCTCTCCCCCTCATCGTTCCCTCTCTCCCCCTCCAGTCTCTACCTCCTCTCCCCCTCCAGTCCCTTCTCTCCCTCCTCTCCCCCTCCAGTCCCTTCTCTCCCTCCTCTCCCCCTCCAGTCCCTTCTCTCCCTCCTCTCCCCCTCATCGTTCCCTCTCTCCCCCTCCAGTCTCTCCCTCCTCTCTACCTCCTCTCCCCCTCCAGTCCCTTCTCTCCCTCCTCTCCCCCTCCAGTCCCTTCTCTCCCTCCTCTCCCCCTCCAGTCTCTACCTCCTCTCCCCCTCCAGTCCCTTCTCTCCCTCCTCTCCCCCTCCAGTCCCTTCTCTCCCTCCTCTCCCCCTCCAGTCCCTTCTCTCCCTCCTCTCCCCCTCATCGTTCCCTCTCTCCCCCTCCAGTCTCTCCCTCCTCTCTACCTCCTCTCCCCCTCCAGTCCCTTCTCTCCCCCCTCTCCCCCTCCAGTCCCTTCTCTCCCCCCTCTCCCCCTCCAGTCCCTTCTCTCCCCCCTCTCCCCCTCCAGTCCCTTCTCTCCCTCCTCTCTACCTCCAGTCCCTTCTCTCCCTCCTCTCTTCCTCCTCTCTACCTCCAGTTCCTTCTCTCCCCCCTCTCCCCCTCCAGTCCCTTCTCTCCCTCCTCTCTACCTCCAGTCCCTTCTCTCCCTCCTCTCCCCCTCCAGTCCCTTCTCTCCCTCCTCTCCCCCTCCAGTTTCCCTGCTCACCTTTGCCTCTCTCCCCAATCTTCCCCTGCTGTCTTCCCTCTCTCCCCCCCCCCCATTTCACCCTCTTTTACTCCCTTTCCTCTTTCTCTACCTCCTCCTCTACCTGAATCTCTCCCTCCTGCTCTTTCCTTCACAACCCCCCCCTATAATTCTCTTCTTCCTGCTCTCCCTCATTCATTTTTACTTTATCTTACCCTCTCTCTCTTCACCTCCCCTCCTCTACCTCTTGAACCCCCCCCCCCCTTAATTTTCCACATCTCACTTTTTTCTTCCCACTCTACCCCCCCCCCCTTCCTTTCTCTTCACCCTCTCTTCCTCTCCTTCCTCTCCCTCTCTTCCCCTCCCACCACTCCTTTTGCTGTATCTCTTCCCTCTCTCTTTTCCTCCTCCCGTCTCTGTCTCTCTCCTTTACCTCCTCTTGTCTCACCTCTCTATTCCTCCTAATGCTCAGCCTATTCCATTAGGATGTGCACCCCAAAGCTCAAACATAGATGCATTTCTCTGCAGCCTCAGCTACATGGGACAGTGATTGAATGGGAAGTGCTCTGTGCTGAGCGGCTTCCTGCTCATTCACAAATTGAAGCATAGTAAACCTAGTTTACTATGCTTCAGTTATGAATGAACACAGTGAGTGAGTGTGTTCACTTTGTTCATTTAATAAAAAAGGAAGGGGCCTGGTAAAATACATATTTACTAGCCCCTTCCCCTGCTCTCCATCCTCAATCATCCCCCGTAGCAGCTGGGAGGAGGGAAGCCAGGAGCACTGTGGGGCAGGTGGGGGCAACACAGGGGGAAGCCCGGGCAGTGGAGTGAATCTACACTGCACATAGTGATTAGGGTGTGCCCAGGCACACCCGGCACACCCCCTGCGCACGCATATGCTCCCTTCCCTTCTTTCCCCTCTCTCCCCTCTCTCTCTCTCTGTCTCCTCTACCTTCCTCTTCTTTTCTCTCACCCCTCCTCTTCTTTTCTCTCACCCCTCCTTCTTTCTTCTCCTTACCCCCCCCCCCCCCCAAAAAAAAAAGCTTTATTGGCAGGACTAAATATATTTTTGCATTGCTAACGCAATTGTGAATTTATTATGGGTTGGGTGTGAGCGATGAGGACTGACTTCTACAGTATTAGGGGTAAGGGATAAAATAGAGGGGGGCAGGGGGTGAGTCCAGTTCAGGGGGATTTAGAAATCCGGGTTTTCTCATGTCTCTCAGTCTGTTACATGCTGGAATATATTGTGCCTCTACTCGCTCTCTCCGCCCTCTCAATCTCTCGCTCACCACTGCTATTGAGTCATCAGTCCCCCCCCAAGCTGGCCACACATGCTGTGATCTGATTGAACAATCTACTTCAGCTTTGCTGACAATCATGAAGTGCTGAGATGCCTTGCTGCTTGGTTGGTACATAAAGTGAAGATTGCATAGAAACTGTACAATCAGGTTGTAATGTGTGTGAGTTCCTCATTTGTTGACTGCACAAACTGATCGATCGCCTATATCTGCCTCCATTCTCTTTCCTTTTGTCAGCTGCATAAAGCTCCGCTGTCAGTTTAGATCGGTGCAAGAACAACGAGCTTGCAAATTGCTAAAAGCTTGTAAATCAGAATTACAAATTGCTCTGTAGAAAAATAGCTATACAGGTACTCCTCACTTAACAACCAGGTTTCCCCGTTCCAACGACCAGGTCGTTAAACGAATTGTTCGTTAAACTTGGAGCCACAAGTAATCAATTTTTTAACCACTTAAAGACCGAGCCTCTTTTTGAGATTTGTTGTTTACAACTTAAACACAGTTTTTTAGCTAGAAAATTACTTAGAACCCCCAAACATTATACTTTTTTTTTTTTCTAACACCCTAGAGAATAAAATGGCGGTCGTTACAATACTTTCTGTCATACAGTATTTGCGCAGCGGTCTTACAAGCGCACTTTTTTTGGGAAAAAATACACTTTTTTGAATTAAAAAATAAGACAACAGTAAAGTTAGCCCAATTTTTTTTTATATTGTGAAATATAATGTTACGCCGAGTAAATTGATACCCAACATGTCACGCTTCAAAATTGCGCCAAACATTTACCCTTAAAAATCTCCATAGGCGACGATTAAAAAAATTCTACAGGTTGCATGTTTTGTGTTACAGAGGAGGTCTAGGGCTAGAATTATTGCTCTCGCTCTACCGATCACGGTGATACCTCACATGTGTGGTTTGAACACCGTTTTCATATGCAGGCGCTACTCGCGTATGCGTTCGCTTCTACGCGCAAGCTCGGCGGGACGGGGCGCATTTAAAAAATTTATATATTTTTTTCTTATTTATTTTACCTTTTGTTTTTTATTTTTACACTGTTCTTTTTTACTTTTATGTAAACATCCCTTGTAATAGAAAAAAAAGCATGACAGGACCTCTTAAATATGAGATCTGGGGTCAAAAAGACCTCAGATCTCATATTTACACTAAAATGCAATAAAAAAAATTAAAAAAATGGTCATTTAAAAAAAAAAAAAATTAAAAAAAGTCCCTTTAAGAGCTATGGGCGGAAGTGACGTTTTGACGTGGCTTCCGTCCTGCAATGTTATGGAGACGGATGGGGGCCATCTTCCCCCTCACTCGTCTCCATACCAAGCAAGGGGAAACATCAGATTGCCTCCGCCGCTGCCAACGTCCCCGGTAAGCGGCGGAGGGCACCGGAGCGTGGCGGGAGGGCCCCTCTCCCGCCGCCGATAATTGTGATCTTGCGGCGAATCCGCCGCAGAGACCACTCTTATTGGAAAGCGGACCGCCAGCCGAAGAACAGGATACCGGGGTTATGGCAGCTAACTGCTGCCATAACAACAATATTCCTCTTCAAACTTAGGACGTATATCGGCGTGCGGCGGTCCGTAAGTGGTTAAGCATTCTTAATTACTGTACTGTATTGTGAAAAAAAAGGTCTAAACACAAAACTCCAGCTCAATAACGTTGTTTTAATTTGCATAGGTACAGAACACAAACGAAAATTCTGTACTGTACTGTAAAATACAAATTGTACAGCGCATCGTTTGGGGGGGGAGAGCTGGTCGTAAGTCCGGGCAGTTGTTAAACAAAAAGTTTCTGTAAAAGCATTATTATTTCTTAGATTTACTCATACCTCTTGAAATTTTCCACATTTTGTCATGTTACAACCAAAAACGTTAATGTATTTTATTGGGATTTTATGTGATAGACCCACACAAAGTGGCACATAATTGTGAAGTAGAAGGAAAATGATAAATGGTTTTCAAATTTTTTTACAAATAAATACCTGAAAAGTGTGGCGTGCGTTTGTATTCAGCCCCCTTTACTCTGATACTCCTAACTAAGATCTAGTGGAACCAATTGCCTTCAGAAGTCACCTAAAGAGTAAATAGAGTCCACCTGTGTGTCATCTAATCTCAGTATAAATACAGCTAAGAGGTTTGTTAGAGAACCTTATGTAGCAAAGAGAGGACACAAAAAAAAGAGGAAAAGAGTGCTGCTCACCCCTAATATTGAAAAATAAAAAGAAGGAAAATATTGGGGTGGGGTTTTTAGGCAGCAAAATACAAATATCAAATCAATATTGTGTAAAAAATATATATGTTTTATTGTACAAAAAATTGCATGACATAAAGGTTAAAAAATGAGCTCCATTAGGAAGTGTTTACAAAACCTTATAGGATCAGACACACATTATATAGACATATTTCCATAGCAACATTAAACAAATATTGTCGCCATCAGAAAATAAAAATCTGACGCGTTTCAACCCATATATCAAGGGTCTTCTTCAGAGGTCAGTCTGTTGGAGAATATATGATATATGTAAGAACATAATTGCGCACAATAAGAATAATATACAGTGCATGCATGCAATATAATTACCCAACAATGTGTGTCCAACAACGGAAGGCCTCCTGCCTGGAGATCCTTTAAAAAAATCCCTATTCTCTCTCCCCAAGGGGTCTCAAAACCCATCCGCTGACACGGCCACCTGCACCGGAGCAATAGTCCGACGATGTGGCTTACGAGAAGTCACACTAGAGGTCGCCCCCCCATCGGGCCAAATGATCGGTCGGGGAAGAGGCCACACCTGTAGCGAAAGCCCAAAAATACACTAAGAAATACGCCCATAATATATATCAAAAAGGTTATAAGAAAATATCCCAAGCTTTAAACATCTCACAGAGCACTGTTCAATCCATCATCCAAAAATGGAAAGAGTATGGCACAACTGGCAACTTACCAAGACATGGCCGTCCACCTAAACTGACAGGCCGGGGCAACAAGAGCATTAATCAGAGAAGCAGCCAAGAGGTAACCCTGGAGGAGCTGCAGAGATCCACAGCTCAGGTGGGAGAATCTGCTCCACAAATCTGCCCTTTATGGAAGAGTGGCAAGAAGAAAGCCATTGTTGAAACAAAGCCATAAGAAGACCCGTTTGTAGTTTGCAAGAAGCCATGTGGAGGACACAGCAAACATGTGGAAGAAGGTGCTCTGGTCAGATGAGACCAAAATTTTACTTTTTGGCCTAAAAGCAAAACGCTGTGTGTGGTGGAAAACTAACACTGCACATCACCCTGAACACACCATCCCCACCGTGAAACATGGTGTTGGCAACATCATGTTGTGGGGATGCTTTTCTTCAACAGGGACAGGGAAGCTGGTCAGAGTTTATGGGAAGATGGATGGAGCCAAATACAGGGCAATCTTAGAAGAAAACCTGTTAGAGTGTGCAAATGATTTGAGACTGGGGCGGAGGTTCACCTTCCAGCAGGACACCGACCCTAAACATACAGCCAGAGCTACAATGGAATGGTTTAGATCAAAGCATATTCATGTGTTTTTACCATTTTTACCATTATATTAAAAGGTGTGATTTTTACCTGCATTTTCTGTGAATGCTTTTTTCAAGGCACTGTATATTGCAGCAAAAAAAAAAATTGCAGAAAAATTGGAAAGGTACCTTCACAGTCCACATTAATCCGCTTTTCCAGAAGAGCTTACACTCCAATCAGAGACACAAAGCACTCATATCCATGTTCTAGAACTGCTGAAAATCTATTCACCTACTAAAACTGTGTGTTTTCATTATTCACTTCTGAAACTAACCTACTCCTATTTTTAACCTAACCTTGGTCATCAACTTAACCCCTAACTCAGGTTCTCAAAATTTACTCTAACCCTTATCTTCAGCCTAACCCCTAACTCTTGTCCTCAACCTAGTCCCTAAATATGAACTCATCCCAGACCTTTACTCTAATGCCCCGTACACACGGTCGGATTTTCCGATGGAAAATGTCCGATCGGAGCGTGTTGTCGGAAATTCCGACCGTGTGTGGGCTCCATCGGACATTTTCCATCGGATTTTCCGACACACAAAGTTGGAGAGCAGGGGATAAAATTTTCCGACAACAAAATCCGTTGTCGGAAATTCCGATCGTGTGTACACAAATCCGACGGACAAAGTGCCACGCATGCTCAGAATAAATAAAGAGATGAAAGCTATTGGCCACTGCCCCGTTCATAGTCCCGACGTACGTGTTTTACGTCACCGCGTTCAGAACGATCGGATTTTCCGACAACTTTGTGTGACCGTGTGTATGCAAGACAAGTTTGAGCCAACATCTGTCGGAAAAAATCCTAGGATTTTGTTGTCGGAATGTCCGAACAAAGTCCGACCGTGTGTACGCCCTATTACTCCTAATCCTATCTTCAGCCTTTCAACCTGGTCCCCAACTAGTCACTAACCCTAGTCCTCAATCTAACCCCTTTACAAAATCTGCAACCTAAATCCTAATCCTCAACCTAATCCTAATATTCAACCTAACCCCATATTTGAATCGTCAACCTAGTCCTCAAATCATGACCTTCACCCTATCTTTAACCTAAAGCCTAAATCTAGCCACTAACCCTAGCTCTCAACCTAACCCCTAAACAAAATCTGCAACCTAATCCATAACTCTAAACCTCAATCTAATCCCTAACCTTAGTTCTCAACCTAACCTCTAAACCAAATCCTTAACCTAACTCCAAATTCTTGTACTCAGTTTAGCCCCTAAATCTTAACCCAACCCAGTCTTTTCTCCTAACCTGGAACTTCAGTCTATCCCCTAACCTCATTCAAGCACTAACCCTTTCCCTCAACCTAACCCCTCGACAAAATCTGAACCTAACCCCAACCATTAAACATATTCCTCAGCCTATTCCCTAACCCTAGTTCTCAGCCTAATTTCTAATCTGAATCCTCAACCTAATCCCTAACCTGGGTTCTCAACCTAACCTTCAATCCTAATCCCCCAACCTAACATTTTTTCCTATTCTTCAACCTAACCCCTAACCTGAGATCTCAACCTAACCTTTAACCCTAATCCTTAACCTAAGAGCAAATAACTAAATTTAGCCCTGAAATCTTAACCTAACCCAGTCCTTCACCTTAACTCCTAACCTTAAACTTCAATCTAACCCCTAACCTTAATCTAGCACTAACCCTAACTCTCCAGCTAGCCCCTAAACAAAATATGAAACCCAACTGTAACCCTCAGCCTATTCCCTAGCCCTAGTTCTCAGCCTAATCCAAATCTTTAACCTAGCCCCTAACCCTAATCTTCAACCTAGCCTCTAACCTGAGTTCTCAAACTAATGGTTAATTCTAATCTCCAACCTAACCCTTTATCCTAATCTTCAACCTAACTCTAACCCCAATCTCCAACACCCAACTCTAACAACATGGCAGCAGTAAAATATATAAGGACACCTTAACCCCTTGGGGTTAGTCTACCGTTTTAAATGGAACTTTTCAGAATTTAAATACAGAGCTGTTATTGCCCATCTGTTGTTTTAAAGATGCAAGCTCCAGATTTGTTATTATAAATTTTCCTTCAATAACTACTGAGCTACTGATCTGGAACAAGCAAGCAGCAAGTGAAGTCTAAAAATCCCTACTCAGCATGCTTTCTCCAGAAACTTGACTCTACTAGTTCTGAAACCAGGATTAGATAAAAACTCCCCCGGAGCCGGCACCTTTTAAAATCAAAGTCAGCAACTGGCAGCTCCTATTTTCTATCCTCCGCAAGTTCTCTTTAAATTAACCAAGTGTTGACAACCAAAGTTCATCTTTATAATGAGTGCATAGTTGAAGTCAATTTTAATTTTTGGCAGGTAAAAAAAATCAGTTTTACATGGAGCCACTTCATTTAATAAAAACGTTTTCTGCAGTAAATGCCAGGACAGGTGCCAGGCTTACTTGGTCCTCCTTTATTTGCTTTGCCACAGTTCAATGAGCTGCCAAGACCATAAAAAATGGCACTGTGTGGGTTTTAAATGGAGCAGCACAGTGACAGCGCGGCGATATGCTGGGTGACTACTAGGCGGCGTCTAACCTGTCATACTGGCTCTGTGCCACCTGTCCAGCTGCCAGCACAGTCCGCCTTCTAGCCAATGTAAATCCATTTTTACCGGAAATGGATTAAAAGGTGCCAAGGATGATGTGAACGCGAGGGATTCTGAGCTCTTTGTGACCTGAGATAACTTCTGCAGCAGTACAGCTATTGGCGTATCGTACGTCCCGCGTTAGTTTTCGCAGCCACCTTTTCTATGGAATTGTAACAGGGTTAACTTAAAGGGACACTGTTAGTTTGCCCATTCAGGACAAAATTATATCGTCTGGACATAGCACACCCATAGCACAGCTCTCCCGCAGCATCCCCGTCTCGCTAAGCTCTGGTGTCAACTGGTGCGGAGCTCAAACATAGGCTGACATCATAGCAGCCCCCATATGACAGTGTTTTGGCCTGGTCATTGGCCACTTAGGGCAGAGCACTGTCACATGGTGGAGCTTACATAGCTTTCACACATAGGTTGGACTTGATGGACTTCTGTCTTTTTTCAACCTCACCAACTATGTAACATGCTCCCACGTACCTAGAAGTACTATTTCATTAGCAAAGAGTCAGCATTGTGGTGAATCAGCAAAGGAGCATGGAGGTTAAGTATACATGCCTTCAACACTGGCTATCCCCCCCAACATCTGACCAGCCCCTAGATAGAAAAAGTGAATTCTATCTATCACCTGGAAAACCCAACCCTTTACCCATAGGGGTAGCTCTTTAAAATTTGAGATTTAGAGCAGGTGGCTAGCAGCCCTTCACTTGCACCCAAAGCGCTAACCATAAATAGACTATCTGGGGAGTCTAGTAATTAGGATATATCAGCCATTCTCAACCAGGGTTCTGTGGAAGCCTAGGGTACCTCCAGAGGGTGCTTTGAGTGGTGGGTGTTGACCTCCTATTGGGTGACGCCTGCATAGTTCCAGGCTCAACCTCACTAGGCAGAGCCAAGTGCAAAAGACCAAAGATCTTTGATTTTTTAGTTTTCTGTAAGGATGGTGTCCTGATCACCACACTAAAGGAGGCATTCCTCCCACTGGCCACCAATATAAGGGGCCTTCTTCACAATGACAACCCACGCAGGGGACATTCTTCCCACTAACCACCAATGTAAGCGGCATTTTTCCCACTGATTACCGATATAAGGGGCATTCTTCCCACTAACCACCAATTTAAGGAACATTCTTCTCACTGACCACCAATGTAAGGAGCATTCTTCCCACTGGCCGCCAATGTAAGGAGCATTCTTCCTACTGGCCACGAATGTAAGGAGCATTCTTCCCACTGGCCACGAATGTAAGGAGCATTCTTCTTATTGACTTCCAATATAAGGAGAATTCTTCCCACTGATCACCAATATAAGGGGCATTCTTCCCACTGATCACATATGTAAGGGGCATTCTTCCCACTGACCATCAATGTAAGGTATATTCTTCCCACTGACCACTAATGTAAGGGACATTTTTTCCCACTAACCACCAATGTAAGGAGCATTCTTCCCACTAACCACCGATGTAGGGAGCATTCTTCCCACTGACCACCAATGTAAGGAGCATTCTTCCCACTGACCACCAATGTAAGGAGCATTCTTCCCACTGACCACCGATGTAAGGAGCATTCCTCCCACTGACCCCCAATGTAGGGAGCATTCTTCCCACTGACCACCAATGTAAAGGGCATTCTTCCCACTGACCACCAATGTAAGGAGCATTCTTCCCAGTCCCACTGACCACCAATGTAAGGAGCATTCTACTTACTGATCAAAAATGTAAGGGACATTCTTCCCACTGATCACCAATGTAAGAAGCATTCTTCCCACTGATCACCAATGTAAGGGACATTCTTCCCACTGATCACCAATGTAAGGGACATTCTTCCCACTGATCACCAATGTAAGGGACATTCTTCCCACTGATCACCAATGTAAGGGACATTCTTCCCACTGATCACCAATGGAAGGAACATTCTTTCCACTGACCACCAATGTAAGAAGCATTCTTCCCACTGACCACCAATGTAAGGAGCATTCTTCCCACTGATCACCAATGTAAGGAACATTCTTCTCACTGATCACCAATGTAAGGAACATTCTTCCCACTGACCACCAATGTAAGGAACATTCTTCTCACTGATCACCAATGTAAGGAACATTCTTCTCACTGATCACCAATGTAAGGAACATTCTACCCACTGACCACCAATGTAAGGAACATTCCTCCCACTGACATGAATTTCAATAACAAGCTCCCCATAAGATTATATGCATATCTATCATATTTTATATATATTATCTACCAATAAAAGTTTCCCTTTTGTAGACATCCAAAAGCCATGAGACTGCTACTGAGTGCCGCTATTTTAGATGTGATGTCAGCACCCCTAGCAGAATGTAGAAAAAGGTGTGTGTGGGGGGGGGGGGGACGGAGACAAGAGGAGGAAGAGATAGGAGGTGTAGGGAGGGAAAGAGAGAGAAAGAGGTAGAGAGATAGAGAGGGGGAGAGAGAAGGAGGGGGAGAGATAGAGAGGGGGGAGAGAGAAGGAGGGAGAGATATAGAGAGGAGAGGGGGGAGAGAGAAGGAGGGAGAGATATAGAGAGGGGGGAGAGAGAAGGAGGGAGAGATATAGAGAGGGGGGAGAAGGAGGGAGTGAGATAGAGAGGGGGAGAGAGAAGGAGGGAGAAAGATAGAGAAGGAGGGAGAGAGATAGAGAGAGGGAGAAGGAGGGAGAGAGATAGAGAGAGGGAGAAGGAGAGAGAGAGAGATAGAGAGGGGGAGAAGGAGGGAGAGAGATAGAGAGGGGGAAGAAGGAGAGAGAGAGATAGAGAGGGGGAGAAGGAGGGGGAGAGATAGAGAGGGGGAGAGAGAAGGAGGGAGAGAGATAGAGAGGGGGAGAGAGATAGAGAGGGGGGAGAGAGAAGGAGGGAGTGAGATAGAGAGGGGGAGAGAGAAGGAGGGAGAAAGATAGAAAAGGAGGGAGAGAGATAGAGAGGGGGGAGAAGGAGAGAGAGAGATAGAGAGGGGGAGAAGGAGGGGGAGAGATAGAGAGGGGGAGAGAGAAGGAGGGAGAGAGATAGAGAGGGGGAGAGAGAAGGAGGGAGAGAGATAGAGAGGGGGGGAGAGAAGGAGGGAGAGAGATAGAGAGGGGAAGGGGAGAGAGAGGGAGAGAGATAGAGAGGGGGAGAAGGAGGGAGAGAGATAGAGAGGGGGAGGGGAGAATGAGGGAGAGAGATAGAGAGGGGAAGGGGAGAGAGAGGGAGAGATATAGAAGGGGGGAGAGAGAGAAGAGGGGGAGAGATGGAGAGAGAGAAATGGGAAGAGGGAGAGAGGGGGGAGAGAGAGGGAGGGAGCGAGATAGAGAGGGGAGAGAAGGAGGGAGAGAGATAAAGAGGGGGGGAGAGAGAGAAGAGGGGGAGAGATGGAGAGAGAGATATGGGAAGAGGGAGAGAGAGGGAAGGAGAGTGTGGGCCGGGTTTAAGACGCTCTAGGGGCGACACTGTGGAGAGAGAGAAAGCGAGATAACGTGAGAAAGAGAGTGGAAGAGAGGGAGATAAATGAAGAGAGAGGGAGGGGGGCAGACAGAGGGGAAGGAAGAGAGGGAGGGAGAGATAGAGAGAGAGAGGGGGAGAGAAAGAGAGCGGGGAAAGGGACAGAAAGAGGGGGAGAAAGAAAGAGGGAGGATGAGAAAGTGGGAGAGAGAGATGTGGGGAGGGGGAGGGAGAAAGAGGAAGGAATAGAGTGTGGGAGAGGGAGTTTGAAGTGGCTGTAAACCCTTACAATCCACTTTTTGCTACAGGTAAGCCTATAATAAGGCTTACCTGTAGCTACCCCGGATATCTCCTAAACCTGCACGCTTTAGGAGAGATCCCCTGTATCTGCATGTGGCGACGTCATTGGCACATGCGCACCGAAGCAATGGCACGTATGTGCCGTTTGCTTCAGTTAATGTGACGTTACCGGCGGCTCCCGCACGCATGCGCGGGAGTGACGTCATCGCGGCTCCGGACAATCACAGCGCCGGAGCCGCGATACCCGGAAGTAACTCCGGGGAGAAACCTCGCTGGCCGGTGCTGGGTACGGGCACCGCAGCGGGGGGCTTCGATCTCAGGTGAGTATTACATAATGAGCTAGTATGCTATGCACATTTTTTTCATGTGGGTTTACAACCACTTTAAGGAAGAGAGAAGAGGCAGGTTGGAGAGGGAGGGAGGGCGAGAGAGGAGGAGGAGAAAGAGAAGGGGGGAGAAGAGAGGGAGAGAGAAAGAGAACAGGAGAAAGAGTGTGAGAGAGGAAGCGAGGGAGAGAGGAGAAAAGAAGAGCGGGAGCAAGGTGGAGAGGGAGGGGGGAGAAAGAGGGAGGGAGAGAGGAGGAGAAAGGAAGAGAGCGGGAGCAAGGTGGAGAGGGAGGGGGGAGAAAGAGGGAGGGAGAGAGGAGGAGAAAGGAAGAGAGCGGGAGCAAGGTGGAGAGGGAGGGGGGAGAAAGCGGGAGGGAGAGAGGAGGAAATTGAGAGCAGGATGGAGAGGGAGAGAGAGAGAGAGTGTGATAGAGGGTGGGGGGGGGGGTATAGTTAGAAAGGTTAAAAAAAATTCCATAGTTTCATGGAAGGATGGTTGGGATTATATTGTGTATAGAGCACACACTGTGTAGAGGGCGCCATACTTTGCACATATTTGAAGAAATTCTGCAGAGTGTAGTAGCGGCAGGCATGTTCCTGTGAATTCAGTGTGATAGATATAATTAATGAGCTGTTGGGTGTTTATTTTTGAGAGTTTTGGGCTGCAGTGGGACCCAAGGCCGGGTAGGCTAAGAAGCTATCTGATGTCTCCATTTCGGAAGAGCTGACATCAAATGTACAGGATCGTCATTTGGGATGATGGTGTTTTTCTCCTTTCAGAGCCTCTGGTCATCTTAGCCAACACTTTGACATTAAAGAGGACTTTGACCCGCCAAACAAAAAAATTTGTGGTGACCGTTACTCTGCATGCATATCCCAAAATTATGTTCCCAGTGGAAGAGATTGTTTGTAGACTTTACTACCACATCCTGGTTAGCACTAGGCACTGGTGACATAGCCAGGGTGCCACAGGTGCCCCCTGGGAAGGCTACATCACCATCAATAGCAATGCACACCAGGTCACGAAGATGCATGAGATCGTGTCACATGCGCTCTATGAGACCTGACGCTGTGTGTGATTGCTCCATGGCTAGATCATGAACAGCACATGCTAAAGATAGGCCGCCTGTCCTTGGTTTATATCAGGACTAATTACATTATTGTCCCATTTGGCATTGCCAGGGGTCACAGAGCAAGGAGGCTGAGGGGGGCACATCAAAATTTTGCTATGGGGCCCCATGAATTGTAGTCACACCCGTGCATGTGTGTGTATGTATATGTGTGAGTTTATCTTTGTTTAGAAAGAGAACAAAGAGGTGGAAATAGAGAATAAGAAGCAGATGGTGAGTTGGGAGTGGGGAGGGAGAAGGAAGGGAAGGGAGAGGATTAGGCTGCTTATAAACATGAGAGGGCGGCTGCTCACAGATACCGTCCACCCTCCCCGAGGGCAGAACATCCTCCGATACTGCCCGGTGAGCACTTCATAAACGTGCAAGGTCAGCTCTGCCCACCCAGCATGTTAACATCAAGGCAGAAAAGAGGAGGGAGAAGCTGAGCGGTGCAGGCATTGCCAACACTGCTTATCCCAGGGTAGACCAATAGCAATCAGAGGTTTAATAACCCACCCCGTTCCTTGAGACAAGTTATTTGGCAATGTGCCCCGGCCCCAGCCAGTCACCTTCCTCCACCCCAAACTCACTCATCCATATCTTTATGGACCTTGCTTTGTGCACTGGAGCGCAGTCATGTTGGAACAGGAAGGGGCCATCCCCAAACTGTTCCCACAAAGTTGGGAGCATGAAATTGTCCAAAATGTCTTGGTATGCTGACACCTTAAGAGTTCCCTTCACTGGAACTAAGGGGCCAAGCCCAACTCTTGAAAAACAACCCCCACATCATAATCCCCCCTCCACCAAATGATTTGGACCAGTTCACAAAGCAAGGTCCATAAAGGCATGAGTTTGGGGTGGAGGAACTTGACTGGCCTGCACAGCGTCCTGACCTCAACCCGATAGAACACCTTTGGGATGAATTAGAGCGGAGACTGCGAGCCAGGCCTTATCATCCAACATCAGTGCCTGACCTCACAAATGCGTTTCTGGAAGAATGGTAAAACATTCCCATAGACACACTCCTAAACCTTGTGGACGGCCTTCACAGAAGAGTTGAAGCTGTTATAGCTGCAAAGGGTGGGCCAACTCAATATTGAACCCTACGGACTAAGACTGGGATGCCATTAAAGTTCATGTGCGTGTAAAGGCAGGTGTCCCAATACTTTTGACAATGTAGTGTTATACACTTTTCTGTGAAGGTTACAGTCTCCAGCTGGTTATTGTTGCATCACCCATAACTTTCAAGCCGATTCCAGGAACGTGAGTGAAGGAAATAATGACAGCAATTACTATTACTCCTGTTCAACATTAAGTCTACCATACAAGGTCTGGCTGGAAACAATAGACTCTCTGCAGCCTCTAATGATATGAAACAACCACAATGCCTGTAGACCCAGGATCAGCACTGCGGATATTGGTGGGTGAAACAGAGGGAGACGATCAAACGTCCATTCACTGATCTCCCCTCCTGTGAATGAACACCAAAGCTACATGTATTATGTCACTTCTAGGTTTGGATGTCCTTTCCCCAGCTGCTGTGGCTAGAGAAGCAGGGAATTGAGCATGATCTGGACATTAGCATTAACGGAGGGCAGGGGAGACATCAGGGGTCTAACTGACCCCTCTTGTCTCAGTAAAGAGAACCTGTCATTATAGTGAGCTATCACATGGAGGTCTATTGGCCCCCCATGTAATAGCAATACATTTAATCAAAAAAGTAAAAAAAGCAACATATAGTTGTAAATATTGCAATTGATGACTTGATGGCATTGTATACTTTAAAGTGCAATGTCTCCTGACTACACTGGAAATTGTTTAGTTTTCAAAAAAAAAAACTGATTTAAAAAAAAGCAACATATAAAAAAATTGATGGAGGAAGGTAAGAAGGAGCGGAGTCAGGGAGAAAGACAGAGAACGAGGGAAGGAGGAAGAGATGGGGAAGTGAGGGAGAGAGATAAAGTAAATGAGTAAGAGAGACAAAAAGCAATAGAAAGGGTAGAGGGAGTAATAACAAGAGAGAGAAAGATGGAAGGAAGGAGAGTGAGAGAGATTTAGGGGAGGAATGGGAGAGAAAGAGACGGAGGGAAGGAAAGAGAGGAAAAGAGGTACGAAGGGAGGAACAACAAGAAAGAGAGCGGGAAAGATGGAGAGAGAAAGGAACAGAATGAAGGAGAGAAAGAGGGAGAGAGATGAGATAAAGGGACGGAAAGAAGGAAAGAAGAAAGGGAAACAAAGAGAGCAAGAGAGAGGGAGAAAGTGAAGGAGAGAGTGGAGAGAGAGAGAGAGAGAGACAGTAAGAAAGAGGGAAGGAAGCAGAGAGATAGGGGGAAGGAAAAAAAGGGAGATAGGGGGGAGGAAAGAGAGAGGGATAGAGAGAAAGATGGAGAGAAGGAAGGAGAGAGAGGGAGGGAAGGAAGGAGAAAGAGATGGAGGGAAGGAGAGAGAGGGAGGGAAGGAAGGAAAGAGAGATAGAGGGAAGGAAGGGGAGAGAGCTGGAAGGAAAGAGATGGAGGGAAGAAGAGAGATGGAGGGAAGGAAAGAGATGGAGGGAAGAAGAGAGAGATGGAGAGAAGGAGAGAGAGATGGAGGGAGGGAAGAAGAGAGATGGAGAGAAGGAGAGGGAGATGGAGGGAAGGAGAGAGATGGGGGGAAGGAGAGAGAGATGGAGGGAAGGAGAGAGAGATGGAGAGAAGGAGAGAGAGATGGAGGGAGGGAAGAAGAGAGATGGAGAGAAGGAGAGAGAGATGGAGGGAGGGAAGAAGAGAGATGGAGAGAAGGAGAGGGAGATGGAGGGAAGGAGAGAGATGGGGGGAAGGAGAGAGAGATGGAGAGAAGGAGAGAGAGATGGAGGGAAGGAGAGAGAGATGGAGGGAGGGAAGAAGAGAGAGGGAGGGAAGGAAGCAGAGAGAGCTGGGGAGAAGGAAGGAGAGAAAGATAGAGGAAAGGAAGGAGAGGGAGTGAGAGTGAGATGGAGGGAAGGAAGGAAAGAGAGATAGAGGGAAGGAAGGAAGGAGAGAGAGCTGTAAGGAAAGAAGGAAGAAGAGAGATGGAGGGAAGAAGAGAGATGGAGGGGAGGAGAGAGATGTAGGGAGGGAAGGAGAGAGAGGGAGGGAAGGAAGGAGAAAGAGATGGAGGGAAGGAGAGAGAGGGAGGGAAGGAAGGAGAAAGAGATGGAGGGAACAAAGGAGAGAGAGATGGAGGGATTGAAGGAGAGAAAGAGATGGAGGGAATGAGAGAGAGATGGAGGGAAGGAGAGAGAGACGGAGGGAGGGAAGGAGAGAGAGATGGAGGGAATGAGAGAGAGATGGAGGGAAGGAAGGAGAGAGAGGGAGAGAGAGAGAGAGAGAGAGAGAGGGGGAAGGGGGAGAGAGATGGAGGGAGGGAAGGAAGGAGAGAGAGATTAGGGGACAGAAGGAGAGAGATGGAGGGAAATGGAGGAAAGGAAGGAGCGGTGGAGTGAGAGATTTGGAGAGAGGGAAGGAGAGAGATGGAGGGAGGAAAGGAGAGAGAGAGAGAGGGAAGGGGGGAGAGAGATGGAAGGAAAGAAGGAATAAAAGATGAAAGGAGAAAGAGAAGTAAGGAAGGAAGGAGAGAGAGATGGACTGAAGGAAGGAGAGAAATGGAGGTAGAGAGCTGGGAAGAAGGGGGCTGATGCAGTATGTGACTAGGTTAGGGGACACACCACCTCCCCATGCCTCAGGGACGTCTCGCACTCACAGTGAATTGAGAATTGAAGAACGGGGACATAAAGTTCTGGAAGCTCACAGAGGACGCAGCGAATGCTCGCTAGACCTGACTATGAGTCACAGAGGGAATGCACATTCATTCAATAACAAATACTGCTGAGACACTCTCAGATATTCTTTAGCAAAGCAACTGATTGAGCCGTGGCAAGGAATAATTGCGCTGGTACACAATTTGCAGGTTTCCAACAGATTTAGAGCTTGAACAGCAGAACAGGCTGCTAACAAATCTTCTCCAGGATGCTGGCAATCATTGACATGAATGCAGAAATCAGTTAGCAAGCAATGGCCATCTATCACTGAGTTCACTGGGGCTCCCCATAGAAGTAAGTGGGTCCTCAATCTCTGTGTGCAATACTATAATAGAAGCTGTAGTTAGTAGCTCCTGCTTGATTAGAGCCGTGACTCTCCATAGGACGCCATCTGAGGTTCCAATGAGAGATAGTAAGGCTAAGCCTCTCAAAGGAGGGCAGTCACTGCTGTGTGCCTCACCTAACTCATGCTTTGGGGATGGTTTTTCTTGATATAAATTTTTGTTTAGAAACATAAAAGTTACATACATGCAGTAAAACAACAGACATAAAACAGCAGTGCCAATTTAACCACTTTCTTACTGGGCACCTAAACCCCCCTCCTGCCCAGACCAATTTTCAGCTTTCAGCGCTGTCGCACTTTGAATGACAATTGCTCGGTCATACAACACTGTACACAAATGAAATTTTTATCATTTTTTCCCACAAATAGAGCTTTCTTTTGGTGGTATTTAATCACCTCTGGGTTTTTTATTTTTTGTTAAAAATTTTTTAAAAATACAGTTTTAAAAAAAAAAAAAATACGAAACCGTTTTATATTTTGTTAATAAATTTTGCAAAAGGGTCATTTTCTCCTTCATTGATGTATGCTGATGAGGCTACACTGATGTGCACAGATAGGCTGCACTGATGGGCACTGATAGGCTGCACTGATGGGCACTGATAAGGCGACACTGATGGCCACTAATAGGCGGCACTGATGGCCACTAATAGGCAGCACTGGTGGGTACTGGTGAGGTGGCACTGGTGGGCATTGATAGGTGGCATTGGTGGGCACTGAGAGGTGGTACTGATGGGTGGCACTGAAGGGCGGCACTGAAGGGCATTGATAGGTGGCACTGAAGGGCACTAATAGGTGGCACTGATAGCTGTCACTGATGGGCACTGATGGGTGGCAGTGATGGGCACTGATGGGTGGCAGTGATGAGCACTGATCGGTGACAATGAAAGGCATCACTGCTAGGTGGCACTGATGAGGCACTGATTGGCACCATTGGTGGGCATTGATAGGTGGCACTTGTGGGCACTGATAGGTGGCATTGATTGCTGGCACTTACGTACTGTGGGCACTGATTCGTGGCACTGTGGGCACTGATTTGTGGCACTGGCAGGCGGTACTGGTGGGCACATATGAGGCTCTTCCTCTTCGGGACCGATGTCCTTTACACAGAAGCCGGTGATCGGCTTTTTTTCTCCTCACACTGTCAGCATGAGAAGAAATAAAAAAAGGATTACCGATCCTCTGTTTACATCACGTGAACAGCTGTCATCGGCTGACAGCTGATCAAGTGGTAAGGGGCCGGGACTGGCCCCTTACTCGGGTCTGTGATCACCCAGGTCTCATTGACTCGGGTGATCACAGCGCGTGCTGCACGCGCCCTTCGGGGGGGGGGCGTGGCGAGCCTGCAAAGGGGAGGGCGTCTATTGACAGCCTCCCGGCAAAGCAGATCCGCGCTGTAGCCGTCATTCAGCTATAGCGCAAGATCTGAAGCAGTTAAAGAGAAACTCCACTTTTGCTGAGAAAAAAACATTCCCCTCTGGGTGATCAATGTACATTGCAGGCAGGGCAGGACTTAGGGTGGTGGGGCCCCTGGGCTTGAGTCACTTTCGGGCCCTACCTTCTATACATTACCGTATTTATCGGCGTATAACACGCGCCAGTGTATAACACGCACCCCAAGTTTAAGAGGGAATTTTAAGTAAAAACACTTTTAGGAGGGAAGTTTAAGGAAAAAACTTACATTTAAATGCCCATTAATGAAGCCTTGCACAGCGTCCATCTGCAGTCTTGTCCAGTGTCATTGCAGCCTTGTCAGTGTAGCCTTGTCATTTGCAGCCTTGCCCCAGTGTCATTTGCAGCCTTGTCATTGCAGTCTTGAAGTTTAAAAATGGCGCCACCGAGATATAGTCCTCTGTATCTCGGCGGCTCTCGGGTCCTCTCGGCGGCTCTCGGGTCCTCTCGCAGTCCCGAGCGGAGCCGAGAGTAGCCGAGTGTTTGGGTACAGCATCACACAACTGCGCAATTGTCAGTTAAATCAACGCAGTGCTGTGTCGCAAAAAATGATTGAAGTGCAATATTTCTATTATTACATTGTTATATAAAATAAAATAGTTCAACTCACCATAAGCAGAATCAGTCGGAGCCTGAGCGTGTCACTTGCCAACGTCACCTGCCTTCAGATGCGGATTGTCACTTGCCACACATTGCGGATTGTCACTTGGCACGTTACTTTCAGCGGATGCAGGGTGTCACTTGTCAGCGGATGCGGGGTGTCACTTGTCAGCAGATGCGGGGTGTCATTTGCCATGTCACTTGTCAGCGGATGCAGGGTGTCACTTGTCAGCGGATGCAGGGTGTCACTTGTCAGCGGATGCGGGGTGTCATTTGCCATGTCACTTGTCAGTGGATGCAGGGTGTCACTTGTCAGCGGATGCGGGGTGTCATTTGCCATGTCACTTGTCAGCGGATGCAGGGTGTCACTTGTCAGCGGATGCAGGGTGTCACTTGTCAGCGGATGCGGGGTGTCACTTGACACGTCACTTGTCAGCGGATGCAGGGTGTCACTTGTCACGTCACTTGTCAGCGGATGCAGGGTGTCACTTGTCAGCGGATGCAGGGTGTCACTTGTCAGCGGATGCAGGGTGCCACTTGTCAGCGGATGCGGGGTGTCACTTGACACGTCACTTGTCAGCGGATGCAGGGTGTCACTTGTCACGTCACTTGTCAGCGGATGCAGGGTGTCACTTGTCAGCGGATGCAGGGTGTCACTTGTCAGCGGATGCAGGGTGCCACTTGTCACGTCACTTGTCAGCGATGCAGGGTGTCACTTGTCAGCGGATGCAGGGTGTCACTTGTCAGCGGATGCAGGGTGTCACTTGTCACGTCACTTGTCAGCGATGCAGGGTGTCACTTGTCAGCGGATGCAGGGTGCCACTTGTCAGCGGATGCAGGGTGTCACTTGTCAGCGGATGCAGGGTGTCACTTGTCAGCGGATGCAGGGTGTCACTTGTCAGCGGATGCAGGGTGTCACTTGTCAGCAATGCAGGGTGTCACTTGTCAGCGGATGCAGGGTGTTACTTGCCACATCACTTGTCAGTGGATGCAGGGTGTCACTTGTCAGCGGATGCAGGGTGTCACTTGTCACGTCACTTGTCAGCGGATGCAGGGTGTCACTTGTCACGTCACTTGTCAGCGATGCAGGGTGTCACTTGTCAGCGGATGCAGGGTGTCACTTGTCACGTCACTTGTCAGCGATGCAGGGTGTCACATGTCACGTCACTTGTCAGCGATGCAGGGTGTCACTTGTCACGTCACTTGTCAGCGATGCAGGGTGTCACATGTCACGTCACTTGTCAGCGATGCAGGGTGTCACATGTCACGTCACTTGTCAGCGATGCAGGGTGTCACATGTCACGTCACTTGTCAGCGATGCAGGGTGTCACTTGTCACGTCACTTGTCAGCGGATGCAGGGTGTCACTTGTCAGCGGATGCAGGGTGTCACTTGTCAGTGGATGCAGGGTGTCACTTGTCAGCGGATGCAGGGTGTCACTTGTCACGTCACTTGTCAGCGGATGCAGGGTGTCACTTGTCACGTCACTTGTCAGCGGATGCAGGGTGTCACTTGTCAGCGGATGCAGGGTGTCACTTGTCAGCGGATGCAGGGTGTCACTTGTCACGTCACTTGTCAGCGGATGCAGGGTGTCACTTGTCAGCGGATGCAGGGTGTCACTTGTCACGTCACTTGTCAGCGGATGCAGGGTGTCACTTGCCACCGGGTCGAAGGGGGCCCCGTCAGGTAGGATGTACGGGGGCCTCATGATTTCTAACATTCAGGGGGGCGGCAAACTCCCGCCCGCTAGCAATCCCGTTTTGCTGGCACCGCTGCTTATTTCATGGCGACCGATCGGGTTTGTGTACTCCCACTTCCTGGTAGCGGTGGAACGCACCATAGGGCGGACGTGATGTAATCAGCCGGAAATGATGCAAGACATGGGAGGCAACGCGGCCATCATTTCTGGCTGATGACATCACGTCCTGATCGGTTGCCGACGAAACGGGCTGACTAGCGGGCGGGTGTTTGCCGTGGATCCGGCCCTGCCCGCGGGGCCCCTTATTGGACGGGGCCCATGGGCTTGAGCCCAGTCAAGCCCAATTGTAAGTCCGGCCCTGATTGCAGGGATTTTATCAAACCTTGTTGCAGATTCCTACCTTTTGTTATACTGAAGAAATACTTGTGTGTTTGTCAGGGTCCATGTGTAAAGTGAATGTGAATGGGAGTGACATTGTAATTATCAAATAGCTGCTGCACTTGCAACATTCTAATAAGGAAAGTGGCAGGATCTGCATCCCTTTAGATGTGATTTTTACTTTGGGGGTACCTCACCAAAAATGAAATTTTTGTTGCAGGGGATGCCCAAAATCTGAATTGTATCTTAGTGCAGACTTCTGGGAAAATCAGGTAGTCGATCACACAAGCGGGAAATGACATTTCTGGGGAGCGTTCTGTGCACCGTCTGTATACAGAACACCTCCAGGCTGGCACACAGACGAAGGGCCCTGGATGCAAACTGCCTGTGTCCAGGGGCGCGCCTCTGTCCCTGTTTGCAGGTAAACGATTGGATGGCAAACATCTGTCTAAAAGGGGCGGTACTGGGTAGGGGGTGGAATGAAGGGACGGTACCCAAAGGTGGGTAGGGGGCGGAGACAAGGGGTGAGTCAAAAGGGGGACATTCCTGCACCCATTCTCTTAGAAAAAAAGCCCTGATTACATGTATTTCAAATGTAATCAAGAAATATTTTAAATTCATTTTATTTCAGTCCCTTTTTATTCCTCATTACAGCAGCACTCAGACTGTGAGAGGGAGGGGCAGGAATCTGAGCCATTCAGGTGTCCTGCATTCATATTTGCTGCCAAGGAACCAGAGGGGAGCAGAGAGATCATCTCATCTCTCTATTGCTGTTCCTTCACTGTCCATTCACAGGCTGAGAGGTGACCTAGCCTGTGTGGCTTTATTGCAGCAGGGAAAAGTCAGGTGGCTGTGCTGTGTGGCCGAGCTGTGTAGATTTCAGGACTGGATGGACAGGATTACAAGTCCTTTGGTAGGTATATTTAGTATTTAGTGTGTATTTTTCTGTTTGCAGAGAATTCTTTTTCATATATTGTATAAAACCTCAATATGTGCTGATTGAATATACATTGTGGTGCTCCTCTGGGACCGGTCCTGAGGCCGGTGCGGGTTTCTGGCTCTTCGGTAATTGAGTTCAGAGGATGGGATTGTGACGGTTATAAATCAGGAAACGTTTTCATCTGATGGATAGAGAGGAGCCGGCTTCTCCCGGCAAGGCTTTGAGCTCATTCAGAGGCTTTGTTCCCTCTTGGCTGCTTCCGCACACTCAGTGATGATACAGCAGGACTCTCAGAGCTGTGCAGTCGGGGGGATAGCGGTGCAGTCAGGGAGATGGAGGTGCAGCTGGGGGGGTAGCGGTGCAGCCGGGGGGATAGCGGTGCAGCCGGGGGGGTAGCGCTGCAGCCGGGGGGATAGCGGTGCAGTCGGGGGGATAGCGGTGCAGTCAGGGGGATGGAGGTGCAGCCGGGGGGGTAGCGCTGCAGCCGGGGGGATAGCGGTGCAGTCGGGGGGATAGCGGTGCAGCCGGGGGGATAGCGGTGCAGCCGGGGGGATAGCGGTGCAGTCGGGGGGATAGCGGTGCAGCCGGGGGGATAGCGGTGCAGTCGGGGGGATAGCGGTGCAGCCGGGGGGGTAGCGGTGCAGCCGGGGGGGGTAGCGGTGCAGCCGGGGGGATAGCGGTGCAGTCGGGGGGATAGCGGTGCAGCCGGGGGGATAGCGGTGCAGTCGGGGGGATAGCGGTGCAGCCGGGGGGGTAGCGGTGCAGCCGGGGGGATAGCGGTGCAGTCGGGGGGATAGCGGTGCAGCCGGGGGGGTAGCGGTGCAGCCGGGGGGATAGCGGTGCAGTCGGGGGGATAGCGGTGCAGCCGGGGGGATAGCGGTGCAGTCGGGGGGATAGCGGTGCAGCCGGGGGGGTAGCGGTGCAGCCGGGGGGATAGCGGTGCAGTCGGGGGGATAGCGGTGCAGCCGGGGGGGTAGCGGTGCAGCCGGGGGGATAGCGGTGCAGTCGGGGGGATAGCGGTGCAGCCGGGGGGATAGCGGTGCAGTCGGGGGGATAGCGGTGCAGCCGGGGGGGTAGCGGTGCAGCCGGGGGGATAGCGGTGCAGTCGGGGGGATAGCGGTGCAGCCGGGGGGGGGGATAGCGGTGCAGCCGGCAGGGATAGAGGTGCAGCCGGGGGGGGGGTAGAGGTGCAGCCGGGGGGGTAGAGGTGCAGCCGGGGGCAAAGAGGTGTAGCCGGGGGGATAGCTGTGAAGCCGGGAGGATATCGGTGCAGTCGGGGGGATAGCGGTGCAGTCGGGGGGATAACAGTGCAGCCGGGGGCAAAGAGGTGTAACCGGGGGTATAGCGGTGAAGCCGGGAGGATATCGGTGCAGTTGGGGGGATAGCGGTGCAGTCGGGGGGATAGCGGTGCAGCCGGGGGGACAGCGGTGCAGTCGGGGGGATAGCAGTGCAGCCAGGGGGGATATCAGTGCAGCCCAGGTGATAGTGGTGCAGCGGGGGGGATATCGGTGCAGCCGGGGGGATAGCGGTGCAGCCTGGGTCATAGTGGTGCAGCCCGGGGTGATATTGGTGCAGCCGTGGAGATAGCGGTAAAGCCGGGAGGATATCGGTGAAGCGGGGGGGATATCGGTGCAGCCGAGGGGATAGCGGTGAAGCGGGGGTGATAGCGGTGCAGCCGGCGGGGATAGGGGTGCAGCCAGGGGGGATAGAGGTGCAGCGGGGGGGGATAGCGGTGCAGCCAGGGGGGCCCAGTTGGGGGGATATCGCTGCAGACGGGGGGATAGCGGTGCAGCCGGGGGGGGGGGGGGGAG
This sequence comes from Aquarana catesbeiana, assembly GCF_042186555.1. Taxonomy (NCBI): domain Eukaryota; kingdom Metazoa; phylum Chordata; class Amphibia; order Anura; family Ranidae; genus Aquarana; species Aquarana catesbeiana. Next base: position 29,441,061 of record NC_133336.1, on the reverse strand, counting down.
AGATTACAACTGCTTTAAAAGCAAAAGATCCCAAAAATGTTTTTTGATCTTTTGCATTAAAAAAAAAATTAGTTTAGTTCCAGGCCTGGACTGGAAGTGACGTCATGACATCGCTTCGGTCCTCCGAGGCCATAGAGGTGATCAATGACAATCTAATCTTTGATCGCCTGAGCCGACCGCACCGTCGGGTCGTTTCTTGGGCGAGCCAGCGGAAACAGTAAGCCCGAGAGACAGCGGTGGGAGGGAGTGACGTTCCCTCCCGGCGATTTTGGAAGCATTCCAGCGACTTGTGAGCCACTCGGAGCTTTCATGGGAAGGTCAGCCGCCGGCTGAAGAAATACACACGGGGTTATGGCTGATAGCTTCAGCCATAACTCCCGGTAAACCACTTCAAAGCCCCAATGTATATATACTGCATGTATTGCGGTCTTGAAGTGGTTAAAGCAAACCATACACTGCAAAGATCCAATCTCCAGTGGATGAAACCTTAAGCCCTGGGTCACACTGCCGCGACTTATCATGCGACTTGAGCGTTCAAAGTCGCATGATAAGTGGTGCCCCATTAAAGGCAATGGAACCGTTCTCAAGTCGCTCCAACTCAGAAAAAGGTTCCTGCACTACTTTTGGTGCGACTCCAATACGACTTGCATTGACTTCTGTCAAAGAAATCGTATGCAAGCCGCGATGAAGTCGCACAGGGATGTCAGAGTGAAAGTCATTGCGAGGTTTGAAGTCGTGGCAGGGTGAACCCAGGCTGAGGCTCCATTCACACCTAAGCGTAGTGCAGCACCGCATTTTTTTTTTAGCTTTTTTGGTGTTTTTTAGGTGCGTTTTTTGGAGCGGCGCCATTCATGTGAATGGGCCTCCCTCCGCTGGACAATCGCTCCAAAGAAGCTCGTGTACCAAATTTTTTTACACATTTTGTCACTCAAATTTCGACAAATTTGTTCATTTGGAAATATCAGAATTTCCGAATTTTTATGAATATTCAAAAATTCGAAAAATTTGAAAATCTGGAAATTCGAAAATTCCGAAATTCGAAATACGTCGATACGGAAATTCGGGAATCCGAGAATAAGAATGAAAATCCAAATATTCAAAAGAACGAAAATCTGGAAATTCGAAAAACCCGAAAATTCAAAAATCTGAAATAATTTAGCTGTTAGTGATCGTAACGAATACGAATTTATCCGAAGTTACGAATTATCCGAAATAATGGATTCCGTATCTAAACGAATGGAACGTAATTAATTAATAATAATAAATAACAATAATAATAAAAACATTTTATTTTTATTATTACTTATTATTAATTTGTTCCGGTCCATTTGTTTAGATGCGGCATTCATTATTTTGGATAATTCTTAACTTCGGATAAATTCGTATTCGTTACGCTCACTAACAGCCAAATTTGAAATTAAATTCTAATACCTATAGTTTAATAGTTAGTTATCATTTGGAATTTTTGGATTTTCAGATTTTCGTCCTTTCAAATTTTCGTATTTTCTTTCTTATTTTCGGATTTTCGAATTTTCGGATTTCTACATTTTCGAATTTTTGGATTTTCGAATTTAGGATTTTCAAATGATCGAATTACAAATTTTTTCAAATTTACGAATTGGCGAATTTCCGAATTCTGAATTTTCGAATTTACAAATTTAGGAATTCCGAATTGTCGAATTTACGAAAAAAAAACAAAAAAACGAAAACGAACACATTTTTCGGCAGTGCACATGTCTAGTAGCAAGTCAGAAGTTGAAAAGCTCCCGCATGGGGCTGATCTGTGTCAGACATTTGTGAACACAGACAAGAACTGCACAGACGGCAGGATTTACATTATTGCGTCATCTTGCAGACTAATGCACAAAAAAACAGACCAAAAATGCATAGTCACAGGCGCAGCTTTTCCTAATCACTTGCTGCATTTTCATTTGAGAGCATGCAACTGCATTCTAATGGGAACTATTGCATTTAACAAGAACGCCCATCAAAGTGAGTCCAAAAATTTTTGTCGGATTTGTACTGATATTTTTTTTTTCATCACCCGATGAAGAATCAATGTATGGGAAGCGGTGCTGTCCCTTTAAATCCTCCTTCCCCCGGTCCACCCAGCGAATGGCGCACCACTCCATGCATATCTGCTGATAGGCGCAGTGCAAACAAAAGCTGTTTACACGACCCGTTCACTTTCCAGCTGCTCCCAACTTCCAGGAACTGTCTCTTGTTTAAAAGATTTGTCGATAAAAATCTTTGTCACTTGCAATAAAGTTCAGTCACGGAACACATGGCGGGAGAGCGTACACGCAGGTGGTGTGCAGAGCTGGCCTTCCCCTTTAGGCTGCATTCACACCTGAGCGTAGCGTCTTTGAGTGCTTTTCCAGCGTTTTTCATGCATTTTTTTAAAGTGCGATTTTGGGTCTTTTTATGCGCGACTTGCGCATTTTTTATACAGCTTTTTTGAGCGTTTTTTATTAGCCAATAGAGAAAACTATTGTCTGTTGTTTCATTTGTTCCTAGGTAGTTCAGCTTTTTTAGCTTTTCCATGAGCTTTTATTTATTTTATTATTATTATTATTCATTTATTATCTTTTTTTTTTTCATTAGGGTACGGGGTTGGAGTAAAGGTTAGGTTAAGGTTAGGATTAGGAGTTGGGGTTAGGGTTATTTATTATTATTTTATTTATTATTATACAAATAATAATAATAATTATAAAAAAAGAATAAAAAATAAATAAATAAAAAAATTAATTAATACTAAATAACAATAAATAAATAATGAATCCTTAACTTTAACCCTTACCCCTTAAAAAAATAAAATACTAATAAATAACTAAACACCCTAACCCTAACACAAAATAAATAAATACATTATTATTATTATTATTATTATTATTAATAATGTATTTTTTCGAGTTTGGGTGTTTATTGTTTTTTTTTTTTTATTATTATTATTATTATTATTATTAATAATAATAATAATATTAAAATTAATAATAATAATTTATTTAATATCTTTTAAGGTTAGAGGTTAATTAATGTATAATTACATATTATCAATTTATTTTGTACTTATTTATAATGATTTTTAGTTATTTGTGTATTTATTTTACATTTATTTATAAATATATTATTACTATTACTACTACTACTACTACTACTACTAATAATAATAGAATAAAATAAATGTAAAATAAATACACAAATAAATAAAAAATCATAAATAAAAAAAATAATTAATTAATACTAAGTAACAATAAATAAATAATTAATCCTTAACTTTAACCCTTACCCCTTAAAAAAATAAAATCATAATAAAGAACTGAACACCCTAACATAAAATAAATACATTATTATTATTAATGCAATTTTTTTGTTCGAGTTTGGGTGTTTAATGTTATATTATTATTATTATTATTATTATTATTATTATTAATAATATTAATAATAATAATAATAATATTCAAATAATAATAATTTATTTAACATGTTTTAAGGAAAGAGGTAATTATTATTTATTAACGTATAATTACATATTATCAATTTATTTTACTTTTTTATGATGATTTTTAGTTTCTTTGTGTATTTATTTTACATTTTTTTTTAAATATATTATTACTATTACTACTACTACTACTACTACTAATACTAATAATAATAATAATAATAATAATAATATTAATAATAATAATAATAATAATAAATGAATAAATAAATGTAAAATAAATACACAAATAAATAAAAATCATAAATAAAAAAATAAATAAATTTAATTAATTAATACTAAGTAACAATAAATAAATAATGAGTCCTTAACTTTAACCCTTACCCCTTAAAAAAAATAATAAAAAACTAAACACCCTAACCCTAACACAAAATAAATAAATACATTATTATTATTATTATTATTATTATTATTATTATTATTATTATTATTATTATTATTGTTATTATTATTATTATTATTATTATTAATAATAATAATAATAATAATATTATTAATGTATTTTTTTTTTGTTTGAGTTTGGGTGTTTATTGTTTTATTATTATTAATAATAATAATATTATTAATAATATTAAAATTAATAATAATAATTTATTTATATGTTTTAAGGTTAGAGGTTAATTATTATTTATTAATGTATAATTACATATTATTAATTTATTAATTTATTTTACTTATTTATGATGATTTTTAGTTATTTGTGTATTTATTTTACATTTATTTATTCATATATTATTACTATTTTATTTATTTATTTCATTTGAGCAGAAAATCGCGCAAAAACGCATGACAAAACATGTTCGACTGGCACGTTTCCATTTATTTCTGTGAGGATAAAAACGTGGCAAAAACGCTCAAATCTGCCCGATTCAAGCTCCAAAAAATGCTGCAGAACTTTTTTGAACTTCAGGCAACATGGAGTGGAGATGTGAACTGTCTCCATAGAGAATAATTGATTTTTTTCCCCCCTCCAGCGTTTTGGAGCTTCAAGCTCCAAAATGCTGAGGTGTGAATGCAGCCTTAGGCTTGGTTCACACCGCTGCGATGTGAGAACCCTGCTGCGATTCCAGCGCCGGTTCCCGCATCACATACAACTCGTGAGTTTGGTCCGAATGCGATGCAAATTCAGCCATACAAGTTGTATGGCTGAATTTGCATCGCACAGACATCGCATGTGATCTGCACAGCAGTGCGATGCGAATCACATGCAATGTCTGACTTCACAGGAGTGGGAACCGGCCCTTAACCACTAAAGCCCCGGAAGGTTTTACCCCCTTAATGACCAGGCCATTTTTTGTGATACTGCATTACTTTAACTGACAATTGCGCGGTCGTGTGACGCTGTACCCAAACAAACTCTGGATGTGTCTGTGATGGTTGTCATCGCCCCTGCAGGTCACCTTGGCACCCGGAGGCGTTGCTCTTCAGTTCTTTGGCGATCCACGATGCTGCTCCATTGGTGCACGGATGCAGATGTGAGTTGGACGCACAGCCTTCAGTAACTTCATATAAAAACAATTTTTCAACTATTTTTACATTTCCCTTTCCATTTTAATTTTAATTTTTATTGTTTCTTCCTTTCTAGATTTATTCCATGTTTTTTTTTCTCCTGATGAGCGGCTATAAGGCCGCGAAACGCGTAGAGCTTTAATTAAAACTTTTTTATCCCAATAGTGGAATATCAAGATTTCATATCATCTTACCCATACCCAGAACTTTTCATTACGGCAATTTGGTTATTTTACCTATTTATCAAGGTCACTTTGGCCATCCAAGTTTCAACTATATTAAAATACTATATATATATATATATATTAACATATATAACAAACATATTAAATGAATTATTATTAATTTTAATATTATTATTATTATTATTAATAATAATAATAATAATAATAATAATAAAACAATAAACACCCAAACTCGAACAAAAAATACATTATTATTATTATTATTATTAATAATAATAATAATAATAATAATAATAATGTATTTATTTATTTTGTGTTAGGGTTAGGGTGTTTAGTTTTTTCTTATTATTTTATTTTTTTAAGGGGTAAGGGTTAAAGTTAAGGATTAATTATTCATTTATTGTTACTTAGTATTAATTAATTGATTTTTTTTATTTATGATTTTTATTTATTTGTGTGTGTGTGTATATATATATATATATATATATACACACACACAAATAAATAAAAATCATAAATAAAAAAAATCAATTAATTAATACTAAGTAACAATAAATGAATAATTAATCCTTAACTTTAACCCTTACCCCTTAAAAAAATAAAATAATAAGGAAAAACTAAACACCCTAACCCTAACACAAAATAAATAAATACATTATTATTATTATTATTATTATTATTATTATTATTATTAATAATAATAATAATGTAGTTTTTGTTCGAGTTTGGGTGTTTATTGTTTTATTATTATTATTATTATTATTAATAATAATAATATTAAAATTAATAATAATTCATTTAATATGTTTTAAGGTTAGAGGTTAATTATTATTTAATAATGTATAATTACATATTAATTTATTCATTTATTTTACTTATTTATGATGATTTTTAGTTATTTGTGTATATATTTTACATTTATTTATTCATATATTATTACTATTTTATTTTTTTTAATTTAATGGATCCTGCTGCTCTCTATCTCCCCCTTCTGTCCAAGTCCCCAATTCAGATAGAGATTTTGCAAACTGTGGTGGCAACTTTGCACATGCTCAGTTTTCGGTGAGTTTCTATGCTGAGCATTTCCTCCCTATCACATCTGAGCGGCCCATGTGACTACAGAGTCACACATGTGGGTGTATGTACATGTATACACAGTGGTAAATGACAGCCCACCCCTTCCTCCTCCTATATGCCCACAAATCAGCTAAACACAATTACATGTAAATTAATGGAGGCTTCACCTCCCTCTTATTCTAAGACACATCCTGGAGGGGCGTGACACCACCTGTGACTGGCAGAAATCCGTCCACACCATGTTAATGCCAAAAATAATAAAGATTAGAACCAGTGCTCTCCTCTTCCCTCTGATGTTTCAGTTTGTGGGCGGGCCCTCAGCGACTGATGGTCCTGCATTGTACACAATGACATAAGCGTGCGACCGTCAGAGTGCAGAAGAGTATCGATTTCAGGGGAGTGGTCACACAGAGAGGAGGAGCCTACAGGAACGATGGATAAGGGAACCTAAATTGCTTTTTAATGGTACCCTAGGCAAAATAAAAGGCGCATTTAACCCTTTCAGTGCTAGGGGAGCCCCCCTAAGAGAGTTGTGTTTACATTTCCCTGGAGTGCGCCTTTAAATCTGATCTGCCCATGTCCTGTCCGGGGGGAACAGGTTTGTAGAACTATTTGGCCCGAGGCCAGCGATCGGAAAGTCTGATATACAGAAGCAGCTTGTCCAGAACCTGTACATCCTGTACAATATCAGGGGGAGGGGCCGTGCTCTTGGAATTTGGGAATGTACACCAGTGAGCGAAACATCGACCCCATTCAGCCACCAGGAAGTTTAACTCTTTGAAGGAGGACTCCAATCTAATTAAAAACACAAGATATTGGACTTAAAGTCAGGGCCGGATTTACATCTCGAGAGCCTATAGGCAGAGAACTCTGAAGCGCGCTCCCCTAGTAACACCAACTTTTTTTTCTTGATAAATTGCCGCAAAGGTCTAGGAGGTGCAAAATTTCAGTAAAAAAGCACACTAAAGTGAATTTTAGGGCAAACAGATGCAATAAACGACACAATTTTTTGGTATAATATAAAAGACGAGGTTGAACCGAGTGAATAGATACCCAACATGTCGCACCTTAAATTTGTGTTCACCTCTGTAATGGCGACATACTTCAGTACCCTATATTTTCTATAGTCAACTCTTCAAAAGGTCATCAGTTTAGTGTCGCAGAGAGGAGATCTTGTGCTAAAATTATGGCTTTCACTCTGGCGTGTGCAGCAATATGTAACGTGCAAGGCTTTTTTCTCAGAGAATAGATGCAGGAACTTCCCCTTTCCGAGTCACCCCTTTTCTCTGCCCCCTACCCACCTCTAAGCACCATTCCTTGGTTCCATCCCCTACCCACCTCTGAGCACCATTCCTTGGTTCCATCCCTTACCCACCTCCAAGCACCATTCCTTGGTTCCATCCCCTACCCACCTCCGAGCACCATTCCTTGGTTCCATCCCCTACCCACCTCCGAGCACCATTCCTTGGTCCCATCCCCTACCCACCACCGATCACCATTCCTTGGTTTCATCCCCTACCCGCCTCAGATCACCATTCCTTGGTTCCATCCCCTACCTACCTCTGATCACCATTCCTTGGTTCCATCCCCTACTCACCACCGATCACCATTCCTTGGTTCCAACCCCTACCCACCTCCGAGCACCATTCCTTGGTTCCATCCCCTATCCACCATCGATCACCATTCCTTGCTTCCATCCCCTACCCGCCTCCAATCACCATTCCTTGCTTCCATCCCCTACCCGCCTCCAATCACCATTCCTTGGTTCCATCCCCTACCTACCTCTGATCACCATTCCTTGGTTCCATCCCCTACTCACCACCGATCACCATTCCTTGGTTCCATCCCCTACCCACCATCGATCACCATTCCTTGGTTCCATGCCCTACCCACCATCGATCACCATTACTTGGTTCCATCCCCTACCCGCCTCAGATCACCATTCCTTGGTTCCATCCCCTACCCACCTCCGATCACGATTCCTTGGTTCCATCCCCTACTCACCACTGATCACCATTCCTTGGTTCCAACCCCTACCCACCTCCGAGCACTATTCCTTGGTTCCATCCCCTACCCACCATCGATCACCATTCCTTGCTTCCATCCCCTACCCGCCTCCGATCACCATTCCATGGTTCCACCCCCTACCCACCTCTGATCACCATTCCTTGGTTCCATCCCCTACTCACCACCGATCACCATTCCTTGGTTCCATCCCCTACCCACCATCGATCACCATTCCTTGGTTCCATGCCCTACCCACCATCGATCACCATTCCTTGGTTCCATCCCCTACTCACCACCGATCACCATTCCTTGGTTCCAACCCCTACCCACCTCCGAGCACCATTCCTTGGTTCCATCCCCTATCCACCATCGATCACCATTCCTTGCTTCCATCCCCTACCCGCCTCCAATCACCATTCCTTGGTTCCATCCCCTACCTCTGATCACCATTCCTTGGTTCCATCCCCTACTCACCACCGATCACCATTCCTTGGTTCCATCCCCTACCCACCATCGATCACCATTCCTTGGTTCCATGCCCTACCCACCATCGATCACCATTACTTGGTTCCATCCCCTACCCGCCTCAGATCACCATTCCTTGGTTCCATCCCCTACCCACCTCCGATCACGATTCCTTGGTTCCATCCTCTACTCACCACCGATCACTATTCCTTGGTTCCAACCCCTACCCACCTCCGAGCACCATTCCTTGGTTCCATCCCCTACCCACCATCGATCACCATTCCTTGCTTCCATCCCCTACCCGCCTCCGATCACCATTCCATGGTTCCACCCCCTACCCACCTCTGATCACCATTCCTTGGTTCCATCCCCTACTCACCACCGATCACCATTCCTTGGTTCCATCCCCTACCCACCATCGATCACCATTCCTTGGTTCCATGCCCTACCCACCATCGATCACCATTCCTTGGTTCCATCCCCTACTCACAACCGATCACCATTCCTTGGTTCCATCCCCTACCCGCCTCCGAGCACCATTCCTTGGCTCCATTCAGACTGAGTAGAAGAATAAATTCAATACCTTCACCATCTCCCCATCCTTTGTAACCAGATGTCCCTCCTCATTCTTTATTGGGCCAATATGGTCTGTCCTCCCTTTTTTATTGTTTACACACTTAAAGAATTTCTTATGTAACGTGCAAGGCTTTTTTTCTCAGAGAATAGATGCAGGAACTTCCCCTTTCCGAGTCACCCCTTTTCTCTGCCCCCTACCCACCTCCAAGCACCATTCCTTGGTTCCATCCCCTACCCACCTCTGAGCACCATTCCTTGGTTCCATCCCCTACCCACCTCCAAGCACCATTCCTTGGTTCCATCCCCTACCCACCTCCGAGCACCATTCCTTGGTTCCATCCCCTACCCACCTCCGAGCACCATTTCTTGGTCCCATCCCCTACCCACCACCGATCACCATTCCTTGGTTCCATCCCCTACCCGCCTCAGATCACCATTCCTTGGTTCCATCCCCTACCTACCTCTGATCACCATTCCTTGGTTCCATCCCCTACTCACCACCGATCACCATTCCTTGGTTCCAACCCCTACCCACCTCCGAGCACCATTCCTTGGTTCCATCCCCTATCCACCATCGATCACCATTCCTTGCTTCCATCCCATACCCTCCTCCAATCACCATTACTTGGTTCCATCCCCTACCTACCTCTGATCACCATTCCTTGGTTCCATCCCCTACTCATCACCGATCACCATTCCTTGGTTCCATCCCCTACCCACCATCGATCACCATTCCTTGGTTCCATGCCCTACCCACCATCGATCACCATTACTTGGTTCCATCCCCTACCCGCCTCAGATCACCATTCCTTGGTTCCATCCCCTACCCACCTCCGATCACCATTCCTTGGTTCCATCCCCTACTCACCACCGATCACCATTCCTTGGGTCCATCCCCTACCCACCTCCGAGCACCATTCCTTGGTTCCATCCCCTACCCACCATCGATCACCATTCCTTGCTTCCATCCCCTACCCGCCTCCGATCACCATTCCATGGTTCCACCCCCTACCCACCTCTGATCACCATTCCTTGGTTCCATCCCCTACTCACCACCGATCACCATTCCTTGGTTCCATCCCCTACCCACCATCGATCACCATTCCTTGGTTCCATGCCCTACCCATCATCGATCACCATTCCTTGGTTCCATCCCCTACTCACAACCGATCACCATTCCTTGGTTCCATCCCCTATCCGCCTCCGAGCACCATTCCTTGGCTCCATTCAGACTGAGGAGAAGAATAAATTCAATACCTTCACCATCTCCCCATCCTTTGTAACCAGATGTCCCTCCTCATTCTTTATTGGGCCAATATGGTCTGTCCTCCCTTTTTTAATGTTTACACACTTAAAGAATTTCTTGGGATTTTCTTTGCTCTCCTCCGCTATGTGTCTTTCGTGTTCTATCTTAGCCGCCCTAATTGCACCCTTACTTTTCCTGTTGCATTCTTTATAAAGTCTGAATGCTGATGATGATCCCTCAACCTTGTATTTTTTGAAGGCCTTCTCCTTTGCTTATATATGCATTTTTACATTGGAGTTAAACCATCCAGGACTTTTGTTAGTTCTTTTAAATGTATTAACCAATGGGATGCATTGACCAATGCCCTTTTTTAATATGCTCTTAAAGCAAACCCATCTCTCCTCCGTGTTCTTTGTTCCTAATATTTTATCCCATTTCATGCCTTCTAGCAAGGTTCCTAGTTTAGGGAAGTTGGCTCTTTTGAAATTCAGTGTCTTTGTATTCCCCTTCTGTTTCCTATTTGTGTGATTTATACTGAAGCCAATTGACTTGGTGATCGCTGTTTCCTAAATTGCCCCGTATTTCCACATCCGTGATCAGGTCTGTATTGTTGGTAATCAGTAGATCCAGTGAGGCTTTTTTTCTAGTTGGTGCGTTTTCCATCTGACCCATAAAATTGTCCTGCAAGACATTTAGAATCTGGCGAGCTTTAGATGAATTTGTGGTTCCCTCCACTCCTACACTCGCAGACCACTGTGCACTCACGAGCCACGTGCACACACACTACACAAGTACTAACGAGCCACACACACACACTACTCAAACAAACGATTATATCATACGATCACTTAGAAAGCAGTATTTGTCGTACGATTTTCTGATTGTGTGTACGGGGTTAAGTGCCTTTGCACTGGGGACTGCAAAAGGATGACTGGAACCAACCCGAATTCGGATCTTTATAGTAGTTGCAGTGAAAATCATGTAGAAATTCTATGGAATAAATGCATAACTTCCTCCACTGGGTTTCTTATTATTTGCCTGAAGTTCCACTTTAGCTACAAATTCGGATCGAATCTTTAAATGACATTGCGCTGTGGGAGTGTGATCTGTCCTCTGTCCTCAGAGCCATCTGTTGCTTCTCCTTCCATTGATAATGTTCCTGTGGGCTGCCATTGTGCGGTGCGGGAGAGAGGCGCCAGTTACAACCCCAGCTTGCCGGGCAACGCTTCCAAGATCGAATCCGTGCCCCGAACAGTCCCTCCCACACGCACACAGACAGCGCCTCAGAGCCCACATCCTCTGCCAGCTTCCCCGGCTGCTTGTCTTGGCAGAACGACTCCTGCAGAAAATCTGCCTTGTTACTCCGGGAGAAATAGGGAGAAGATTTCGGAGAGAACAGGCTTCTCAGATGATATTAAAGCGGAGTTCCGCCTTCCCCTCAAAAAAATAAAAGTCAGCAGCTACACATACTGTACACATACTGTGCCTGCTGACTTCAATATTAGGACACTTACCTGTCCTGGAGTCCAGCGATGTGGGCACCGCAGCCAATGTTCCCATCGGCTGTCAGGCGCTGCCGCCGCCATTGCCGGTGAGGGAACCCGGCCGCAAAGTCTTATGGCTTCACAGCCGGGACCCTACTGTGTAGGCGCAAAGTGTGCTGCGCTCTCCTACTGGCCCGACAGCAGGGGAAGGAGGAGGAAGGAGGAGAAAGGAGGAGGAAGGAGGAGGGGTCCAACGGAAGTGGGAAAAGGATACCTGCCAAAAACAGGTAGCCTCCCCCCAAATGTGGCACCAGAAGGGGGGGGGGGGGGGAGACAGATAAGCAGAAGTTCCACTTTTGGGTGGAACTCTGCTTTAAAACCAACGTCTAACCACTTCCAGCCCAAGGCCGTCATATGACGTCCTTGACTTTCAGCGGGAATATCTGAATCATTTAGGCATCATTCAGATATCCTCGTTTTCAGCCGGCGATTCTGTGCACCATAAGAACGATCATAGCGGCAGTTCCACCTGCTTGATCGTTCTTACAGGGGAGGGGACATCTCCCCGCCCCTCCAGCCGCCATCCGGTGCTTCTCCGGGCTCTCCCGTGCCATTGGGGGACCCGGAGAAAGAATCGGCCGCTGCCAGATGACGACCTTAGAGATTTCCGGTGACCAGATGGTCACCAGTCATCTCTATGACCGTCGGAGGCCTGGGCACGACGTTATGACGTCACGTCCGGGGCGCGGTAGTAAACAAAGCAGCAATCGCGGCGGGTTAGCATGAGATTGTGAATTTTTTTTTTTTATCTCAAGCTTTCCAGCCTGGAGGAGAGATGTGGGGTCTTTTTGACAGCGCATCTCTCCATAAAGAGGACCTGTCACACACCATTCCTATTGCAAGGGATGTTTACATTCCTTGTAATAGGAATACATGTGATCAAAAAAAAATGTAAGAGAGAAAGTGTAAAAATAAAAAAAAAAAGTAAAATAAACAATACTTTTTTTTTAAACGCCCCTGTCCCCGGTAGCTCGCGCTCAGAAGCGAACGCATATGCAAGCCCCGCCCACATATGTAAACGCCGTTCAAACCACACATGTGAGGTATTGCCTCGTGCGTTAGAGCTTGAGCAACAATTCTGGCACTAGACCTCCTCTGTAACTCTAAGCTGGTAACCTGTAAAAAAATTTAAAGCGTCGCCTATGGAGATTTTTAAATACTGAGGTTTGGCGCCATTCCCTGAGTGTGTGCAGTTTTAAAGCATGACATGTTGGGTATCTATTTACTCAGTGTAACATCATCTTTCACATTATACAAAAAAATTTGGCTAATCTTACTGTTTTGTTATTTTTTCATTTATGAAACAGTTTTTTTTCCAAGAAAAACACATTTGAAAAATTGTTTCGCAAATACTGTGCGAGATAAAAAGTTACAACAGCCATCATTTTATTCCCTAGGGTGTCTGCTAAAAGACCACATATAATGTTTGGGGGTTCTAAATAATTTTCTAGCAAAAAAATGATGATTTTTACATGTAGGAGAGGAGTGCCAGAATAGGCCTGGTATGGAAGTGGTTAATCTGCCTTTAGTTTGCCTTCCCTGATTCCCCCCTTTCCTCCTCATTAGCATGATAATAATTTTTCTTTAACCACTTAAGGATCGAGCCTCTTTCTGAGATTTGGTGTTTACAAGTTAAAAACAGTTTTTTCTTTGCTAGAAAATTACTTAGAACCCCAAAACATTACTTTTTTTTTTTCGAACACCCTAGAGAATAAAATGGCGCTCGTTGTAATACTTTATGTCACACCGTATTTGCGAACCGGTTTTACAAGCGCACTTTTCTTTGGAAAAAATACACTTTTTTGAATTAAAAAATAAGACAACAGTAAAGTTAGCTCAATTTTCTTTTTATATTGTGAAAGATAATGTTACGACAAGTAAATTAATACACAACATGTCCCGCTTCAAAATTGCGCCCACTCGTGGAATGGCGACAAACTTTTACCCTTAAAAATCTACATAGGCGACGTTTAAAAAATTCTGCAGGTTGCATGTTTTGAGTTACAGAGGAGGTCTAAGGGGAGAATTATTGCTCTCGCTCTAACGATTGCGGTGATACCTCACATGTATGATTTGAACACCGTTTTCATATGCGGGCGCTACTCATGTATGCGTTCGCTTCTGCACGCGAGTTCGGCGGGACGGGGCGCGTTTAAAAAAAAAAAATTCTTATTTATTTTACTTTTTATTTTTTATTTTTACACTGTTCTTTAAAAAAAAATGCCAGCTTTATTCCTATTACAAGGAATGTAAAAAGCATGACAGGACCTCTTAATAATGAGATCTGGGGTCAAAAAGACTTCAGATCCCATATTTACATTAAAATGCAAAAAAAAAACAAAAAACATTTAAATGTCATTTGAAAAAAAAATCTCTTTAGAGACTAGAAAGTCTAGAAAGAGTTATGGGCGGAAGTGATGTTTTGATGTCGCTTCCGCCCTGCAATGGTATGGAGACGGATGGGGGCCATCTTCCCCTCACTCATCTCCATACCACACATGGAAGAGGAATCCGATTGCCTCCGCCACTACCGGCAGCACCGGTAAGCGGTGGAGGGCGGCGGAGGGCACCGGAGCGCGCCGGGAGGGGTGGTCCTCTCCCACAGCTGATAAAAGTGATCTTGCGGTGAATCCACCGCAGAGACCACTTTTATCTGAAAGCGGACCGCCCGCTGAAGAAGAGGATACTAGGGTTATGGCAGCTAGCTGCTGCCATAACAACGATACCCCTCTTCAAAGTACCAACGTATAACGACGACGGGCGGTCCGTAAGTGGGTAAATAAACCCTTTCCATTTTCATTACATTTCTTATGGGTCTCTGTGCTTCTCTATGCAGTGCGGTCATAGCTGGTGGGAGGGGCCGGCAGGGTGCTGTACATAGTTTCCTGAACACGTAAATTTGAATATTCGGAAAATCGAAAACCCAAAAATTTGAAATAATATCTAACTAATAATAACTTAATTATTACTAACTAATAAATTATAGGTATTGGAATTTCCTGTTAGTGAAATTTGGCTGTTAGTAAATGTAACAAATACGAATTTATCCGAAGTTACGAATTATCCCAAATAACGGATCCCGCATCTAAACAAATGGAAAGTAACAAATTAACCACTTGACAACTGAGCACTTAAACCCCCCTCCTGCCCAGACCAATTTTCAGCTTTCAGCGCTCTCACACTTTGAATGACAATTACTCAGTCATGTAATACTGTACCCAAATGAATTTTTTGTCCTTTTTTTCATACAAATAGAGCTTTTCTTTTGGTGGTATTTGATCACCTCTGGGTTTTTTATTTTTTGCGCTATAAATGAAAAAAGACCGAAAATTTTGAAAAAAAAAAACGCATTTTTCTTAGTTTCTGTGATAAAATTTTGCAAATTATTAATTTTTCTTCATAAATTTTGGCCACAATTTATACTGCTACATATCTTTGGTAAAAATAACCGCAATTGTGTATATTATTTGGTCTTTGTGAAAGTTAGAGAGTCTACAAACTATGGTGCAAATCATAAAAAATTAATCAAATCTGATGTACTGGTGGCCTATCTCATTTCTTGCGACCCGAACAAGGCAGGAAAGTACAAATACCCCCTAAATGACCCCTTTTTTGAAAGTAGACATTCCAAGGTATTTAGTAAGATGCATGGTGAGGTTTTTGATGTTGTCATTTTTTCCCACAATTCTTTGCAAAATGAAGATTTTTTTTTTCCCACAAAATTGTCATTGTAATAGGTTATTTCTCTCACATGGCATGTATATACCACAAATAACACCCCAAAATACATTCTGCTACTCCTCCTGAGTATTATGATACCACATGTGTGGGACTTTTTCACAGCCTGGCCACGTAGAGAGGCCCAAAATGCACCATCACGTGTTCTAGGAGTATAAATTACACATCTAACTTGTTGACTACCTATTACACTTTTGAAGGCCCTATAGCACCAGGACAATGACACGTGACACTGATGTGGCACAGATGACAGATGGCACTGATACGTGGCACTGATGACACTGATGTGGCACTGATGACAGATGGCACTAATACGTTAGACTGGTGACAGATGGCACTAATACGTGGCAGTGATGACAGATGGCACTACTACGTGGCGCTGACAGATGGGACTAATACGTGGCACTGATGACACGTGACACTGATGACAGATGGCACTAATATGTGGCACTGATGACACATGGCACTGATGACACATGGCACTAATACGTGGCACTAATGACACGTGGCACTGATGACACGTGGCACTAATGACAGATGGCACTAATGACAGATGGCACTAATACGTGGCACTGATGACATGTGGCACTGATGACACGTGACACTGATGACAGTTGGCACTGATACGTGGCACTGATGACAGATGGCACATGACACTGACAGGTGGCACTGATGACAGATGGCACTAATATGTGGCACTGATGACAGATGGCACTGATGACAGATGGCACTTATACGTGGCACTGGGGACAGATGGCAGTGGGGACAGATGACAGTGGGGACAGATGGCAGGGACATGACAGTGGGGACAGATGGCAGTAGGGACACTTTTTTTTCGTTTTTTTTTTTTACTTACCGCTGCAGCAGTTTGCTCTCCCTCCTCACACGCTGTCTCTGTGTGAGGAAGGAGAGCCGGCGATGAGAGATGATCTCATATGTTTACATATGAGATCATCTCTCATTGGCACCGCCGATCGCGCTGAAAACGGCCGCTATAATTGGCCGTTTTCAGAGATCTGTGACTGGCTGTGTCCAAGGGACACGGCCAGCACAGAACTTCCCCTATGCACGCCCGCGGGAGCGCGCATCGCGGAAGTAAACAGGAGGACGTCCAGGGACGGCCTCCCGGCAATTAGCGTCCGTCTTTCGGCTATAGCGCAGGCGCGAAGAGGTTAATAATAATAAATAACAATAATAATAATAAAAACTTTTCATTCATTTTATTATTAATTCGTTCTGTTCCATTTGTTTAGATACGGCATTCATTATTTTGGATAAATTTGTATTCGTTATGTTCACTAACAGCCAAATTTGAAAGGAAATTCCAATACCTATCATTTAATAGTTATTGTTAGTTAGTTAGTAAGTTAGTTAGTTATTCTTTCGAATTTTCGGATTTTCTTTCTTATTTTTGGATTTTCAAATTTTTCGAATTTACAAATTTTCAAATTTACGAATTTACGAATTGCGATCATAACGAATGACCCGAAAAAAGAAAAAAAAAACCTGCATGAAACAAAAACGAACACATTTTTCAGCAGTGCACATGTCTACTCCTGATGCAAGCAGTGGGCTGACCCTTGGGAGGGGTTATGCAAATGCCTTGACAGGTCAGTTCAGAGGAGTGGGTAATATTTGCATGCAGACTGACCTAGGTATTCCCCACATGTGACAACAAGCTTCCACAATTGAAACAATCCAAAAAATTAAAAGGGACGGGCCAGGGATAGGTCAGGTTGGGGTAGAAAGGGTTGGACAATACTGGATGCCCACCAGCCAGAAAATAAGACGGGTTCTATAACTATTGCTGCAGCTTCTAATGCACAGTGTGAAATGCTCACAGTGTGCAGTGAAATCTGAGTAAGCAAGTTCAATAGAGGAGAGGAGCCTCTACAAGACTGCAGGGAAAGCTGGAGTAAGTTTGCATTATTGCATTAACAATATTAATTAAAATAACATCTGATGATCCTGCCATTGAAGTCCTGGTTCAGGCACTTCCTGTTATCAGGTAAAAACACTCTGTCCCTGTCTCCCAATTGTGTTCTCACCTTCAACATAGGTCAACTGAGAAAGGATTTCTGCCCCTCGTGGGAAGGCTTGCCTCAATAGTGGGAGGAGCTCACTGTGTGTGGACCCTCATAGTACAGATATAATAGAGCACAGAACATTCATACTACTGGTATACAGTGCTGAAGGTGGAACACCGAAGCTGCCAGGTATCAGGAGTCGAGGATAGTGGCTCTGTTTGCAGGTAAGTACCTGGAGGGGTTTGCGCCCCCCCCCCAAAAAAAAAGTATCACCAGCCACCACTGTTGTACTACTTTATCCACAAAGGGACAGGATGTTCCCAGCCTGTAATAGGCAGTTTCTGAATTAACACTACAGACTGTTAGTTCCCCCTGGAGTGATCAGCAGGATTTGTACATGTGAACCAAGAGTTCTGAACATTGTTCGAGTTGGGCATCCTATAATTCCCTACCCCATCCAAGTTATCAACCCCTAATAAAACGTCAAAAAAACAAGCCAATGGCTGTCTTCTGTGTTGCAATGCATGAAGGAAAAGCTGCGTGCCTGGCCATGTAGCAGTGCGGAATCCTAACTCAGCAGCTCCTACGTGTTGTGTGCTACATTTGGGGGCTCGTCCAGGATATTGCCCATGGTACCCTACAGGGTCGTTGCCCCTAGCAACCAGAGATCATCGATCCAGAGATTGTTTCTTGCTATCCAAGTCCACAAGGGGCTGATGAAGGGTAGCCGGAATTGTGTTTTGGTGAACTGCAAATGTCAAGTTGCGGTTCGAGCGCCGTTGTCCATAGCAAGCACGGGAGGTTGCTGCCAACCAGCTATATTGCATGCCTAGTTGCCCCAACCGTGGCTTTGGGGTGGCTACTTGTGATACACCAGAGTTTGCTCTAATTTTTACGCTCTCTGTACTTCCCTTGTTGTACCACTTAGGTTATACGTATGATTTTGGCACCTTGTTACCTCTACTCTTATACCCTCTTTCACATTATATTAGATAGTAGATACCATTGGTGTTTGCCTGCCCCACTGTTCAGCTTGCTATATACTAAACTCTTCTTTTTTTCTTTTTCTTTTTCCTTCTCTTCTTCTGCATTTTTGTCTGCACCTTTTTCTGCATCTTTTTATTTTTCTTGTGCGTCTTTTTTACTGCATTTTTCTTACTACATTTTATTGTATTTACAGACCCCCTTTGCTCCTCTTTAGTGTGTCTGACTGCTTACCGGTCCCGTATGTTGCACAGGGTCTTGTGTCCAGCTACGTCTGCATGTGCCCTGCTGAGTTTAGTATGATATCCCACTGGAAGATACCGTTAATATGCACCTGATGTCTTGTACATGATGATTATTTGTAAGCGTGCATTTTGATCCTGCCATATTATGGTCCATATGTTAACCTTACTTATTAAATATTGTATTGACTGTTTCTTTATTGTATCTATAGATTTTGTGCACCCTTTTCTTCTCCCCTAAAGAAGGAATATACAAAACATATTCCGAAACGCGTTGTGAACACCTTGAAGCCTGTTGGGCCATTATTCCATCCAGGCTGGCTCCGTGCTCCAGCCCACCTTACGAATTGGGTGCTTGTTTTGGTGTTTTATCATCATGCTATGCTCCTATGTATTTTATTGGCCCCTCTTAGGAAATACTTTTATATTATGTGAGAAATAAACTTTTTTACACTCCCCTAACCTGCCTATAAAGTCAATGAATATTTGCTTTAATAATACTAAACCGCCTCTCTGCCAATCAGGTGCTCGGATCTGTTACCCGTCACTTGATTGGCTAAAACGACAGGCGCTGTGATTGGACACCAGGCGTCCAATCATAGCAGAGGATGGGAGAAGACATCAACGAGCTGTCCCACCGAGACTGGTAAGTGCAGACGGTGGGCACACTGGCAGCATTTGATATGGCACTGTGGCTGAGTTTGATGGGGCACAGTGGGAGCAATTAATGGGCACAGTGGCGACAATTGATGGGCACAGTGGCGGCAATTGATGGGCACAGTGGCGGCAATTGATTGACACAGTGGCGGCAATTGATGGGCACAGTGGCGGCATTTTATAGGGCACAGTGGCTGCATTTGATGGGGCACAGTGGCTGCATTTGATGGGGCACAGTGGCTGCGTTTGATGGCACAGTGGTGGCAATTGATGGCACGGTGGAAGCAATTGATGGGCATAGTGGCAGCAATTGATGGGCACAGTGGCGGCAATTGATGGGCACAGTGACGGCAATTGATGGGCACAGTGGCTGCGTTTGATGGCACAGTGGCGGCAATTGATGGGCACAGTGGCTGCATTTTATGGGGCAAGTGGCTGCATTTGATGGCACAGTGGCTGCATTTGATGGCACAGTGGCTGCGTTTGATGGCCACACTGGCGGCAATTGATGGGCACAGTGGCGGCAATTGATGGGCACAGTGGTGGCATTTTATAGGGCACAGTGGCTGCATTTGATGGGGCACAGTGGCTGCATTTGATGGGGCACAGTGGCTGCGTTTGATGGCACAGTGGTGGCAATTGATGGCACAGTGGAAGCAATTGATGGGCACAGTGGCAGCAATTGATGGGCACAGTGGCGGCAATTGATGGGCACAGTGACGGCAATTGATGGGCACAGTGGCTGCATTTTATGGGGCGAGTGGCTGCATTTGATGGCACAGTGGCTGCATTTGATGGCACAGTGGCTGTGTTTGATGGCCACAGTGGCGGCAATTGATGGGCACAGTGGCGGCAATTGATGGGCACAGTGGCGGCATTTTATAGGGCACAGTGGCTGCATTTGATGGGGCACAGTGGCTGCATTTGATGGGGCACAGTGGCTGCATTTGATGGGGCACAGTGGCTGCGTTTGATGGCACAGTGGTGGCAATTGATGGCACGGTGGAAGCAATTGATGGGCACAGTGGCAGCAATTGATGGGCACAGTGGCGGCAATTGATGGGCACAGTGACGGCAATTGATGGGCACAGTGGCTGCGTTTGATGGCACAGTGGCGGCAATTGATGGGCACAGTGGCTGCATTTTATGGGGCAAGTGGCTGCATTTGATGGCACAGTGGCTGCATTTGATGGCACAGTGGCTGCGTTTGATGGCCACACTGGCGGCAATTGATGGGCACAGTGGCGGCAATTGATGGGCACAGTGGTGGCATTTTATAGGGCACAGTGGCTGCATTTGATGGGGCACAGTGGCTGCATTTGATGGGGCACAGTGGCTGCGTTTGATGGCACAGTGGTGGCAATTGATGGCACAGTGGAAGCAATTGATGGGCACAGTGGCAGCAATTGATGGGCACAGTGGCGGCAATTGATGGGCACAGTGACGGCAATTGATGGGCACAGTGGCTGCATTTTATGGGGCGAGTGGCTGCATTTGATGGCACAGTGGCTGCATTTGATGGCACAGTGGCTGTGTTTGATGGCCACAGTGGCGGCAATTGATGGGCACAGTGGCTGCGTTTGATGGCACAGTGGCGGCAATTGATGGGCACAGTGGCTGCATTTTATGGGGCACAGTGGCTGAGATTGATGGTACAGTGAGGCTGCAATTGGTGGGGGGGTTTTCTGAATTTTTCAGTTTGTTTGCCCCCCCCCTCCAAATTTTGACCACCAGCCGCCACTGACAGGGAGAGCATGCAAACTCCATGCAGATAGTGTCCTGGTCAGGATTTGGACTGAGGACCCCAGTGCTGCAAGGCAGAGGTACTAACCACTAATAGAAAGTCATGCAATCATAATACAGCTGTACAGAGTGTACCGCTCTCACCGTCCAGGGATTATAGGTTCAAAATCCATCTAGCATGCTGCGCTGATAGAGCTCAGGCATCGCGTACTCTTCTTTGTCTTTACACGTTAAGCCCAATCACGTGGCTATACCAGGTACTGTGGACCTCATATAACACACTATTAATATAGCAGGTATAACGAAAACTGACACTGATCCTGTCGCCATAGATACCGGCTCCTCTAGTGCTTTCTCCGAATTAGCCGGTATTCTGAGACCTTTCCCTGCCGACATTTCTCTACCTGATTAGTTCTCATTCCATTTGAAGTCCCTCCGGATTGCTGCATCCTTGGAGCCAGGAGTACATATATATTGAATGAGACACCGCCGCACTCTGCGCTCTCTCTATCCAACGCAGGATATTAATGAGAGAAAAATAAATAAATAAATAAATAGGTAAAAACATAGCCGGCTTATCCCTAAACGCAGATGTACAGCATGTGTATTGATTATTAATGGCACGTTGCCGGATCATGGCTGGGAATAATGAGAT
The DNA here is from genome assembly GCF_042186555.1 of Aquarana catesbeiana. Lineage (NCBI taxonomy): Eukaryota > Metazoa > Chordata > Amphibia > Anura > Ranidae > Aquarana > Aquarana catesbeiana. Next base: position 29,418,904 of record NC_133336.1, on the reverse strand, counting down.
GATGACCCGATGTGTGTTATAAAGGGGCGTCTGGCCTTTATCTAATAAGGGAAAGTACGGCACGGCATGCAAAGTGCAGCAACGCTTGTGAGTGCATTCCGTAAGAGGAGCGATGATCTGTGAGGGTCACACCCAACCAATAATTAAAGTGCATGCAATACCCAAAATCTATTTCTCAGTATAAATGACGTCATGGTTTTGATTTACTAAAGGCAAACAGACTGTTCACTTTGCAAGGGAATTCCCTCCAGAGCTTATTGAGTGAAGTGAAGCTCCGCTGACTTTCATCATTCAATTTGGGGGTGCATGCGTGAATAGGCAGTAGCAACAACTGCCTCCACCCCTCCACCCCTATATCCCTTTAATTCAATCATGCGCAAGCAAAATGGTGTTTTTTTGTTTTTTTTAATTCTTCTTTACTATTAGGTTTTTTTATTTAAAAAAAAAAAATATTTATTTTATTACTTTTAGACCCCTTTCACACTGAGGCGCTTTTAGCGCTAAAAATAAAAGCACCTCTCAAGCCACCCCAGTGTGAAAGCCCGAGTGCTTTCCCACTGGGGCGGTGCGCTTGCAGGACGGGAAAAAAAGTCCTGCAAGCAGCATCTTTGGGGCGGTGTAGGGACGGTGTATACACTGCTCCTACAGCACCCCTGAATGGGCAGCGCTACCGAAGCGCCTGCAAATCGAATTTGGCAGCGCCGCAACACGGGCGGTATTAACCCTTTCTTCAGCCGCTAGCGGGGGTTAAAGGAGCCCCGCTATCGGCCAGAAAGCGCCGCTATAAGAGCGGTAAAGTGCCGCTAAAACTAGCGGCACTTTACCGCTGACGCCCGCACCGGCCCAGTGTGAAAGGGGTCTTACAATATGCACGTGATAGCATGTTCTTTGCAAAGTGAAATTTCACTGTCCATTTGTGTCCTTACATCCAGGGCATCCAAAAGCTTAAAACAGCATATTATATACTCACAATAAAAAAAGTAAGAGCGCATATAGTCCACAAGAAAGAGCCCACTCAACATACAACACAGTCACGAAGAAAGAAAGCAGCCCCAGCGTTCGGATCACTGTGTGGGCAGCTGACAGGTGAAGACCTGGGCTGGATGCCGGAATTCTCTGCTACTGCTCGGCTCGCTCTATCCCAAGGACAACACTCAATGGACAGGGGTCTCCTGTAAAAGTGAGGTAGCAGGTCAGCCAAGACGCCATAACCATATCAATGAATAATGCAGTGCACTATGACCCTAGAAAGTCTTTGGTTGTTATGGTGCTGGTAACAGGCCGCTGGCCTAGGGCAAACTGGGTCTTGTGCTTGTGGCACACTGGGGGAGCTCAGATAGCAGGGGGTGTGTCCTATGCCTACATCCTCTTGCTAATAGGTGCCCCTCGTTCCCATCTCAAAAAGTTGGGAGGTATGCTAAAAGTGTTCTATCGGGTTGAGGTCAGGACTCTGTACAGGTCAGTCAAGTTCCTCCACCCCAAACCCACTCATCCATGTCTTTATGGACCTTGCTTTGTGCACTGGTCCATATCATTTGGTGGAGGGGGGATTATGATGTGGGGTTGTTTTTCAGGGGTTGGGTTTGGCCCCTTAGTTCCAGTGAAGGGAACTGTTAAGGTGTCAGCATACCAAGACATTTTGGACAATTTAATGCTTCCAACTTTGTGGGAATAGTTTGAAGTTTGGGGATGGCCCCTTCCTGTTCCAACATGACTGCACAAAGCAAGGTCCATAAAGACATGGATGAGCGGGTTTGGGGTGGAGGAACTTGACTGGCCTGCACAGAATCTTGACCTCAACCCGATAGAACACCTTTGGGATGAATTAGAGCGGAGACTGCGAGCCAGGCCTTCTTGTCCAATATCAGTGCCTGACCTCACAAATGCTCTACTGGAATAATGGTCAAACATTCCCATAGACACACTCCTAAACCTTGTGGACAGCCTTCCCAGAAGAGTTGAAGCTGTTATAGCTGCAAAGGGTGGGCCAACTCAATATGGAACCCTACAGACTAATGCCCCGTACACACGGTCGGATTTTCCGATGGAAAATGTCCGATCGGAGCGTGTTGTCGGATATTCCGACCGCGTGTGGGCTCCATCGGACATTTTCCATTGGATTTTTTCGGCACACACAAAGTTGGAGAGCAGGAGATAAAATTTTCCGACAACAAAACCCGTTGTCGGAAATTCCGATCGTGTGTACACAAATCTGACGGACAAAGTGCCAGGCATGCTCAGAATATATAAAGAGATGAAAGCTATTGGCCACTGCCCCGTTTATAGTCCCGACGTAGGTGTTTTACGTCACCGCGTTCAGAACGATCGGATTTTCCGACAACTTTGTGTGACCGTGTGTATGCAAGACAAGTTTGAGCCAACATCCATCGGCAAAAATCCTAGGATTTTGTTGTCGGAATGTCCGAACAAAGTCCGACCGTGTGTACGGGGCATAAGACTGGGATGCTATTAGAGTTCATGTGTGTGTAAAGGCAGGCGTCCCAATACTTTTGGTAATGTAGTGTATGTGAACCTGGCTTCAAGCAACAACAAAAAATGGTACTATCAAAGGTAGAGGTCACCATCAGCCTCAATGTTCCTCAACAAAGGTTTCCAGTAACCTCCCCAACACAAGGCAGTCTTTGCACTGTACACATTGAGTACTTTCGAATGATATTCATATATGGCCTCACAATGGTATGTGGTAAACCTTCACCAGATGATGGACACGGCTGGAAACTCAGCTAAAAGCCTCGGTGAGCTGTCTATAGGATCTGAAGTGACTGCTCATTTGATTAGGAAATCCACAAAAACCAAAAAAAAAAAAAGAAATTTTCATATTAATCAGACTAAGAATTGAAAAGCGGGGGGGTTCTACTGATATCTGCCACATTAACCCGTCTTATGTTTCAATATGGAGAACCTGTCTGCTCGATTCCACATGGGGCCGTTGGCCGTCTGCCATAGCAGAAGAGCGGATATTCTTCCGGTTTCTAAGATCACGTGACGAAATGGATGGCTGACAGCAGATCTTTACTTCAGGAATAAGGATCACCAATTAAAGCAGATTAGGAAAACTGCAATCTCAGCTGCGGTGGAAGAACACGAAACAGAAGGTACTTTCACTCCGCTGGGCCCAGAAAAAATGCCAAGTTTACTCTTCAACTCTGCTGTGCCTAATCACCTGAAACTTACAATGAAATCTTATTAAGGCGGTATTAAACCCAAAACCCAAAATGTAATAAATTGCAGCTTAGAGATCAATAGATGTGATGGCTGCATTCGTTTTCTTTTTTTTTTTTAGGCTTTTTCCTTCTGGTGTGTTACTGGCCTGATCACCTGGTGGTGTAACCTGTACATGGGTTATCCCTCTTTTTTTCTGAAGGTACATGTGCAGGTAGACCAGCCAGGGATTAAAGTAGAACTATAGGCAAAACTTTTTTTTTTTTTTTTTCATTTTGGATAGAGTAAGTTTTTTTTTGCCATCTTTGTCCCATTGGGAAGATTTACCTTCACTTCCTGTCCCATAGCCAAACAGGAAGTGAGAGGAGCCAGGAGTGCCACTGAGGGACCCCAGAAGAGGAGGATCGGGCCATTTGAGAAGAGGCGGAACCAGGAGCGCCGCTGAGGAACCCCAGAAGAGGAGATAGGGCCATTTGAGAAGAGGCGGAGCCAGGAGCGCCACTGAGGGACCCCAGAAGAGGAGGATCGGGCCATTCGAGAAGAGGCGGAGCCAGGAGCGCCACTGAGGGACCCCAGAAGAGGAGGATCAGGCCACTCGAGAAGAGGCGGAGCCAGGAGTGCCGCTGAGGGACCCCAGAAGAGGAGGATCAGGCCACTCGAGAAGAGTTGGAGCCAGGAGCGCTGCTGAGGGACCCCAGAAGGAGGAAGATCAGGCCACTCAAGAAGAGGTGGAGCCAGAAGCACTGCTGAGGGACCCCAGAAGAGGAGGATCAGGTCACTCGAGAAGGGATGGAGCCAGGAGCGCTGCTAAGGGACTCCAGAAGGTGGAAGATCAGGCCACTCGAGAAGAGGCGGAGCCAGGAGCGCCACTGAGGGACACCAGAAGAGGAAGATCAGGCCACTCGAGAAGAGGCGGAGCCAGGAGAGCTGCTGAGGGACCCCAGAAGAGGAGGATCGGGCCACTCGAGAAGAGGCAGAGCCAGAAGCACTGCTGAGGGACCCCAGAAGAGGAGGATCAGGTGACTCGAGAAGGGGTGGAGCCAGGAGCACTGCTAAGGGACCCCAGAAGGCAGAAGATCAGGCCACTCGAGAAGAGACGGAGCCAGGAGCGCCACTGAGGGACACCAGAAGAGGAAGATCAGGCCACTCGAGAAGAGGTGGAGCCAGGAGAGCTGCTGAGGGACCCCAGAAGAGGAGGATCGGGCCACTCGAGAAGAGGCAGAGCCAGGAGAGCTGCTGAGGGACCCCAGAAGAGGAGGATCAGGCCACTCGAGAAGAGGCAGAGCCAGGAGCGCCGCTGAGGGACCCCAGAAGAGGAGGATCAGGCCACTCGAGAAGAGGTGGAGCCAGGAGCGCTGCTGAGGGACCCCAGAAGAGGAGGATCGGGCCACTCGAGAAGAGGTGGAGCCAGGAGCGCTGCTGAGGGACCCCAGAAGAGGAGGATCGGGCCACTCGAGAAGAGGCGGAGCCAGGAGAGCTGCTGAGGGACCCCAGAAGAGGAGGATCAGGCCACTCGAGAAGAGGCGGAGCTAGGAGAGCTGCTGAGGGACCTCAGAAGAGGAGGATTGGGCCACTCGAGAAGAGGTGGAGCTAGGAGCGCTGCTGAGGGACCCCAGAAGAGGAGGATCGGGCCACTTGAGAAGAGGTGGAGCCAGGAGTGTAGCTGAGGGACCCCAGAAGAGGAGGATCGGGACACTCGAGAAGAGGTGGAGCCAGGAGCGCCACTGAGGGACCCCAGAAGAGGAGAATCAGGCCACTCGAGAAGAGGCAGAGCCAGGAGCACCGCTGAGGGACCCCAGAAGAGGAGGATCGGGACACTCGAGAAGAGGCGGAGCCAGGAGAGCTGCTGAGGGACCCCAGAAGGAGGAAGATCAGGCCACTCAAGAAGAGGTGGAGCCAGAAGCACTGCTGAGGGACCCCAGAAGAGGAGGATCAGGTCACTCGAGAAGGGATGGAGCCAGGAGCGCTGCTAAGGGACTCCAGAAGGTGGAAGATCAGGCCACTCGAGAAGAGGCGGAGCCAGGAGCGCCACTGAGGGACACCAGAAGAGGAAGATCAGGCCACTCGAGAAGAGGCGGAGCCAGGAGAGCTGCTGAGGGACCCCAGAAGAGGAGGATCGGGCCACTCGAGAAGAGGCAGAGCCAGAAGCACTGCTGAGGGACCCCAGAAGAGGAGGATCAGGTGACTCGAGAAGGGGTGGAGCCAGGAGCACTGCTAAGGGACCCCAGAAGGCAGAAGATCAGGCCACTCGAGAAGAGACGGAGCCAGGAGCGCCACTGAGGGACACCAGAAGAGGAAGATCAGGCCACTCGAGAAGAGGTGGAGCCAGGAGAGCTGCTGAGGGACCCCAGAAGAGGAGGATCGGGCCACTCGAGAAGAGGCAGAGCCAGGAGAGCTGCTGAGGGACCCCAGAAGAGGAGGATCGGGCCACTCGAGAAGAGGCGGAGCCAGGAGCGCCGCTGAGGGACCCCAGAAGAGGAGGATCGGGCCACTCGAGAAGAGGTGGAGCCAGGAGCGCTGCTGAGGGACCCCAGAAGAGGAGGATCGGGCCACTCGAGAAGAGGTGGAGCCAGGAGCGCTGCTGAGGGACCCCAGAAGAGGAGGATCGGGCCACTCGAGAAGAGGCGGAGCCAGGAGAGCTGCTGAGGGACCCCAGAAGAGGAGGATCAGGCCACTCGAGAAGAGGCGGAGCTAGGAGAGCTGCTGAGGGACCTCAGAAGAGGAGGATTGGGCCACTCGAGAAGAGGTGGAGCTAGGAGCGCTGCTGAGGGACCCCAGAAGAGGAGGATCAGGCCACTCGAGAAGAGGCGGAGCTAGGAGAGCTGCTGAGGGACCTCAGAAGAGGAGGATTGGGCCACTCGAGAAGAGGTGGAGCTAGGAGCGCTGCTGAGGGACCCCAGAAGAGGAGGATCGGGCCACTTGAGAAGAGGTGGAGCCAGGAGTGTAGCTGAGGGACCCCAGAAGAGGAGGATCGGGACACTCGAGAAGAGGTGGAGCCAGGAGCGCCACTGAGGGACCCCAGAAGAGGAGAATCAGGCCACTCGAGAAGAGGCAGAGCCAGGAGCACCGCTGAGGGACCCCAGAAGAGGAGGATCGGGACACTCGAGAAGAGGCGGAGCCAGGAGAGCTGCTGAGGGACCCCCAGAAGAGGAGGCTCGGGCCACTCGACAAAAAGCGGAGCTAGGAGAGCTGCTGAGGGACCCCAGAAGAGGAGGATCGGGACACTCGAGAAGAGGCAGAACTGCACAGAGGAGGTAAGTATGACAAGTTTGTTTTTGTTTTTTTTTTAAACAACAAACGTTTACATATCCTTTAAGGGAATTCCTTGGGGACCCCCAGATCACCAGAACTAGTGTCCCCATTAGAAGATCTCCCCTCTATAACTTTTCTGGGGAGAACCCAAAATGTGGGATTTTTATTTACTTTCACTTTCAATGATAATAATAGTAAACAGGACAAATAGAGAGGAGGGGGGGGGGGGATCTCCTTAACGGGGACACAGATCACAATAAAAGCTGATAGGGGTTCTAATCCATCTCCACTCTATCCAAAACTAAAAAAAAAAAAGTTTTGCCTTTAGTTATACTTTTATTTAATGAAAAATAATTGGAATGGAGGAATGTTCTAATATATGAAGCAAATGTGTCTGGAGCCCGGGTAGTCACTGGCAGTACATAGGGAAAACTTTGCTTACCCCGACCACGCTCTCTCCATCTATATTGTACTCGGTGTGCATTATGTGATGATTGCCGATGTATTTCTGTAATCTACATTCCAAGCAGTGCGTACTTTGTACATGACGCGGGCAAGGCTTGTACATTTGTCTGTAATGTCCTTTTCTTGGAATACAAATAAAAACCATTGAGAAGTAAAGGATGTGTATTATGTGCTGCACTTTATTGAATACATAGCGGAACTTCACTCTCTCCATCGACATTGCCTATTTTTAATCCTTATGCTCCTAGTTTTATTAAAGCTGTCCTTTAGTAAAGTGCTCCAGTCCGTGATTTTGTCTAGGCTAAGATAATGTTATCAATCCGCCGCTCACGATCGGATTGTACAATGTAACTTTGTAACAAGTCACAAGGTGAGAGGCTGATGTGTGTCATACTTTTGTGAACACAAGGCACCAGGATTTACATGACTGTGTCTTCTCAGTCCAGGAAGTAAATGGTGAACATAAATGGCGCCGTCCTTCTGGAGAGAAAAGCAGATGCAGCTGTTCTGTTTCAAAGGACGGACAAAATTTGTTTTGGTTCAGATAGATTCATTATGTTGCTAATTAAGGGGTTGTAAAGGTTTGTTTTTTGTTTTTTTTTTAAAATAAGAAAGATGTCATACTTACCTCCTCTGTGCAAAAGAGCGGCCCTGATCCTCCTTTTCTGGGGTCCCTCAGCGGCGACCCTGGCTCCTCCTCCTCTCGAGTGCCCCCACGGAGAGCCGCTTTCCACGGGGGCACTCATGCGGGCGCGCTCCCCGAGTCCTGCTGCTGCATCCATTGACACAGACAGCAGGACTCGGCCCCGCCCCCCAGCTCACGTGTCACTGGATTTGATTGACAGCAGCGGGAACCAATGGCTCCCGCTGCTATCAATCTATCCAATGAGGACAGAGACAGCGGCTGGAGCTGCTGTGCTCGTCCCCGTTGCTGGAAGGATCAGGTTCAGTTAAGAAAAAGGGGGGGGGGCTCGGGGGGGGGGGGGACTGCTGCACTACAGAAGGTTTTTCACCTGGGACGGCGACACGTTTGCGGAGCATGCGCTCCTTCTTCAGGCCATCATTTCTGGCTGATTACATCACGTCCGCCCCATCGCGCGTTCCACCGCCACCAGGAAGTAGCAGTACACACCGGTACTCGGCATCCACTGGCCCGATCGGTTCCTGCTTGTGGCTTCTAATTCAGATTGATGATAAGCCTGGACTCTTGCACAGTAGTGTCTTAATGCCTTTCATCCTACTCCCTTTGTCGGTAATGTTCTTTTAGTGGAATAAAAGTTGTTTTAATGCTACACTTAGTTGGCGCTGTGTATCTCTCTCTCCTCCCCTGTCACTGAAACCGGCCCACTGAGCCATCGGCCACCCGGGAAACTCCCGCTAGTCTCGATGGCCAGTAGATGCCTGCCCATCAGTGCTGCCTATCAGTGCTCATCAATGCTGCATATATCAGTGCTGCCTATCAATGCCTATCAGTGCTGCCTATCAGTGCCCATCAGTGCTGCCTATCAGTGCTCATCAATGCTGCATATATCAGTGCTGCCTATCAATGCCTATCAGTGCTGCCTATCAGTGCCCATCAGTGCTGCCTATCAGTGCTCATCAATGCTGCATATATCAGTGCTGCCTATCAGTGCCCATCAGTGCTGCCTATCAGTGCCCATCAGTGCTGCTTATCAGTGCCGCCTATCAGTGCCCATCAGTGCTGCCTATCAGTGCTCATCAATGCTGCCTATCAGTGCCCATCAGTGCTGCCTATCAGTGCCCATCAGTGCTGCTTATCAGTGCCGCCTATCAGTGCCCATCAGTGCTGCCTATCAGTGCTCATCAATGCTGCCTATCAGTGCCCATCAGTGCTGCCTATCAGTGCCCATCAGTGCTGCCTATCAGTGCCGCCTATCAGTGCTCATCAATGCTGCATATATCAGTGCTGCCTATCAGTGCCCATCAGTGCTACATATTAGTGCCTCCTCATCAGTGCCCATCATTACCACCTATCAGTGACCATCAGTGCCACCTCATCAGCGCATATCAATGAAGGAGAAAAGTTACTTGTTTACAAAATTTTATAACAGAGATTAAGAAAAACTTTTTTTTTCGGTCTTTTTTCGTTTGTTTAGCAAAGAATAAAAACCCCAGTGGTGATTTAATAGCACCAAAAGAAAGCTCTATCTGTCCCAAAAATAATTTGTTTGGCTACAACGTTGCATGACTGCGCAATTTTCATTCAAAGTGCGACAGCGCTGAAAGCGGGCCGGAAGGTGGCAAACGTGCCCCCCGGTATTGAAGTGGTTAACTAACTAGCACTAAGCAGGAGGGGAGAACAGAGGGAAATACCAAATGGCATGAGCAAACAGGTTGCATTGGCAGTAACCCCCCTCTAGATGTCAGCATACGTCAGAACAATAGTACCCCGGTGCAGTTCAATACAGAACAGAAAATAGTACATATAGGTGTCAATTATGACTAATGACATACGCGTCTTCTTGTGGTTGGAAATCTGGTAGAGGGGGGATTATTATTATTATTATTACACATCCCAACATTTGGAGATGGGAATGAGGGACACCTACTAGAAAACCTATGTAGGCATAGGACACGCCCCCTACCACACCCCCTTAAAGGAGAATTAACCAAAAACAAAAGGTAATTAAATCCACAAGTGCTTTTTTTTACCACTTCTATTCCTTTTCAAATTTACAAATGCAGCAATTTAGAAATTGGATGAAAGGTTTAGCTCTGGGAAACACGTTTTGAAAGGAAAAAAGTGCATTTTATATACAACTATATAGATCTGACCAAAATGAGGGACGAATGAGGGGGGAAGAGGGACAGAGGGACATTGCTCCAAATCAGGGACAGTCCCTCGAAATCAGGGACAGTTGGGAGCTATGTATTATTATACAGCATTTTTATTGCGCCAAGAGTTTGCGCAGCGCTTTGCAACATGAGGGCAGACAGTACGGATTGTTAGTTACCCGTAAGGGGTCGGTGACACCTTGGTCACAGTTCTGGGGGCACCGGCTTTGCAAGCCAAAAAAGAATATCTGGACCATTCCCTTATGGTTTTGCGTTCTCATCCTTTCACAAATAATAAAAGCCTGGCGGAGGTTCTAACCCTTCTGTACTTGGCCCTACACGAACTCGGGCTTGGAAGGCCCGGTGTGGTTGCAGAGATCTGAACTGACATTACCGTACCGGCTGGCACGTGCGCGGCTTTGAACCGCTGACCTAAAAAAGTTGGTCTGATTACGGGGGTGAAAGGCAGCGCGGTACATTAAACCCCCCCCCGTGCTGCTGAAAGGCACAGCACGTGTTCGCTGTTCAGACAATAGATCAAATCTGCCGGGACTGGGACAGATGGTCCCCTGACCGGTCCTAATGAAAGGAAAAGGCAGGATGTATCCGATATCAGAGGGACTCAAGCTGTGAATAGTGGAGGCAGCACCTGCCAGGAGGGCAACCTCAGTACAGGGGGGGTGGCACCAAGTGTAAGGTTTAGGCAGGTGATGGGAAGAATGCCAGTGAGATTCCGAGTCCGATAGGTAGCCCTGTACAGGGGAGGGGGCTGGTGATATAAAACTTAAAATATGGAGGGACAAGTGCCCCATGGCGCGCACTGCCCTAAACGTTCGTACCGCTCGGCGCAACGTTCACCCGCAGCAGCTGTCAACCTCCCGTAGACTTTTACAGGCTGGACGGTGGTGCGCCTTGACCTTCTGCCCGCCCCGAAATGCCAGCGCCTCAAGCACCGGGGCTAAATCTCTGGCGTGCATGGGGTCCTAACAGGGGCGGACTGACCATTGAGCCACTCGGGCACTGCCCGAGGGCCCTGGGCCACTAGGGGGCCCCATCAGGGTTGCCAGCCTAAGTAAAACCAGGGACAGTATGTATAAATCTGTGTTTTTTTTAACATCTGTCTGTGTATACTGTGTGTACATGTATGTGTATACTGTGTGATTGTATACTGTGTGTCTGTGTATACTGTGTGTACATGTATGTGTATACTGTGTGATTGTATACTGTGTGTGTGTATACTGTGTGGCCCCTTAATCTCTGATTGCCTGGGGGCCCCATAATCTCCTATTGCCGGGGGGCCCCATGAGTTATCAGTCCGCCCCTGGGTCCTAATCACATAGCTCCCAACTGTCCCTGATTTCGAGGGACTGTCCCTGATTTGGAGCAATGTCCCTCTGTCCCTCATTCCTCCTCATCTGTCCCTCATTTTGGTCTGATCTATATAGATGTATATAAAATGCACTTTTTATCTATCAAAAAGTGTTTTTCCAGCGCTAAACCTTTCATCTGATTTCTAAATTGCTGCAGTTGTAAAACCCAAAAGCCAATATAAAGGAATAGTAGTGGTAAAAAAAAGCACTTGTGGGTTTAACCAATCTTGTTTTTTTGTCCAATTCTCCTTTAAGGGGGCGTGGCAAGGGGTGTGTCCTATGCCTGCATACTTTTGCTGATAGGTGTCCCTCATTCCCATCTCAAAAAGTTGGGAGGTATGTATGTAATAGCATGAAATCCAACCTTCATGCTGCATTCACATCTCTGCATCTCCTGAATGTGCTTTTTGTTTTTTTGGGGGGGGGGGGATCAATGCGTACGGCACCCCCTTCATTTGACATGTGTGATAGATGCACCAAAGAAGCTCCTGCAAATTTTTTGGGGTATTGGGCTTCACACACACACGTCTGCTGTCTACATTTGGGGTGCCATTAAAGCGGAGCTCCACCCAAAAGGGAAAGCTCCTCTTGTCTGCCTCCTGCCCCCCTTCACTGATACATATGGCACCTTCAGACCCCTGGGTAATTATGAGATCTGAGGTCTTTTTGACCCCAGATCTCATATTTAAGAGGTCCTGTCATGCTTTTTTTCTATTAAAAGGGATGTTTACATTCCTTGTAATAGGAATAAAAGTGACACTTTTTTTTTTTTTAAAGAACAGTCTAAAAATAAAAGGGAAAATAAATAAGAAAAAAAAAATCTTTAAACGTGCCCCATCCCTTCGAGCTCGCGTGCAGAAGCGAACGCATACATGAGAAGCGCCCGCATTTATTTATTTTTTTACACTGTTCTATTGAAAAAAAAAATTGTGTCACTTTTATTCCTATTACAAGGCATGTAAACATCCCTGTAATAGAAAAAAAGCATGACAGGACCTCTTAAATGTGAGATCTGGGGTCAAAAAGATCTCAGATCTCATATTTACACAAAAATGCAATAAAAAAATAAATAAATAAAAAAAATTTGTCAATTAAAAAATTTTTTTTTTTTAAATGGCCTTTTAAGAGCTATGGGCGGAAGTGACGTTTTGACGACTTTCACACTGGGACGTTAGCGCTAAGGCGCCACTTGTTTTAGCGGCACTTTAGCTCTGTTTTAGCGGCGCTCTTCGGCCGCTAGCGGGACGATTTTTACCCCCCAAAAATTGTAAAAAAATCACGTTTTGCGGCGCTTTAAAAACGCTTTTTAGGCGCTTTGGAAGCGCTGCCCATTCATTGCAATGGGCAGGGCATTTTGGGAGCGCTAAATACAGCGCTCCCAACCCGCCCCCAAAGATGCTGCTTTTTGCAGGACTTTTCGTGACGTCCCGCAAGTGCACCGCCCCAATGTGAAAAGACTGCAATGAATGGGAGGCGGTTTTCAGAGGCTATTTCTAGCGGCGCATGCACAGTGCAGTAGATATTGCGGGGTGCAAACACAGTAAAGCTGAGATTGCTCAAAGCCTCCTGGGATTTGAGACGTTGGTCTCCCAGAATGCCTTGGGGGGGATGAGGGGTGACATCATTCTCGTCTAGTCGAGAAAGTAGGATGTGTGAGACTGGACCCCACAGAAAAGACACCTAACCCCCCCACAGCCACCCCCTCTCCATTTTTTTTTAATATTCAATCTTGCATCGAGGAGGTTAGGAAAATTAGGCCAAGTGTTCTGTGAACAAAAACGTGCGTATTCACATACGTGAAAAACGCACATCACACTTGCGATGACATCCGTTGTTAAAGCGGTATTAAACCCAAACGCAAACATTTATTAGATTGCCGCTTACCAATTCTTAGATGTGGTGGCTGCATTCGTTTTCTTTTTTTAGGCTTTCTTTCTTCTACTTTCATCTGGTGATCCAGCCAGCAAGTCTGATGTTTTTCAACAGAACACGGTGTCCTGCAAATGTAGCAGTTAGAGGGTTGAGACAATTTACCACTGACGGGGTTCCTTACAATGTTCAGCTTTTATTTATTTATGTCAAACCTTTTTTTCTAAAACTGCTGCTGTAACTGATTATGAAGTGTGAGCCGGAGTTTGGCTTAGTTTATTTAAATGTGCCAGTGCATCTAACACTTCCCTCACCCCCAGACTGCCAATGCTGCTTTCTGTTGTGCCTCCTGTGCTCCTTCATCCAGAGTGGGAGGGGGTGCTTTAATACCACAGGTGCATTACTTGCTAGATTTCCAGGTGATAACAGAGGGGGAAAATGCCTAAAAACAGAAAACGAATGCGGCCACCACATCTGATGACTGGTAAGCTGCAATATATTACATTTTTGGTTCTGGGTTTAATGCGGCTTTAACCAGTTCCTGCTCGGGTCTATGGGAGAATGACGCCAGGGCCGGCCTCTTGTCCATCTGGGTGGACGTCATATGACGTCCTCATGGATCGCGCGCGGCTGCGCGGTGGCGTGATCTGTCACTGGCTGCTTCCACCGGACACAGCCGATGACCGATCACTTTCCTGGCACGCTGTCGATACCATGTGACTGCTGTAATCAATCACAGCGGGTCACATGACAATTGTAAACAATGGATGGCTTCCTTTCATGCTAGCCATCCATTGTGTACAATTGTGTTGCTAGCTGTGATTGGTCACAGTGATCACATGGTACTGAAAAAAATCACTTCCCCGGACTAGTACAATGTTACTATGGTAATATTATATTTCTCTGGTCAATGTGCGTAAAAAAATAGTAAAAAAAAAAAGAAAAAAAACATAATAAAAAAAATTTATGTATTTTTTTTTGTGCTGTCAGAAGTCTGTTTTCCTGATCACCCCCACAGCAGTTATATGATAAAGTTGTACTGCACTGGTGACAGTATGTTAAAAAAAAAAAAAAAAAAGATTAATCTCTTAATTTTCCAAAAAATTATGACAAAAAAATGACAACTTGAAAAAACTCACCATGCCTCTTACTAAATACCTTGGACTGTCTACTTTCCAAAAAGGGGTAATTTGGGGGGTATTTGTACTGTCCTGCTGTTTTCGGGCCTCAAGAAATGAGATCGGCCGTCAGTACATCAGGATTGATCGATTTTAACATATAAACCATAGTTTGTGGACTCTATAACTTTCCTACAGACTAAATAATCTTCACTGATGTGGGTTATTTTCATCCAAAGAAATGTAGCAGAATACATTTAGACCCCTTTCACACTGGGGCCCTTTGCAGGCGCTACAACGCTAAAAATAGCGCCTGTAAAAGCGTCCTGAAAGTGCTGCTGCTTTGTCTCCCCGAGGACTTTCACACTGGAGCGGTGCGCTAGCAGGACGGGAAAAAAAGTCCTGCTAGCAGCATCTTTGGAGCGGTGAAGGAGCGGAGTGTATACCGCTCCTTCACCGCTCCTGCCCATTGAAATCAATGGGACGGCGCGGCTATACCGCCGGCAAAGCGCCTCTGCAGAGGTGCTTTGCGGTGGTTTTTAACCCTTTCTCGGCCGCTAGCGGGGGTAAAACCGCCCCGCTAGTGGCCGAATACCGCCACTAAAACAGCGGTAAAGCCCCGCTAAAAATAGCGGGGCTTTACTGCCGACGCACCTCCCGCCCCAGTGTGAAAGGGGCCTTAGGCCTACATTTACAAAGAACAATTATTTATTTTGCAAAATTTTATAACAGAAACAAAGAAAAACATGTTTTGTTTTTTTTTTGTTTTAAATTTTCGGTCCTTTTTTTATTTATTTAGAAAAAAAAAAAAAACTGCAGTGGTGATTAAATACCACCAAAAGAAAGCTCAATTTGTGTGAAATAAATGATAAAAATGTCATATGGGTACAGTGTTGTATGACCGCGCAATTGTCATTCAAAGTGTGACAGTGCTGAAAGCTGAAAATTGTTCTGGGCAGGAAACGGGGTGAAAGTCCCCAGTATTGAAGTGGTTAAAGTGGACCTTTTTTCATCTTTCCATCTATTAAATCCTCTGCCCTTGTTGTTGTTTTAACTTTGGATAGTAAAACATTTTTTTTCTGCCAGTAAATCCCTTATACAGCCCACTTCCTGTTTCTTGTCTGGTCATTAGCCTAGGCTTAGGACATTATGCACAGCTCTCTCTATCACTCTCCTGAGAGTTTTCCAAGAAGGGAGGGGGGATGAGTCATAAGAGGGCCGATGAGAGCTGCGGAGCTGGAGGTGTGCCTCTGTGTAAATCCAGGAATTGAACAGGCAGCAACTTCAAGAGGAGTTCCACCCAGGGGGTCCATTAAAAAAAAAAAATTAAAAGTCAGCAGCTACAAATACTGCAGCTGCTGACTTTTAATTGGACACTTACCTGTCCCTGGGTCCAGCGATGCGGGGGATCGAAGCCCCGCTCGTCCCCCCCCTCCGCTCGTCGGCGCCGGCATTTCAACTGTGGGCGCCGGGCTGTGCCGCTCAATCACCTGGGACCTGTAATGGGTCCCAGATGATTGACAGGAGGGAGGGAGCAGAGCCGAGCCCTTCCTGTGCCTGGGGGGAAGTGATGTCACCAGCCCAGGCAAAGGAAGAGGCAGACTACGAGGGACCCAATAGCAAAAGGCATTTAGAGGTGAGTAAAAAAAAAAAAAAATATCCAAATGTTTTTTTGTTTTTTTTTTTTAGAATTTTTCAGGTATTTTTGTTTTTTTGTGTTGAACCCCACTTTCAGCTGCCCACAGTTAACCACTTAAGGACCGGAGATTTTTAAAAGTAAAAGTTTGACGCCATTCCACAAGTGGGCGCAATTTTAAAGCGTGACATGTTGGGTATCAATTTACTCGGTGTAACGTTATCTTTCACAATATAAAAAAAAATTGAGCTAACTTTACTGTTGTGTTATTTTTTTTTAATTCAAAAAAGTGTATTTTTTTTCCAAAAAAAGTGCGCTTGTAAGACCGCTGCGCAAATACGGTGTGACATAAAGTATTGCAACGACCGCCATTTTATTCTCTAGGGTGTTAGAAAAAAAAATGAATAATGTTTGGGGGTTCTAAGTAATTTTCTAGCAAAAAAAAAACAAAACTGTTTTTAACTTGTAAACAATAAATCTCAAAAATAGGCTCGGTGGTTAAATTACACCCAGGAGGACTCTATGTACTAATTAGGTGACTGCTGAAGGCAATTGGTTCCATTAGATCTTAGTTAGGGGTATTGGAGTAAAGGGGGCTGAATACAAATGCCCCCCCACACTTTTCACATATTTATTTGTAAACAATTTTGAAAAACATTTATCATTTTCCTTCCACTTCACAATTATGTGCCACTTTGTGTTGGTCTATCACATAAAATCCCAATAAAATACATTCACGTTTTTTGGTTGTAACATGACAAAATGTGGAAACTTTCAAGGGGTATGAATACTTTTTCGAAGGAACCGCATAATCAAAATTGTCCTCGATTTGCATATGTGATAAAGACTGGTCTGTAAACTCTTTGGGGAGGCAGAGGCTGATGTGCAATATTCAGCTTCAGGAAATAAGAAAGACCGCGCAAGGAGACAGGCGGCATTTCCCCCGCGAAGGCCTAAAACCTTCGTTCCAAACAGCAGCCAAATATCTTTTCTCCTTGACATACATGCTGCCAAGTCCCATGCCTTGCCCCGAGCTTTATCATTTTAGACCTACTCCGGTAATGAAGAGGTTAACGTCATTGGAGGCTCGCAGGCTGACATATTTGTGGCCTCTGTAAATTATTCACTCACAGACTCGCGAGTCGGAAGCGTCCCGGTACATCTGAGGCCCCGAGGAATCAGGAGGAGTCACCCGAGGACTCCGAGCGACATATGATTAGGTCAATTATTCAGGAGATATTCAACATTAATTGGATTATTTCTACGTTGCTTTTTTTCTTTTTCTCAGCAGATCACCGGCACACCGCGACTTCATGCAACCTGTGTGTTCCCGGCGCAACTTCCCTCCTTGTAGAATTTTCTTAATAAAAGAGATGAAGCCGTGCGTTCTGGCTGTCCCCGGCATGATTTATGTTACGCCATCACATTTAAATATTTATAGAAATCATTTCTTAGTTAGCCGGCTCCTTTAATCGCAGGCAAACATGTGAATTTGATGAGGCAATGCAGTGACGGTGCAGATTTCCCACCATTCGCGCTCTTGGAAGAAAGGACGCCTTCTAGCGCCAAAAATTGCGCTATGCAAATGACACGCCAGTCAGGATAACAGAACCACTTCCCAGATGCCAAGCTGTTATAGGCCGGGTGGGAAGTGGTTAAAGACACATGAACTTTAATGACATCCCAGTCTTAGTCTGTAGGGTTTAATATTGAGTTGGCCCACCCTTTACAGCTATAACAGCTTCAACTCTTCTGGGAAGGCCGTCCACAAGGTTTAGGAGTGCGTCTATGGGAATGTTTGACCATTCTTCCAGAAGAGCATTTGTGAGGTCAGCAAAGAGCAGTTGCTCCAAATCTTAGTAAATAAGCAGAAGCTCTGCTGACTTCCATCATCCAATCATGTGCAAGCAAAAATGCTATTTTTTAATTTTCCTTGCACATGATTGGGTATTCTTTGCAAAGTGAAGTTTTACCTCATTTGCTAAGCTGTGGAGCAACTGAACTTTGCAAAGTGCACAGTCTATTTTTGCCTTTGGTAAATCAACCCCACTGTGTCTATGCACATATAGTCATTTAAAGACAACCCCCCCCCCTGACAGCAGGTCCTGAAGGTTGGAGCAGCAGTGCTTTGGCAAAAAAAAACTCTTGACACGTGCAAACGCACGTAGCACTAGGTGTGTTTAGCGCTTGAGCATTAATTCATTTCAGTGACCAGAATAAATAATCATTCTGACCAAGGAAATGACATGGCAAGCGATTGACACGCCTAAATGCGCTTACATGTGGCAAGCAGACTCGCTGTCTCTCCTTGCTGTCTCCATTGCATCTTTGGCCAGCCTCCAGAGCTCCAGCCCGAGGTAAAGCCCCTCCCCGGCAGGGGTCCTTCAAGGGCCACCGACAGCCTCTGCCCAGCACTGCTTCTCCATCTTCCACCCGACTCCCCTGCTAGCATGGCTCATGTCTATTTAAGGGTTCCTTCGTTTATTGCCAGGCCCCCAACCTGGGGATTGGCTAAGCCCATCCAAATATTCAAGGCAACCCCTCCGAACTTCCTAACTTAGCTGCCCATAAGACACAGCACCAACCACATCAAAAGCTGGTGCTTAAATACCCTTCTGGTAAGAGGACACACCCAATGTTGTTACTGAAAACTCTGCAACTCCTGGTTGTAGTTGAGGTCCTTGGAGTCCTGGAAGATCCTGCAAGGAATCCTAGACGACTTTGCAGTGATCTTGCGAGGAATCCTTGAGGATCCGGCAAGGATCGGGCAAGGAATCCTGGATGACCCGGCAAGGTTTCTGGGAGTAATGTATGGTTAATATTGTCAGGTAAATTGATTCATTGCATGCATGACTAACCTTAGAATTGACACTGAGCTCCTGGGATCTGAGGTCCTGAAAAAAGACTGAGGAGCTACCAAGGACAGAGCTGTTGACTGAAAAATGAAGGTTAAAAGATAATTCCCTGAACTGTCTTCACTGATCATTTCTGTCCACAGCTCTGGTCCCTAGGAATGTACTGACTATGCTGACAGCTCTCCTGCTACCTGACCTTGATATAGACATACTTTAAGCTAAGATCAATGACAATGGGGAGGTCATGTGGGGGTGCTATCAAAATTGTGATAAGAAATATTACATATACTGTAAGTATGTCGTCAACGTACCAACCAGCCAGCGTGAGCAGCTGGGAGAGCAGTGAAGTGATGGCTTTTTAAGAAATGGTCCATTGGAAAGGTAAGTCTAGTCAATCTTTTAGCAGGTATGTTTTAAGTACCAGTGACCCACTTCTGTTAGGGTCACTTCAGGCTGATAATCTCATGTCTAGAGGTTCTGCTTGATGCTGCTGTCTGGCCTCCATCATGGTAAATGTGCAATCAGAATTTTTTTTTAGTAAAGTGACAGGGTCTCTTAAAAGCCCACACCCTGTCCAGTTATCCTGACCATTATAGCGCTCCCCTGCTGCTCCCTCGTCCATTGAGTTCCTTCTTCTTTCTTATGCTGCTACCTCCTGAACGCCTTTTTTTAAAAATTTTGACCAAAGGGGGATATTTGCATGATATTACCATGCTGCAACTGCGAACAAAGCATTTCGCTCACGGTTGCGGCACGGTCCCATTGACTTTAATGACCAAATTTGACAGGCGGTGACCCCAGTCAAGCTCAGCTTTTAAAATTGCGCCTCACCAAACCGCACAGTACTGTGATATCATGCGTTTTTGTTGGCTGCGAACACACACCTGCTTTTGCAAGACGCATTGAGGTGCCATTAAGAATTTATTAAACAAGGTGCTGGAAACATTCCTTAGAGATTTTGCTCCATGATAGCATCACACAGTTGTTGCAGATTTGTCGGCTGTACATCCATGATGGCAATCTCTCTTTCCGCCACATCCCAAAGAAGCACTAGTGGATACAGATCTGGTGAGTGTGGAGGCCATTGGAGTACAGGGACCTCATTGTCCAGTGGTGAGATGATTGGAGCTTTGTGACATGGTGCATTATCCTGCTGGAAGGAGCCATCAGAAGATGGGGACACTGTAGTCATAAAGGGATGGACATGGTCAGCAATACTCAGGTAGGCCATGGGGTTTAAAGGATGATCAATTGGTACTAAGGGGCCCAAAGTGTGCCAAGAAAATATTCCCCCCCACCATTACACCCCCACTACCAGCCTGAACCGGTGATACAAGGCAGGATGGATCCATGATTTCATGTTGTCTACACCAAATTCTGACCCCACCATCTGAATGTGGCAGCTGAAATCAAGACTCATCAGACCAGGCAACGGATTTCCAATCTTCTATTGTCCAATTTTGCGAATGTGCGAATTGTAGCCTCAGTTTCCTGTTCTCAGCTGACAGGAGTGGCACCCGGTGAGGTCTTCAGCTGCTGTAGCCCATCTGCTTCAAGGTTCGATGGTTTGTGCATTCAGAGATGGTATTCTGCATAGCTTGGGTGTAACAAGTGGTTCTTTGAGTTACTGTTGTCTTTCTATCATCTGGAACCAGCCTGCCCAATCTGCTCTGACCTCAACAAGGCACTTTCCTCCACACAACTGCCGCTCACTGGATATTTTCTCTTTTTTTGGACGTTGTGTGTGAAAATCCCAGTAGATCGGCAGTTTTTGACATACTCAGACCAGTCCGTCTGCCACCAACAACCATGTCACTGTCACTTAATTATCCTTTTGTCCCCATTCTGACGCTCGGTATAAATTTCAGCCAGTCGTCTTCACCACGCCTAGATGCCTAAGTGCATTGAGTTGCTGCCATGTGATTGGCTGATTAGCAATTTGTGTTACCAAGCAATTGAACAAGTGTGCCTAATAAAGTGGCCAGTGAGTGTATAGTTTTCCACTTGGATGAGTCAATTTTTTAAATTGATTTTTTATGAGCGCTTGCAGCATAAACCCCCCCAGCTTGAATTTCGTACAGTTCAGCAGGAATCAGCCAAAATGTATGGCCATAACAGGGATGAAGGCAGAGGGCCTTCCTCTCACTGTCTGCGAGGTATGTTTTATTAATCCAGCAAATCCGGGGATCAGAATGGAACTTTGCGGCGTGTTTTATTAATACGCTTTGCTGTACGTCTCCTTCGTAGCTGGGGCACCGCGTTCAGCGCTGTGAGTAGAGAGCAGCGTGATGAGGCCACAGCACTATCAATGGCGGGGGGGTAGTCAGGTTACAGAGAACTGCTGCTGTCCTGCAGGAATGAAGCTGCAGCCTGTTATAGAATTTCACATTCAGGAAGACGCAGGCTCCAGCAACAGGCGAGCGAGCCGACGAATCAGACCGATGCGGCATACTGCACCATACCTCCCAACTTTTTGGCACAAGAAAGACGGACATGGTTTTCCCCCTACGCTCTCAGTCTTGTCTTTGTTACTCTGCTGGTCATATTGGGCTCAAAGAGGGAAAAAGGTGAAAAGAAACAATTGACGCCTGCGGAGGATTTACACTGCTTGCAGGCTGCAGTATGTGCAGGACAAAAAGGCCACCCGATGGGGACAATACCCAAGATGATGAGCTCCCCTGGAGAGCGATCACATAATAAAAGCTCCTGCCTTTGGTCAATGGCTTCTTCTAAATCGGAGATCACCCCCATTAAAGTGGTCCTTCACCCTACCGTAAGGATTGCCAGACACCGTGCAAACTTCTTTCCTGCAACCACGGGTTGCAGGAAAGAAATTCACATGATTCCCCTATCAACACAGATGCAGCTGGCAGGGGAATCAGCAATTGTCTTCTCTTGGCAGGAGGGGGCGGGTGGGGGAAGCTATCCCTGCTGGGAGAAGACAGTGATTATTGCTAGCAGCTATAGCTAGCAATAATCCTAAGAGAATCCAGCAGGCTGGTTCAGTGGTGGCTGGTGCTCAAAATTTTTTGGGGGGCGCAAACAAACTGAAAAATTCTGAAAAAAAACCCCCCATCAATTGCAGCCTCACTGTACTATTAATTGCAGTCACTGTGCCATCAATTGCTGCCACTGTACCATCAAACGCAGCCACTGTGCCATCAAACGCAGCCACTGTGCCATCAAATGCAGCCACTCTGCCCATCAATTGCTGCCACTGTACCATCAAACGCAGCCACTGTGCCCATCAATTGCCGCCACTGTGCCATCAAACGCAGCCACTGTGGCCATCAAACGCAGCCACTGTGCCATATCAAATGCTGCCACTGTGCCCCATCAAATACAGCTACTGTGCCCATCTTATGCAGCCACTGTGCCCATCTCATGCAGCCACTATGGCCATCTTATGAAGCCACTGTGCCCCATCAAATGCAGCCTCACTGTGCCCCATCAAATGCAGCCTCACTGTGCCCCATCAAATGCAGCCTCACTGTGCCCCATCAAATGCAGCCTCACTGTGCCCCATCAAATGCAGCCTCACTGTGTCCCATCAAATGCAGCCTCACTGTGCCCCATCATATGCAGCCTCACTGTGCCCCATCAAATGCAGCCTCACTGTACCCATAAAATGCAGCCTCACTGTGCCCCATCAAATGCAGCCTCACTGTACCCATAAAATGCAGCCTCACTGTGCCCCATCAAATGCAGCCTCACTGTGCCCATAAAATGCAGCCTCACTGTGCCCCATCAAATGCTCCCACTGTGCCTCATCAAACGCAGCCACTGTGCCATATCAAATACTGCCAGTGTTCCCCCGCCCGCCAACTGTACTTACCCTGTCTCCGTGGCAGTGGGGCTGCTCCTCGATGTCTTCCCCCATCCTCTCTTCCCGTCCTCTGCTATGTTTGGACGCCTGATAGGCTCTATTTGTGGGGAAAAAAGGATGTAAATTTTGCTTGGGTACAACGTCGCACGGCCGCGCAATTGTCAGTTAAAGAGACGCAGTGCCGTATCGCAAAAAATGGCCTGGTCATTAAGAGGGAAAATCTTCTGGGGCTGAAGTGGTTAAACAGGGGGAATCTGCGACACTCAGGGTGATTAGGGTGTGCCCAGGTGCACCCTTTGCGCACGCCTATGTCGCCTAGGTGAGAAAAGCTGAAGTTCTGGTTTGCAGCCCAAATGAAGTACATTGTAAGAAGAAAAAAAAAAGTCCATTTGTAACAGAGGGAGGGGCAGGAGTCAGTGCAGCACAACATTTAGGGCGAAGGTCTGCTTTAACCCTTTCATTGCCACCAGCAGCAATGAGGGGTTTTACACCCTCTCCCAGCTGCTACAGGTCACTAGTGGTCAGTGCTACCACTAGGCAAACTAGGCAGCCGCCTAGGGCGCACTGCTGCCTAGAGCGCCCGGCCATTGGTGGTCCTACTCTCTTCTCTCTGCAGCAAGCAACTATGTCTCAGCATCAGCAGGCAGCCGCCTCTCCATTCGCACATAGTGTCAGAGGAGCAGAGCTAGTGGAGGACTGTGTCTGTGTCCCGACTCCTGAACGAATGGAAGCAAGCAAACATTAATTGGTGGGCACTGGTAGGCTGCATTGCTGGGTGCTGGTAGGCTGCATTGCTGGGTGCTGGTAGGCTGCATTTGATGGGCGCTGGTAGGCTGCCTATGATGGGCGCTTGTAGGCTGCATTGATGGGCGCTGGTAGGCTGCATTTGATGGGCGCTGGTAAGCTGCATTTAATGGGGGCTGGTGAGGCTGCATTGATGGGTGCCGGTAGGCTGCATTTGATAGGCGCTGGTGAGGCTGCATTGATGGGCGCTGGTGAGGCTGCATTGATGGGCACTGGTAAGCTGCATTTAATGGGCCCTGGTAAGCTGCATTTAATGGGTGCTGGTGAGGCTGCATTGATGGGTGCCGGTAGGCTGCATTTGATAGGCGCTGGTGAGGCTGCATTGATGGGCGCTGGTGAGGCTGCATTTGATGGGCGATGGTGAGGCTGCATTTGATGGGCGATGGTGAGGCTGCATGTAATGGGCGCTGGTGAGGCTGCATGTGATGGGCGCTGGTGAGGCTGCATGTGATGGGCGCTGGTGAGGCTGCATTAATGGGCGCTGGTAGGCTGCATTAATGGGCACTGGTAGGCTGCATTAATGGGCACTGGTAGGCTGCATTGATGGCCACTGGTAGGCTGCATTGATAGGCGCTTCATTAAAAAGGTGGGGAGTACACGGGCAAGGCAAAGAGGGTGGAGCCAAGGGGGAGCAGCAAAATGAGGTTTCGCCTAGGGGGTCAAAAATTCTTGCACCGGCCCTGCTTCTACAGACCCCTGGATGTGCAGCCAAATATCCCCAGCCCCCCCGCCATGTTTACTGGGCTCCGCTGTCCTACCTGCAAGCCCTGGACCCCAATGGTGGATGTCTTTGGTAGTTCTGATATAATGTTTGCTGCAATTGCAAAGCAAACCATCATGGCAGTGGCATGTGGGCAGACCTGAGCGGCTGCATGACCCTGTTCAGGTGGGTGGCCGGGTATTAGGGGGTGCCAAAACCACGGCTGCCGCATGTCTCAATATGCCCACATAGTCACCTCCTGACTCGCCTGCTAAACATAGACAGAGAGGAAGAAGGGGAGTGAGCCAAGGTGATTGCTCACTTCCCCAGTCCAAGGCCTGTGCACCACTTCATATGGACCAGCAATCACACAATTTTACCGGAAAGGTTAAACACCGAACAATCTACAACATCATCTCATCTGTAGAACGGCTACAGCAGATTCATCAAACAGAAACCTAATCTACAGCAATACATTCCCCTTTCTTTTATATTTCACTCTGACTGTGAAAAATCGTTCCTCTTCTGAAATGGCTGGGATGGTGATTTCATCGCCAAGTACAAACACATTCATTCTGATGAGGAAAACAACTTCTTGAAGGTCGGGCGGAAGGTGATCTGAAAATAAGATTTTCGTCTCCCATTCAAATGATCCAATCAGCTTAAAGGGACATCTCTGGGAAACGTCTGCTACATCGATAACTTTGTCCTCTGTTGCAATTGTTAAAAAAAAATCCTCCCTCTTTATCAATCTATCTATCTACGATGTACTGCATTCATAGAGCACATATATACCATGTCCTGTGGTCTAATGAGACCGAGATAAACTTATTTTGTTCAGATGGTGTGAAGCGTGTGTGGCGGCAACCAGGTGAGGAGTACAAAGACAAGTGTGTCTTGCCTACAGTCAAGCATGGTGGTGGGAGTGTCATGGTCTGGGGCTGCATGAATGCTGCCGGTGTCTTGTCAAATACAGTCCCCTATCATATAGTGTCCGCCCTGTACTGCGCAGGCGCAGTACGGAGGACAAACGAGACGCCGAAAGTCTCCGAAGTTTAACAGCTGATCATCAGCTGTACACGGCGCCTGCGCTTTTATTCTCACCCTATGTCCAGGTTCATTCCCTACTATCCAAGTGGACATAGAGTTAGAATAAATAGATGCCGAGCGCAGCGAGGCCGTGCCCGAAGCGTGGCGAGCGAAGCGAGCCCGCGAGGGGCCCTCTTAGAAAGCCACCGCTAAGAAGTGCCCAAGCGCCGTGGTCAGCTGATCAACTTCGGACACTTTCGGCATCTCCTTCTGCTCCGTACTGCGCAAGCGCTGCGCCTGCGCAGTACGGGGCGGACACTATCCGATAGGAGGACAGTTCTCGTCAGAACACCGGCACTGGGGCCCTACAGTTCATTGAGAGGACCATGAATGCCAACATGTACTGTGACATACTGAAGCAGAGCATGATCCCCTCGCTTTGTAGATTGGGCCGCAGGGCAGTATTCCAACATGATAACGACCCCAAACACACCTCCAAGATGACCAATGCCTTGCTAAAGAAGCTGAGGGTAAAGGTGATGGACTGGCCAAGCATGTCTCCAGACCTAAACCCTATTGAGTATCTGTGGGACATCCTCAAACGGAAGGTTGGGGAGTGCAAGGTTTCTAACATCCACCAGCCCTGTGATGTCATCATGGAGGAGTGGAAGAGGACTCCAGTGACAACCTGTGAAGCTCTGGTGAACTCCATGCCCAAGAGGGTTAAGGCAGTGCTGGAAAATAATGGCGGCCACACAAAATATTAAAACTTTGGGCCCAATTTGGACATTTTCACATAGGGGTGTACTCACTTTTGTTGCCAGCGGTTTAGACATTAATGGCTGTGTGTTGGGTTATTTTGAGGGGACAGCAAATTTACACTGTTATACAAGCTGTACACTCACTACTTTACATTGTAGCAAAGTGTCATTTCTTCAGTGTTGTCACATGAAAAGATAAAATATTTACAAAAATGTGAGGGGTGTACTCACTTTTGTGAGATACTGTATATCTCAGTGAGTGTAGTAAAATGCTGTTGATTGAAATGAGTTTTAAATAGTAAATATTCCTTTTTTTTTTCTAGCTGAGCTAGGTCAGTGCACTGCTATGTTAAGTAATGGTAACCATGATAACTCGAGTCACATATATCTTTACATTTAGTTTGGTGTTATGAAATTCTTTCCCCACAATAAAAATTTCCACTAAAGTGATTGTAAAGGTTTTTTGAGTTTTATTTTTTTTAAACAACAAACATCTCATACTTACCTCCACTGTGCAGTTAGTTTTGCACAGAGTGGCCCCGAACACCGACTTCCGGGGTCCCCCGGCGGCTCTCGCGGCTCCTCCCCACATCAGATAACCCCCTAGGAGAAGCGCTCTCCCGGGGGGGTTACCTTGCCGGTGCACTCCTGGGTCCAGCATTCGGCGTCCATAGACATGAATGCCGGACTCGGCCCCGCCCCCCGGGGCACCTGCGTCATTGGATTTGATTGACAGCAGCGGGAGCCAATGGCTGTGCTGCTATCAATCTATCAAATCAAGATCCGAGGACCCCCGGCAGAGGAAGAGCGCATCTCCGCCAGGTGAAATTAAACAGCTCAGATAATAAAATGGGGGGGCGGCTGTCACTGTCTGCTGTTTTTTCACCTTAATGCATAGGATGCATTAAGGTGAAAAAACACGAGGGTTTACAACCCCTTTAACAGTTGAAGCCTACATAGGAATCTCAAACATTTCATCTATGTGTGGCCAACAAATACATATTTAAAGAATGTAAACCCAACATTTTATATTCCTGATATGTGTCTGCTGTACCATTTACTTGTATGAAAAGGTATCCTGTTCTCTTTGTATAGCTTCCTTTTGTGTGAAATCCCTGGTGTTCCTGCCAATCCCTCTGCTTTCCTATTAAAAACTGTCCACACTAGGAATGGGAGCACATCGTGGTCAGTTTTCCAACTGTGCTGGGAACTCAGCCTGCTCTCCTCCAATGATCAGACTTGTGCTGATCCCTCCTTGCACAGCCTGCTGTTTCTCCTCCCCTAGCTCTTATGTAGCTAAGAATAGAGGGAATGTGATCACTTATAATAAAGGGAAAAAAGTATTTATAATAATGTTTTTATATCTATACACAAATGTTTTGCCTTTAATTTCTATTTTAAACTGAATGGGTTGTTTTACAAGGTGAGGATTCACATATACTTTAAGTATTTACATATTCTTAGCAAATAGTGAATGAGCAGCAAAACAGTAACAAGCAGTGAATGAGCTTTAAATCAAGCCCTCACTGACCTCTGTAGCTGCAAGCAGTAAGGAATGATTAATTCTCAAATTCCACATCAGAAGCACGGAAATCATTCAAGTCCTTTTCTTGGCAGCTTGCCGCATCCTGCTCCCCCTCTCACCAGTGACTCAGCAGCTCAAATCACCCTGCTACTTCTTCCCAACAGTGACTCAGCATCTCAGCTATCTCCCCAGTCCAATTCCTGCCAGAAGTGACTCAGAGGTTAAGCTTACCCTCCCAGTAGTGAATCGGCAGCTCAGCCTCTCTGATTTCACCCTCCTAGCAGTGACTAAGCAGCTCAGCCCTCCCCTCCCAACAGTGACCAAGCAGCTCAGCTTACCCCTCCCAACAGTGACCAAGCAGCTCAGCCTCGCCTGATTCCCCCTCTCAGTAGTGATTAAGCAGCTCATCTCCCCCAGAGCCCCCTTTCAACAGTGACTCACAAACTCAATTCACCATACTCCTTTCTCCCAATACTGATTCAGCTCCCTTGCTATGCCCTCCCAGCTGTGACTCAGCAGCTCAGCTCTCCCTGCTGCCCCCTCCTAGTGACTTGGCAGCTCAGCTCCTGCTGCTGCCCACCTTCTAGCAGTAAACCAGCAGCCCAGCTTCCCCTGCTGTCCCCTCCGAGCAGTGACTCATCAGCTCAGCTCCCCCTACTGCCCCTTCCCGGCAGTGACTCAGCAGCTCAGCTTCCCCTACTGCCCCTTCCCGGCAATGACTCAGCAGCTCAGCTCCCCTTACTGCCCCTTCCTGGCAGTGACTCAGCAGCTCAGCTCCCCCTACTGCCCCTTCCCGGCAGTGACTCAGCAGTTCAGCTCCCCCTACTGCCCCTTCCCGGCAGTGACTCAGCAGCTCAGCTCCCCCTACTCCCCCTTCCATGCAGTGACTCAGCAGCTTAGCTCCTCCTACTGCCCCTTCCAGGCAGTGACTCGGCAGCTCAGCTCCCCCTACTGCCCAAAAACTCAATTCACCATACTCCTTTCTCCTAATACTGATTCAGCTCCCCTTGCTATGTCCTCCCAGCTGTGACTCAGCAGCTCGGCTCCCCTTGCTGCCCCCTGCTAGTGACTCGGCAGCTCAGCGCCCGCTGCTGCCCACCTTCTAGCAGTAAACCAGTGGCCCAGCTTCCCCTGCTGCCCCCTCCGAGCAGTGACTCAGCAGCTCAGCTCCCCCTACTGCCCCTTCCCAGCAGTGACTCAGCAGCTCAGCTCCCCCTACTGCCCCTTCCCGGCAGTGACTCAGCTGCTCAGCTCCCCCTACTCCCCCTTCCCTGCAGTGACTCAGCAGCTCAGCTCCTCCTACTGCCCCTTCCAGGCAGTGACTTGGCAGCTCAGCTCCCCCTACTGCCCCTTCCCGGCAGTGACTCAGCAGCTCACCTTCTCCTGCTGCCCCTTCCCGGCAGTGACTCAGCAGATCAGCTCCCCCTACTGCCCCCTTCCCGGCAGTGACTCAGCAGCTCAGCTTCCCCTACTGCCCCTTCCCTGCAGTGACTCAGCAGCTCAGCTCCCCCTATTGCCCCTTCCCTGCAGTGACTCAGCAGCTCAGCTCCCCCTACTCCCCCTTCCCTGCAGTGACTCAGTAGCTCAGCTCCCCCTACTGCCCCTTCCAGGCAGTGACTTGGCAGCTCAGCTCCCCCTACTGCCCCTTCCCAGCAGTGACTCAGCAGCTCAGCTTCCCCTACTGCCCCTTCCCGGCAGTGACTCAGCAGCTCAGCTCCCCCTACTGCCCCTTCCCGGCAGTGACTCAGCAGCTCAGCTTCCCCTACTGCCCCTTCCCTGCAGTGACTCAGCAGCTCAGCTCCCCCTATTGCCCCTTCCTGGCAGTGACTCAGCAGCTCAGCTCCCCCTACTGCCCCTTCCTGGCAGTGACTCAGCAGCTCAACTCCCCCTACTGCTCCTTCCTGGCAGTGACTCAGCAGCTCAGCTCCCCCTACTGCCCCTTCCCGACAGTGACTCAGCAGCTCAGCTCCCCCTACTGCCCCTTCCCGGCAGTGACTCAGCAGCTCAACTCCCCCTACTGCCCCTTCCTGGCAATGACTCAGCAGCTCAGCTCCCCCTACTGCCCCTTCCTGGCAGTGAATCAATAGCTCAGCTCCCCTTGCTGTGTTCTCCCAGCCGAGACCCAACCACTTGCCTTTTTGCCCCCCGCACTCCCGGACCACACACCTGAATGAGCCCCTACAGGGCAAAAAAGTGTATTTTAAGTTCTTGCAGTGTTTTTTTTTTTTTTTTGGTCCAAATATGAATTATTCACTTGCAGTGTGCCTCTGAACTTAATAGAAAATTTGACAACTCCAGGAAGAGTCAATTTCCTAACATAGCCCCTCCCTCCTTATATGTCATAGCCCTCTCCTCTTCTGGGAGTGTCTAACTACTGTCTATGCTGACCCAGCTCCTTCACCCCTCCCTTTATCTACCTACATAACCTTTTAATTACAGCTAGGGGAGGAGTGAAGGTGAATACTATAGGGCGGGGGGCTTGAGTAACAGCTCTGAGTCTGCTGACGTCACATCCAAGATGGCAGATCCCAGTAGCTGTCTCAGGATTTTGGATGTCTAAACAAGTAGGGAGTGGGGGGGGGGGGGTTGCAGGTGAATATACACATTAAATGCACATAGAAGCCCATTAGAAGATTTTAGTTGAAATTTTATTTATTTTAGGTATTTATTTACTGTATAAAACACAAAATACGCGCTTAGGATATATGTGTAGCTGCCGCCTCCACAAGTAAGGTAAACATGATGTTGTCCCAGGAAGCAATGTGTAATGGATACAGGGAAATGGCGCTGCTGAGAAATATTGATATAAAACCCCTCTGCTCCCAGTAGGATGGCAAACAGGGGTGGGTAGAAGAAACCTTAAGATTACTAAAGATGTAAATTCCAAACACATATAAAGTGCAATGTACTAAGCGATGAAAAAAGCTTCTAATAGATAAGGGAGCCTTTCTCAACGCAAAACAAAACAATTCATCACAAACATAAAGTAGTAAGTGAATCCTTAATTTCAATATAAAATATCCAGAGAAAATATGTGAGTTTCCTAACGAACGGACTTGCCTACACACGATCACACCAAAGTCCGACGGATTCGTACGTGATGACGTACACCGGACTAAAATAAGGAAGTTCATAGCCAGTAGCCAATAGCTGCCCTAGCATCGGTTTTAGTCCGTCGGACTAGCATACAGACGAGCGGATTTTTCGACCAGACTCGAGTCCGTCGGAAAGATTTGAAACCTGTTTTATTTCTAGGTCCATCGGACTTTTGGGAAAAAAAAGTCTGCTGGAGCCCACACACGATCGAATTGTCCGCCGGAGTCCGGTCCGCTGGAAAGTCCGCTCGTGTGTACGTGGCATTAGGAGCAGTTGGGAGTTTTTTTCAACTGCCCCTGAACTCTCCTCTGTTATCTTATCTGTCCGTGTAAACAGGGTCCTTTACAGTCGTTTCTAGGCAGTTGAATTTAGAGGTATTTTTTGGAACGCAAAAAAATGCATTCAGAAGCTGAGTTTACAGGCAATTAAAGCGCCAAGCGCGTCTAAACACAGCTAAATGTGGTATCTCCCGTTTAGCCGCATTTTGTTTACAGCGTTTTTCATTTTTGAATGTCGGTTACTATCTGTCAAGTTAAATCGTTCAGGAGAGGTTGTAAAAACGTCTCGTGTACATGAAGCCTTAAACTAATACTTTGTTGAAGCACCTTTTGGATTTTATTACAGCACTCAGTCTTTTTGGGTTTGAGTCTATCAGCACACCTTGACTTGGCAATATTTGCCCATTCTTCTTTGCAAAAACACTCCAAATATGTCATATTGCGAGGGCATCGCCTGTGCACAGCCCTCTTCAGATCACCCCACAGATTTTCAATGGGATTCAGGTCTGGGCTCTGGCTGGGCCAATCCAAAGCTATAATCTTCTTCTGGTGAAGCCATTCCTTTGTTGATTTGGATGTATGCGTTGGGTCGTTGTCATGCTGAAAGATGAAGGTCCTCTTCATGTTCAGCTTTCTAGCAGAAGCCTGAAGGTTTTATGCCAATATTGACTGGTATTTGGAACTGTTCATGTTTCCCTCTACCTTGACTAAGGCCCCTGTTCCAGCTGAAGAAAAACAGCCCCAAAGCAGGATGCTGCCACCACCATGCTTCACGGTGGGTATGGTGTTCTTTTGGAAATGTGCAGTGTTGTTTTTGCGCCAAACATATCTTTTGGAAATATGGCCAAAAAGTTCAACCTTGGTTTCATTTTATTATTATTATACAATATTTATATAGCGCCAACAGTTTACGTAGCGCTTTACAACTTGAGGGTAGACAGTACAAATACAATACAATTTGATACAGTAGGAATCAGAGGGCCCTGCTCACTTAGAGCTTACAATCTAAGAGGGAAGGTTAAGAGGTACAAGAGGTAATAGCTGTGGGTGATGTGCTGATTGAGAAGATAAATGTACAGTTGTTAAGTGGGGGCCAGATAGGCTTCTCTGAAGAGATGAGTTTTCAGGGATCGTCTGAAAGTGGATAAGGTAGGAGAAAATCGGACGGATTGGGGAAGAGCATTCCAGAGGATGGGGGAGGCTCTGGAGAAGTCCTGAAGGCGAGCATGGGATGAGGTGACAAGGGAGTTTGAGAGCAGGAGGTCTTGGGAGGAGCGAAGAGAACGATTAGGTTGGTATTTTGTGACTAGGTTAGAGATGTAGCTAGGGGCCAGGTTGTGGATGGCTTTGTAAGTTATAGTTAGTATCTTGAATTTAATTCGGTGACTGAGTGGCAGCCAATGGAGGGATTGGCAGAGGGGTGTAGCAGACGCTGAGCGGTTTGTGTGGTGGATGAGCCTGGCCGCAGCGTTCATGATGGACTGAAGTGGGGATAGCCTATTTAGAGGTAAACCAATGAGGAGGGAGTTGCAGTAGTCAAGGCGGGAGATGACCAGGGAGTGGATTAGAAGCTTTGTGGTGTCATTGGTTAGGAAGGGGCGTATCTTGGAGATGTTGCGAAGACAGAGGCGGCAAGCTTTGGATAGTGATAGAATGTGGGGTCGAAAGGTTAGTTCAGAGTCCAGGATTACACCTAGGACCTTGGCGTGGGGAGATGGGTTGATAGTTGAGCCGTTGATCTTGACAGGGAGATCAGGGGAAGTGGCACCTGAGGGAGGAAATATCATGAGCTCGGTTTTGGATAGGTTGAGTTTGAGAAAGTGATGTGACATCCAGGCTGATATGTCTGCTAATAAGTTGGTAATGCGTGAGGAGACAGATGGAGAGAGCTGGGGGGTGGAGAGATAGATTTGGGTGTCATCAGCGTAGAGATGATATTTAAAGCCGTGGGAGGCAATCAATTGACCCAGGGAGGTGGTGTAGATTGAGAAAAGGAGAGGTCCGAGAACAGAACCTTGGGGGACCCCGACGGAAAAAGGAAGAGGAGAAGAGGAAGTAGAGTTGTAAGTGACACTGAAGGAGCGGTGGGATAGGTAGGATGAGAACCAGCGAAGAGTACAGTCACGGAGACCAAAGGAGTGGAGTTTTTTGAGGAGGAGGGGGTGGTCCACTGTGTCAAAGGCAGCAGAGAGGTCCAGGAGAAGTAGTACAGAATAGTGTCCATTGGCTTTAGCCATTAGTAGGTCATTTGAGAGTTTAAGGAGAGCAGTTTCCGTGGAGTGTTGAGGGCGAAAACCGGACTGAAGGGGATCAAGAAGTTTATTCATGGTCAGATGGTCGCTTAATCGGTTATAGACCAGTCTTTCAAGAAGTTTGGAGGAGAAGGAGAGTAAGGAGATGGGACGTAAGTTGTTGAGATTGGTGGGATCCAGTGAGGGCTTTTTTAGTATGGGGGTGACTAGCGCATGTTTTAGAGAGTTTGGGAAGATGCCACAAGAGAGGGAGAGGTTGAAAATGTGAGTTAGAGAGCGTAGAATCGAGTCAGAGGGTGAGCGTAGCATTTGCGAGGGAACAGGATCCAGGGGGCAAGTGGTTAGATGAGTGCTAGATAAAAGTTTAGCAACCTCAGTAGTAGTAGCAGGGTTGAATGAGGGAAGTAATGATTGTATCTGTGGACATGGAGTGTTGCATGGGGGAGGTTTTTGCGCATTGGCGATCTCCTCATGAATTGTATCAATCTTAGTTTTGAAGTGATTGGCAATCTCCTGGGCAGTGAGTGAGTTGGTGGGTGGAGGCAGTGGAGGACAGAGTAGAGTGTTGAAGGTAGAGAAGAGTTGATGTGGACTGGATGAGAAGGTGTTGATGAGTGTGATAAAGTAGGTCTGTTTGGCAGTGTGAAGGCAGGAGTAGTATTTTAGGAGGGCAGATTTATATTGTGTGAAGTCTTCCTGGGTCTTAGTCTTATGCCACAGGCGCTCAAGAGCGCGGACCACAACACATTTTCCCACATGCTTCTGGGAGCCTTCAGATGTGTTTTTGCAAGATTTAGCCAGGCTATATATACACAGTATCTCACAAAAGTGAGTACACCCCTCACATTTTTGAAAATATTTTATTCTATCTTTTCATGTGACAACACGGAAGAATTGACACTTTGCTACAATGTAAAGTAGTGAGTGTACAGCTTGTATAACACTGTAAATTTGCTGTCCCCTCAAAATAACTCAACACACAGCCATTATTGTCTAAACCGCTGGCAACAAAAGTGGGTACACCCCTAAGTGAAAATGTCCAAATTGGGCCCAATTAGCCATTTTCCCTCCCCGGTATCAGGTGACTCGTTGGTATTACAAGGTCTCCGGTGTGAATGGGGAGCAGTTGTGTTAAATTTGGTGTTATCGCTCTCACTCTCTCATACTGGTCACTGGAAGTTCAACATGGCACCTCATGGCAAAGAACTCTCAGAGGATCTGAAAAAAAGAATTGTTGCTCTACATAAAGATGGCCTAGGCTATAAGAAGATTGACAAGACCCTGAAACAGAGCTGCAGCACGGCGGCCAAGACCATACAGCGATTTAACAGGACAGGTTCCACTCAGAACAGGCCTCATCATGGTCGACCAAAACAGTTGAGTGCACGTGCTCAGCATCATATCCAGAGGTTGTTTTTGGGAAATAGACATATGAGTGCTGCAGAGGTTGAAGGGGTGGGGGGTCAGCCTGTCAGTGCTCAGACCATACGCCACACACTGCATCAAATTGGTCTGCATGGCTGTCATCCCAGAAGGAAGCCTCTTCTCAAGATGATGCACAAGAAAGCCGGCAAACAGTTTGCTGAAGACAAGCAGACTAAGGACATGGATTACTGGAACCATGTCCTGTGGTCTGATGAGACCAAGATAAACTTATTTGGTTCAGATGGTGTGAAACGTGTGTGGCGGCAACCAGGTGAGGAGTACAAAGACAAGTGTGTCTTGTCTACAGTCAAGCATGGTGGTGGGAGTGTCATGGTCTGGGGCTGCATAAGTGCTGCCGGCACTGGGGAGCTACAGTTCATTGAGGGAACCATGAATGCCAACATGTACTGTGACATACTGAAGCAGAGCATGATCCCCTCCCTTCAGAGACTGGGCCGCAGGGCAGTATTCCAACATAACGACCCCAAACACACCTCCAAGATGACCACTGCCTTGCTAAAGAAGCTGAGGGTAAAGGTGATGGACTGGCCAAGCATGTCTCCAGACCTAAACTATATTGAGCATCTGTGGGGCATCCTCAAACGGAAGGTGGAGGAGCGCAAGGTCTCTAACATCCACCAGCTCTGTGATGCCATCATGGAAAAGTGGAAGAGGACTCCAGTGGCAACCTGTGAAGCTCTGCTGAACTTCATGCCCAAGAGGGTTAAGGCAGTGCTGGAAAATAATGGCGGCCACACAAAATATTGACACTTTGGGCCCAATTTGGACACTTTCACTTAGGGGTGTACTCACGCAGGGTTCCGAACCAGGCAGGTTGAGGGGCTCCAGGGGATTTGCTTATTTGGGAGGAAACTGGCTTTTCAGTTTCCTTATTGTTTAGGAAAATCCGTTTTGGGATCTGGGGCCCGGGGATTTCATAGCGATCCGGGTGGGATGAAATCCCCAGTCCTGGGTCCTGATTTTGAGACTCGCCAGCACACTGACTAGTCAGGTGTGTGCTGGACTATTTGTAGACACCTGACCATGGTTCTGGGCTCCACCCTCCCGAGGAGTCCAGGTGTGCAAGGGAGAAGCTTGCACGTCTGCATGGTATAGTTAGACAGAGGGCCCGAGCAGCACAAAAAACTGGAAAAGGGGTATAGTGTTTGTACAGGGACTCTGTTATATGGCCAAGAGGGCTGAAGCATGAAGCCTTAGCTGCAGTGCTGCTAAAGAGAGCCAGGTGGCTCCGTATTTTCTGTTTGTAACCTACATTGTTGCTGTGGAAAGCTGAACCCCCTTGTGTGGGCAACTCTTCTGTTATTGGACGTGTTTTATTTTTCCTTTAATAAACGTGGGCCAACAAGCCCTTAAACGGCACAACTGGCGTTGACTCAGCTCACTGGTAGCAGGCTCTACACTAAGCTCAGGAACCCCCAATATTACAATACATACAAATAACCTTCAGGCATGTGCTTGGGGAGTGTGGACACTACAGGGAGAACATGCAAACTCCATGCAGATAGTGCCTTGACCGGGATTTAAATGAAGAACCCCAGTGCTACAAGGCAGAAGTGCCCTATACTAAGCCATTGAAGGGTCTGGTGACAGGGTCTCTTTAATACACACACAGTAAAGCAGCAGACGGGTGTGGAGGGAGTTCATTGTTTTCTCAGCCTGTAGGGAACACTATGACAACTCCCCCCACATACCACACAATGAATCCCACATCACCAATTCAGTTTAATAAGTCCCTCTTCAAGACCTGATGGGTCCCGATGGTACAGACCAGGAGGGAGCGCTCTGGCTGCGAGGATATTTTTCATTTCCATTTGTTTTGACTCTTTTTTTTTTTTTTTTACTGCCTTTATCTGGGCACATTCTGAATTACAGGTCAGCTGTGGGGGGGGGGAGTCTGTAAGGGATGGGGGTGCTCAGAAAATCAAAAGTAGCTGCTGCAGAACCTCTTAGGGCTCATTCATATGTGAGGCAGTCCGTGTTGCCCCTCTGAAAAGAGACCTGCATTGGATCACTTTTGAGATGCGGTTGACAGGTAGCGAGGAGGCGATTTGCTGGCTTCTCACTGGCGGATTTTACCCTGTAAATGTCGCACCGCAATTACCTGCACAGCACACGGTTGCATACCTGCCAACTCCTTGAGATGGGAATGAGGGACACCTATTCGCAAAAGTATGTAGGCATAGGACACGCCCCCTGCCACGCCCCCTTAAAGGAGAATAAGCCACAGTTCACATTGAGTGCAGCTTTGAAATCATGACTAGGCCATTTTTTGCGATACGGCACTGCGTTACTTTTTTTTTGTATTATTATTTTTATTGGGTTTCAAGTTTAGATACAAAACAGAGCCTATCGGGCATTCCCAGGCTCGGTCCACATACATTACAATAAAACAAACAGTATATAAAAATAAAACCTTAACAGTAGTGCCGCTATTGGCACTAGAACAAGACTACACGCTCCGGTAACTTCTGAGATTGTTAGTATATTGTAGGTATCAGCTACTCAGGGGTAGTATTAAACCACATTTAACCACTTGCTTACTGGGCACTTAAACCCCTCTCCTGCCCAGACCAATTTTTAGCTTTCAGCGCTGCACACTTTGAATGACAATTGCGCGGTCACACAACACTGTACTAAAAATGGAATTTTTATCATTTTTTTCACACAAATGGAGCTTTCTTTTGGTGGTATTTAATCACCACTTGCGTTTTTATTTTTTGCTAAACAAACAAAAAAAGACAGAAATTTTTGAAAAAACAAAACGTTTCATAGTTTGTTATAAAATTTTGCAAAAGGGTAATTTTTCTCCTTCATTCATATTCGCTGATGAGGCTGCACTGATGGGCACTGATGGGCTGCATTGATAGGCATAGATAAGGCGACACTGATAGTTACTGATAAGACGGCACTTATGGGTGGCACTGGTAGGTGGCACTGATGGGCACTGGTAGGTGGTATTGATAGGCAGCACCGGTGATGAGGCACTGATTGGTGACACTGTGGTTTGGTAGGTGGCACTGTGGGCACTGATAGGTGGTACTGTGGGCACTAGTAGGTGGAGCTGGTGGGCACTGGTAGGTGGCACAGGTGGACACAGAAGCCTCTGCAGAGGCTCTTCGCGATGTTCCTCTTACAGCCGCCGGCAATCGGCTATTTTTTCTCTTCACGCTGGTAGCGTGAGGAGAAAAAATAGCCGATTACCGGCTCTGTTTACATCACATGATCAGCTGTCATTGGCTGACAGCTGATCATAGGTATGGGGTCGGGATCGACCCCTTACTCCGATCTGTGATCAGCTGAGTCTCATAGACTCGCTGATCACAGAGTGTGCCGCTCGAGCACAGGAGGACGTCTATGGACGCCCTCCCGGCAAAGTAGGTCCGCGCTGTAGCCGTCTTTTGGCTACAGCGCGGATGGGAAGTGGTTAACAAGATGTAAGTCAAAATTATTGGACATGTGGATTAGACGTGGGTTCAACAACAAATACATGTTCACCTGGTTGTCTGTAAGGTAATCCACTAATTTGGAGATTCAGGTTCAGTATTAGAAGACAGGTCCTCTACCCAAATGTCCCAAACCTTGTTGAATTTTTTCAGGGGGGTCATCCTCTCGCTAAATAGGTGGTCCTTGTACAGTGGTAAACTGACATTAATTATTTTTTTCCACAAGGTAAGGGTTGGAGCAGATGGGGGTTTCCACTGGAGAAGAATAATTTCCTTTACGTAGAGTAATAGTAATCCTATTAGCATCCTGGAGGCCCGAAGATGAGCCAGGGTGTCCACCAAACCCAACAAACAAACCTCCATTGTCCAGGGCACATGAATAGTGGTCACAGAGTGTATGACCGAGACCACCGCTTCCCAGAAAATTTGAATATGAGGGCATTGCCAAAATACGTGAATAAAGTCTGCTAAATCCGCGGAACACCGCCAACACTCCACAGGAACGAAGGGATATATTCTGTGTAAATGTGCGTGAGGTAGATCCTATGTAGGAGTTGGTACTGAATCAACCTGCCAAACCAGCTGTAGAAAGGCAAATTCCCATATTTCCTCCCAATCTTCATCATCCAAGCCAGGGATGTCCAATGCCCATTTAGACAGTACAGTTACAATACAATTCAATACAAGAGGAACCATCAGAGGGCCCTGCTTGTTAGAGCTTACAATCTAGAAGGGAGGGTCAAGTGGAACAAAAGGTAATAACTGTGGGGGATGAACTGATGGAGAAAATGAAAATACAGTTGTTAGGTGTGGGTGTTGTTAGGTTGGAGTTGGAGGTAATCGGATAGATTGGGGTAAGGAGTTCCATTGGATTGGAGAGGCTCTGGAAAAGTCCTGGAGGAGAGCATGGGAGGAGGTGGCGAGAGAGCTAGAGAGCAGAAGGTCTTAGAAGGAACGAGAATGATGAGAACGATTAGGTTGGTATTTGGAGACTAGGCTAGTGATGTAGCTGAGGGCTAAATTGTGGATGGCTTTGTAAGTCGTTGTTAGCATTTTGAATTTAAATCGTTGGGTGAGCGGAAGCCAGTAGAGGGATTGACAGAGAGGGTTGGCAGACGCTGAGCGGTTGGTAAGGTGGATGAGTCTGGCAGCAGCATTCATGATGGACTGAAGGGGATAGACTATGTAGAGGTAAGCCAATTAGAAGGGAGCTGGAGTAGTCGAAGTATTAAAAAACGCTACTGGTTGCTGTTTAAATTGTATTCGAAAGGCGTGTCTCAATTGTAGATATCTAAATAAAAAGGTATACATTAGGTAGGTCAAAGTGCAATTTTAAAGGTGTCGAAGGGCTTTTGTTCTCCAGCTAAACATATCTGCTCTAAATATTTAATGCCCTTCACTGCCCAAACCTGGGGGATTAGGTATAGAGGCAAATTCTGGTAATAATGGATTGTCCCATAAGGGAGCATTTGGTGAGATATGATCGGGAGGGCTAGGACGTAGAGTTTGGGCCAGCAACCAGGCTTTCAATACGGCTTTCAAGGCTGCCATCGGAAGAAGGGAAGCAGAGGCCCCTATGTATAAGAGGTTTTTAAGGGCCTCAAAGGAGCCTACACAGGAAGCCTCTAATACTACCGCCGCGTTGGTCTCACTCTGCGTAAGCCAGTTATGGGCATGTGTGAGCATGGCAGCCAGGAAATACTCGCATAGCTCCCAACTGTCCCTGATTTCGAGGGACTGTCCCTGATTTGGAGCAATGTCCCTCCATCCCTCATTCCTCCTCATTTGTCCCTCATTTTGATCTGATCTATATAGTTGTATATAAAATGCACTTTTTATCTTTCAAAAAGTGTTTCCCAGTGCTAAACCTTTCATCCCAATTCTAAATTGTTGCAATTGCAAATTTTAAAATCAAATATAAAAAGAATCATAGTGGTTAAAAAAAAAAGCACTTGTGGATTTAATTTACCTTTTTCTTTGGTTAATTCTCCTTTAAGGGGGTGTGGCAGGGGGCGTGTCCTATGCCTACATATGTTTGCTATTAGGTGTCCCTCATTCCCATCTCAACATGTTGGGAGGTATGTACTTTTGGAAATCCGGGCACGCAAGGCCTCCTTGTAACCATGGCTGTTGCAGAACTGTCAACTAAAGCTGGCCATACACCATACAATTTTCTTATTCAATTTTCTTTAGATTTACCTTCAACTATATAGTGCAAGGGCCTGCCTGATTGCATACAAATTGAAAGTGTTTAGGTTTGACCTCCCCTTATATGGTTTTGGTAAATCCAAAGGAAAGCTGTACAAGAAAATGGTATAATGTATGGCCAGTCTTAAACCTCGGATGTTGCGAGCCCCAAATAAAAGCGGTTAGACTAGAATTAATTATTTTAAAATATTTCTTGGCAATCCACATTGGCGCATGTCGGAGCACATGGAGAAAACCAAGGTAACAACTTAATTTTAAACAGATTTATGCGCCCTATTAACCACTTAAGGACCAGCCGTCGTAGTTGTACTGCGGCGGGTTGGCTCTCCTGGGCGAATCGCCATCATTGTACATAATCGTCCACTGCTCTACTAACACCGTTCACTGCTCTTCTGACACCATCCACCGCTCCACTGACACCATCCACTGCCCTACTGACACCGTCCACTGCTCTACTGACACCGTCCACTGCCCTACTGACACCATCCACTGCCCTACTGACACCGTCCACTGCTCTACTGACACTGTCCACTGCCCTACTGACACCATCCACTGCTCTACTGACACCGTCCACTGCTCTACTGACACCGTCCACTGCCC
Organism: Aquarana catesbeiana; assembly: GCF_042186555.1. Taxonomy (NCBI): domain Eukaryota; kingdom Metazoa; phylum Chordata; class Amphibia; order Anura; family Ranidae; genus Aquarana; species Aquarana catesbeiana. The sequence goes on along the minus strand of NC_133336.1, from coordinate 29,378,392 downwards.
TACTGACACCGTCCACTGCCCTACTGACACCGTCCACTGCCCTACTGACACCGTCCACTGCTCTACTGACACCGTCCACTGCTCTACTGACACCGTCCACTGCTTTACTGACACCGTCCACTGCTTTACTGACACCGTCCTCTGCTCTACTGACACCGTCCACTGCTCTACTGACACCGTCCACTGCTCTACTGACACCGTCCACTGCTCTACTGACACCGTCCACTGCCCTACTGACACCGTCCACTGCCCTACTGACACCGTCCTCTGCTCTACTGACACCGTCCTCTGCTCTACTGACACCGTCCTCTGCTCTACTGACACCGTCTACTGCTCTACTGACACCGTCCACTGCTCTACTGACACCACCCACTGCTCTACTGACACCACCCACTGCTCTACTGACACCGTCCACTGCTCTACTGACACCGTCCACTGCTCTACTGACACCGTCCACTGCCCTACTGACACCGTCCTCTGCTCTACTGACACCGTCCTCTGCTCTACTGACACCGTCTACTGCTCTACTGACACCGTCCACTGCTCTACTGACACCACCCACTGCTCTACTGACACCGTCCACTGCTCTACTGACACCGTCCACTGCTTTACTGACACCGTCCTCTGCTCTACTGACACCGTCCACTGCTCTACTGACACCGTCCACTGCTCTACTGACACCGTCCACTGCTCTACTGACACCGTCCACTGCCCTACTGACACCGTCCTCTGCTCTACTGACACCGTCCACTGCTCTACTGACACCGTCCACTGCTCTACTGACACCACCCACTGCTCTACTGACACCGTCCACTGCTCTACTGACACCATCCACTGCTTTACTGACACCGTCCTCTGCTCTACTGACACCGTCCACTGCTCTACTGACACCGTCCACTGCTCTACTGACACCGTCCACTGCTCTACTGACACCGTCCACTGCCCTGACACCGTCCTCTGCTCTACTGACACCGTCCTCTGCTCTACTGACACCATCCACTGCTCTACTGACACCGTCCACTGCCCTACTGACACCGTCCACTACTCTACTGACACCGTCCTCTGCTCTACTGACACCACCCACTGCTCTACTGACACCACCCACTGCTCTACTGACACCGTCCATTGCTTTACTGACACCGTCCTCTGCTCTACTGACACCGTCCACTGCTCTACTGACACCGTCCACTGCTCTATTGACACCGTCCACTGCTCTACTGACACCGTCCACTGCTCTACTGACACCGTCCACTGCTCTACTGACACCGTCCTCTGCTCTACTGACACCACCCACTGCTCTACTGACACCGTCCACTGCTCTACTGACACCGTCCACTGCTTTACTGACACCGTCCTCTGCTCTACTGACACCGTCCACTGCTCTACTGACACCGTCCACTGCTCTATTGACACCGTCCACTGCTCTACTGACACCGTCCACTGCCCTACTGACACCGTTCTCTGCTCTACTGACACCGTCCTCTGCTCTACTGACACCGTCCACTGCTCTACTGACACCGTCCTCTGCTCTACTGACACCGTCCACTGCTCTACTGACACCGTCCTCTGCTCTACTGACACCGTCCACTGCTCTACTGACACCGTCCACTGCTATACTGACACCGTCCACTGCTCTACTGCCACCGTCCACTGCTCAACTGCCATCGTCCTCTGCCCTACTGACACCGTCCTCTGCTCTACTGACACCGTCCACTGCTCTACTGACACCATCCACTGCTCTACTGACACCGTCCTCTGCTCTACTGACACTGTCCACTGCTCAACTGCCATCGTCCTCTGCCCTACTGACACCGTCCTCTGCTCTACTGACACCGTCCACTGCTCAGCTGCCATCGTCCTCTGCTCTACTGACACCGTCCACTGCTCTACTGACACCATCCACTGTTCTACTGACACCGTCCTCTGCTCTACTGACACCGTCCACTGCTCTACTGACACCGTCCACTGCCCTACTGACACTGTCCACTGCTCTACTGACACTGTCCACTGCTCTACTGACACTGTCAGTATATATACACATACATGTATTTGAGGTGCAGACCCTAATGCAATAGTCTGTGCACACCTATGTACAGCCCCATAGACTTGCATGATTTGCATTTGTGCAGCGGAAGTGCATGACATGCTCTGCAATTTTTTGCCGTGGCGGAGAAGCACAGCATCGCGGCTTCGCCATGTGTACAACCCTGACTGTCTGCATGCGGGTGTTCAAATGAGCGGTTGGGGGAGGGCAGGTAAAACCACAGCCTTTACCACCCCCTGGCCACATGTGTAAACGAACCTTCAGGCTTACATTACAATCTGATTGTACAATCTCCTTTTGGATCTACCAACAACTATTTAGTGCAGGGGACTGTCTGATTGGATACAAATTGAATGGATTGTTCAGGTTGTATTCTCCCAGTACATAGTTTTGGTAAATCTTAGGGTCGGTTCACACTGGGGCGACTTGGTATCCGACTTGTACGCCCTCAAGTCGCCCCAAGTCACCCCAGAAATAGTTTCAATGGGAGTTAACGCTAGTGTCTTAATAGACACTACTGAAGTCGCTCCGACTTCAGAGCGTACTCCCTGTACTACTTTGATCCGACTTGGTAGGCGACCTGTACCATAGAAATCAATGGAAGTCGCCTCCAAGTCGGATCTCTCTGTAAAGTCAAGCGACTTTGCAGGGAAAACCCCTCCCTCCCCCCCTCCCTCCCAGAGAGCTGATTGCCCCGTGATTGGCCACAGGCGAAGTCGCCTGTCATGGAGGCGACTTCAAGTCGCCTCGTAATTTGCCGAAGTCGCGCTAAAGTCGCGCTGAAGCCGCGTTGAAGTCGCGGTACAAAGTCGCGCTAAAGTCGTGTTGCCCATGTGTGAACCGACCCTTATGGTGCTGCAAATGATATTCCACAGACGGGGATGTGGAATGCAATCTATAGTTGGAAGATATTATTTCCACTGTCCAAGCTCATAATCCATACAATTAAAATCGAATCATCTGTGCTGCCGACTGATACAAAACATTCAATAATTTTGCACCCTGACTAATCTGATCTAGAGGTAGTGAGACAGTCAACAGTAAATGGCTTCAAACATGCTTGGGGCAAACATAGATCTATAGTCAGACAATAAAGTTAATGAAAAAAACAAAAACAAAAATTTTTTTAAAAAAATGTCAGACTCAATGGACTACTTAGTCCTTTTCTACCGTCACTTTTCTATGTTTCTACGTCTAAATCGACAGGAAGGAAAGTTATGGATAAACGAACGGTTTCCGGTTTGATCTTCTTGAATGATCAACTACGGTAATAAAATTAAAGAGTGTATGGCCACCACTAAGGAGATTGTACAATCAGATTGTATAGTGTATGGTCACCTTTAGAATGCAGATCATTCACTCATCTCTACGGGAAATACAGTACCACTTGAAGACCTGGCCTTTTCTGGCCATTTTTGTTTACAAGTTTAAATCAGTATTTGTAGCTAGAAAATTACTTATAACCTCCCAAACATTATTTATATATATATATATATATATATATATATATATATATATATATATATATATATTTTAGCAGAGACCCTAGGGAATAAAATGGCAATCGCTGCAATTTTTTATGTCACATGGTATTTGCAAAGCGTTTTTTCAAACGCAATTTTTTGGGAACAAAAACACTTTAATGCAAAACAATAGATAACCCAGTTTTTTTTGTAAAATTTGAAAGATGATGTTATGCCGAGTAAATAGATACCAAACATGTCGCTTTAAAATTGCGCACGCTCGTGGAATGGCAACAAAGTACAATACTTAAAAATCTCAATAGGCGACGCTTACTTTTTTTTTTTTTTTTTTTACAGGTTACCAGTTTAGAGTTACAGAGGAGGCCTGGTGTTAGAATTATTGCTCTCACTCTTATTTTTTGTGGCGATACCTCACATGTATGGTGCGAACACCTTTACATAATATTATTATTATTATACAGGATTTATATAGCGCTGACAGAAGGGAGGGAAGACAGTATAATTACAATACAATTTAATACAGTAGGAAACAAAGGGCCTTGAACGTTAGAGCTTACATTCTAAGAGGGAAGGTCAAGAGATACAAGAGGTTATAACAGTGGGGGATGGGCTGATGGAGAAAATAAATGTACAGTTAGGTGGAGGGCCAGATAGATACATATGCGTGTGCGACTTACATATGCATTCGCTTCTGCGCGCAAGCATGGAGGGATGGGGGCGATTTATTTTTATGTTTTTATTATTTTTTTTATTTTTATTTTTTACACTGTGCCTTTATTTTTTTTTATATTATTTTATTTTTTTTATATTTTTTATTTTATTTTTTATTTTGACACTGTCCCTTTAATTTGTTTATATTATTTATTTTATTATTTTTACACTGTCCCTTTAATTTTTTTTATAATATTTATTTTATTATTTTTACACTGTCCCTTTAATTTTTTAAATATTATTTATTATTTTTTTTTACGTTTACATTGTCTCTTTAATTTTTTTTATATCATTTATTTTATTTTTTATTTTTACACTGTGCCCTAATTTTTTTTTTTTTTTTATCACTTTTATTCCTATTACAAGTAATGTAAACATCCCCTGTAATAGAAAAGAGTATGACAGGTCCTCTTTACAGAGAGATCTGGGGTAAAAAAAAACTTCAGATCTCTCTATCTTTAAAAGCAAAAGATCAAGAAAAAAATATTATTTTTTGATCTTTTGCTCTAAAAAAATAAAAAAAATAAATAAAAAAAATTGTTTACTTTTGCCCCAGACTGGAAGTGACATCATGATGTCGCTCCGGTCCTCCAAGGTCATAGAGGTGATCAGAGACGATTTGGTCTCTGTTTGCCTCTGTGATCAGCCGGCCGCACAGTCGGATTGTTTCTTGGGAGCACCGGTAAAAAAAAAAAAAAAAAAAAAAACAGTAAGCCTGAGAAACACCAGTGAGTGGTGGGAGGGGGAGAGACGTCCCCTCCTGCCGCTTCTGAAAGAAAAAGAAGAAAACTAAAGATGGGAAGGGGGTGTTTATAGCTCAGATTACCTTTGGGGTGACAACATTGTTCCCCCATAGATAAGGTGTGGTAAGTGTTGTCACTCAGGACAGGAAGATGGGGGAGGGCTTGTTTATAGCCCAGATCAGCTTTGGGGGTGACAACAGTGTTCTACCATAAATAAGGTGTGGGAGGTGTTGTCACCTAGGACAGAAAGTGTGTTACTGTCAGAATTAAAAAAACGAAAAAACAATAAAAACGAAAACTACGATGAAGGGGAGGAGTTTGCTTGTTACCAAGACGGGAGGGGGGGGGGGGCTGGTGGGTTGTATTTGTACCTCAGATCACCAAGGGTGACAACACTATTCCCTCATAGATAGGGTACAGTTGTCCAGGACAGGAAGTGTGGCAGGATGAGAAAATATAATAAAATAAATAAAATGAAAACTAATACAAAAAGCTAATGTAAAAGCTAGTGAGCTGCAAATTAGATGTATTTTAATAATTAAAAAAAAAAACCCTCCCCATGAAAAAAAAAAGTAATAATTTGTAGTCCAAATCACCCCGGGTGACAACGCTGTTCCCCCATAGATAAGGTGTGGTAAGTGTTGTCACCGAGGACAGGAAGTGTGTTACTGGAAGAATAAAAACAATAAAAAAAAGAAAACTAAAGATGAGGGGGGGGGGTGTTTGTAGCTCAGACCAACTTTGGGGTGACAACACCGTTCCCCCATAGATACAGTGTGGTAAGTGTTGTCACCCAGGACAGGAAGTGTGTTACTGGCAGAATAAAAAAAAAAAAAATGAAGAGAAAACAAAAGATGGGGGGGTGGGTGCCACACCCCCTTAAAGGAGAATTAACCAAAAAAAAAAAAGTTATTTAAATCCACAAGGACTTTTTTTTTACCACCACTATTCCTTTATATTGGCTTTTAAAATTTACAAATGCAGCAATTTAGAAATTGGATGAAAGGTTTAGCACTGGGAAACACTTTTTGAAAGATAAAAAGTGCATTTTATATACAACTATATAGATCAGACCAAAATGAGGGACAAAAGAGGGACAGAGGGACATTGCTCCAAATCAGGGACAGTCCCTCCAAATCAGGGTCAGTTGGGAGCTATGGATACAGTATGTGAAGCGTTGTCAACCAGCACAGGAAGTGTGTTACCGGCTGAATAGAAATGAAAAGAGAAAACAAAAGATGGGGGGAGGGGGGTGTTTGTAGCCCAAATCCCCCCAGGTGACAACATTGTTCCCTCATAGATAAGGTGTGGTAAGTGTTGTCACTCAGGACAGGAAGATGGGGGAGGGCTTGTTTATATACAGTGTTGTCACCCAGGACTGGAAGAATAAAAAGAAAAGAGAAAACAAAAGATGGGGGGGATGTTTGTAGACCAGATCACCCCGGGTGACAACGCTGTTCCCTCATAGATAAGGTGTGGTAAGTGTTTTCACTCAGGACAGGAAGTGTGTTATGGGCTGAATAAAAAAAAAAAAAAAAAATTAAAGATGGGGGGGGGGGGTATTTGTAGCTCAGATGACCTTTGGGGTGACAACACTGTTCCCTCATAGATACAGTATGGTAAGTGTTGTCACCCAGGACAGGAAGTGCGTTACTGGCCAAAAAAAAAACAGTAGGAAAAAGAGAACTAAAGATGGAGGAGGGCTTGTTTGTAGCCCAGATGACCTTTGGAATGACAACACGGTTCCGCTATATACAGTGTGGTAAGTGTTGTCACCCAGGACAGGAAGTGTGTTACTGGAAGAATAAAAAAATAAATGAAAAGAGAAAACAAAAGGTGGGGGAGGGGGGTGTTTGTAGCTCAGATCACCTTTGGGGTGACAACATTGTTCCCCCATAGATACAGTAGGGTAAGTGTTGTCACCTAGGACAGGAAGTGTGTTACTGGCTGAATAGGAAAAAAAAAATTAAAAATGAAAAGAGAAAACAAAAGATTGGGGGAGGGGGGTGTTTGTAGCTAAAATCACCCCGGGTGACAACATGTTCCCTCATAGATAAGGTGTGGTAAGTGTTGTCACTCAGGACAGGTAGATGGGGGAGGGCTTGTTTATAGCTCAGATCACCTTTGAGGTGACAACCCTGTTCCCCCATAGATACAGTATGGGAAGTGTTGTCACCTGGCACAGGAAGTGTGTTACCGACTGAATAGAAATAAAAAGAGGAAACAAAAGATGGGGGGGAGGGGGGGTGTTTGTAGCCCAGATCACCCCCGGTGACAACTCTGTTCCCTCATAGATAAGGTGTGGTAAGTGTTGTCACCCAGGACAGGAAGTGTGTTATTGGCAGAATTATGGGGGGGGAGGGGTGTTTGTAGCTCCTCCCCCCAATCTTTGTTGTAGTGATCTCCTTTTATGGGGTGAGATATAAAGTAATATAAGGAGTTGGGGGGAGGGGAGGGGGGGGACATCCATTCCACAAGTTGTCCTCTATAATGACCCCCCCTCCCCTCCCCCAATACACAGAGGAGGGGGGAGGGGAGGGGGTTCTGTCACACATTGAGGATTTATTATTTTTAATTAATATCATTAATAATCCCCGCCTTCTCCTTTAATGAAGCCCCTCCCCCCACCTCCCCAATCCTGATACATTGTATCCATTAATAAATGTTCTTATTCATTCTATGAAGAGATAAAGAAGTCTTCTCTCTCTGTATCCCTCCGCCCCACTAAGGGAAAGTAGTCCCCCCGCACTTCCAATTCTTTTTTTTTTTTATTATTCCTTCCAAACTCCCCGAACAGCCGGCAAGTCCCCCCCCCCCCCTTTCATTCATCCCCTCCCCCCTCTTCTCTCCCACCATAATATAGAAAAGAAGAGAAGAGAGGGATATGAAGGGGGCGGGGCGATGTGAAAGGGGGGCGGAGCGATCCTCGGAGCCCACACTGAGGAGATGCGGCTCAACCCAACCAGGCCAGCGGAAGCGTCGGGCAGCTTCGGCTTTTTTGAGTGACGCGGCCGCCGGCCAATAGGAGCGCCGCCCGGTTTCCAAAATTCCCGGCGGGCCAATGGGTGAGCGGGAGGGGGCGGAGATAGGAGTGGGCTAGCCGGTTAGGTTGTCCTCCTCCCGTCCCTCCCCTTAGCACAGCCGCTGTGGCTGAGGCAGAGAGTCCGGTGCGGGCGGCGATGTGAGGAAAGTTCTCTCGGGTGTCTCCGGGGCGGCAGGAAACGGGCGATAAGCGGCGGGGCTCCGGCTCCACCTCCATCCGGGCTCTATCGTTTCCCCATCACCACCAATTACCGACCATGATAGAGAAGGGCGCCCCCGAGGTGTCCGGGAAGAGGAGAGGACGGGCCACCGGGACCGCCACCAAAAGTTTGGCCCCCAACGGCCACAGCGGAGCCAACTCGTGGGAGGAGGGGAGCGGAACGTCTTCCAGTGATGAGGAGCACGGTACGTCCGAGGAGGGTGAGAGCCTCCAACTCTCCTCCCTTCCCCCCACCGAGAGAGAGAGAAACCCCCAAATCTAATCCTAACACCCCCATATCTTATGTCCCCAACACAGGAGGAGGCGGAGGAGGAGGAGGCGGCATGAGGGTCGGAGCCCAATACCAGGCGAGCGTCCCGGACTACGACCCGGGTGAGTGAGAGGGGGAGGGGAGAGGATGGGAGCCTCGAACTCTGTGTATACCGCACTACTCTACTACTCCTATATATACTACAGGGGAGGAGGGGGAGGGGCCTATTACCACAGGGGAGGAGGAGCCTATGCTTATATATATTATTATTATTATTATACAGGATTTATAGAGCGCCAACAGTGTGCACAGTGCTTAACAAAATAAAGGCAGACATTACAGTTACATTACAATTTGATACAACAGGAATTAGAGGGGGATATATATATTCTTTATTATTATTATACACACTACCACAGGGGAGGAGCCTATACTAATATATATCCACAGGAGAGGAGGAGCCTATACTACTACCACCGCACTGCACTCTACATCATCACTGTCCTCCACTACCAATCCCTACTCCTCCCATCCTCTCCTACTGCCCCCTACTGATCTCTACTACTCATTCTCACTGTCGTCGTCCCCCTACTGATCCCCCTTCCCCCCCTTCTCATTACTTCCCCCTTCTCCCCCTTCTCATTACTTCCCCCTTCCCCCCCTTCTCATTACTTCCCCCTTCCCCCCCCTTCTCATTACTTCCCCCCCTTCTCATTATTCCCC